>NC_080690.1:3144131-3464965 GCF_030445035.2 Dasypus novemcinctus
GAACCTGTCAGCCGGGCGTGGCCCTGCCCTCGGTGGGCGTCAGCCCAAACCGCGACCGTCACGGCTCCGGGCGGCGTGCGAATGCCTGCGTGAGCGTGTGTGCTTGTGAGTGTGCACGTGTACGCACATTGCGTGCTTGTGTGTGCACAGCCCATGTGTGTGGACGGACGTGCACGTGTGCTCGTGCTCTGTGCACAGGTGAACGGCTCTGAACGCAGGTGGGTGTGTATGCACACGCGTGCTGTGCCTGCACACGCGTGGGGGCGCAGGAGCACGTGTGTGGGAGAGTCTGAGGCTGACCGCGGGAAGGGGCCCCCTCCCCGGCTGCCCGCTGCAGCAGCCCCCCGCGGCTGCTCGGCCACAGGCTGCCCCGCCCCGTCCAAACCGTGAGTTAGTGGGAGAAACATGGACGGAGAAATAGTGACAGAGAAAAGGAGGAGGTGAGGGGCGGAAAAGAGAGGAAGGAGGGCAAGAGGGGAGGAAGGAGAGGAGGTGGAGGGGGAAGGAAGGAGAGCGGAAGAGAAAAGTGAGAGGAGGGAGAGAAGGTGCCGGAAGGAGATGGGGGTGGGCTGGGGAGGGCGCCCGGGCCTGGAGGGGAGCCGGCTGCCCCGGGAACCCCGAGGGGGGCCCGGCCCATGGGGAGGAATGGACGGCCGCTGGGGCTGGGAACTGGGGCCCCGCGAGGGCCGAGCCCGCAGCCCAGGGCGCCCACTCGCCGCCGGGCAGGGCCTCGTCCAGGTGGCGACCGAGGGGGCCGCAGGGAGGCCTGGGGGCCCCTCGGAGTCTGAGAAATAAAGAGGTTTTTGTGTGAGCGCCAGGAAGTTCTGTGCGCGGGGCCCTCCTCCGCTGCTTGCAAATTCGGTTCCAGGCTGGCCGGGCAGCGGGGGCCTCGGGGCCGGCGGCCTTTCTTACAGCGGGACCCAACTAAGGGCCCCCGGACCCCTCCTTCCAGCTGCACCCCCAAACGCGTCATGCCGGCCCCAGCTAGCCCCCGGTGCCCACCAGCTGGATGGAAGAGATGGTGGGTCGGCCGACCCAGGCCACGAGCAGGGCCCGGTTCGGGGCCCTGGTTCCCGTGCCCAGGAGGTGGGCTGGGGGAACCGGGTTCAAATCGCCGGCCCTGCCGGCTCCCCCGTCCTCCCTTCCTCGGGGCACGGCGTTGGTGGCTTTTGGGTTTCCAGGTGCTGCGGGGCCCCACAATCAGGTTGCATAGTCAATTTAGTGGGTGGGGAGCGAATATTTCTCTTTCCACAAAATAGAATAAAAACAGGGTCAGGGGGCAGCAGACTTAGCCCAGTGGTTAGGGCGTCCGTCTACCACACGGGAGGTCCAGGGTTCAAGCCCCGGGCTCCCTTGACCCGTGTGGAGCTGGCCCATGCGCAGTGCTGATGCGCACAAGGAGTGTCCTGCCACGCAGGGGTGTCCCCCGTGTAGGGGAGCCCCACGCACAGGAAGTGTGCCGCATAAGGAGAGCCGCCCAGCGCGAAAGAAAGTGCAGCCTGCCCAGGAATGGTGCCGCCCACACGGAGAGCTGACACAGCAAGATGACGCAACAAAAAGAAACACAGATTCCTGTGCTGCTGACAACAACAGAAGCAGACAAAGAAGACGACGCAGCAAATAGACACAGAGAACAGACAACCAGGGAGGTAGGGGAGAGACATAAATAAATAAATAAATCTTTAAAAAAACAAAACAAAACAAAAAAAAACAGGGTCAGGGGGCTGGCTCAGTTGAGGGGGCCTCTGTTTCTGTTTCTTATAGACTCGTTCTTTCACCCCGTATTTACTGAACATCTACCCTGGGTTTGGAGGTAGCACAGCCATCATCGCCGTCCCACTGGTGCAGACAGGGAAACCGAGGCACAGCACAGAACGAGGCCCATGCAAGGCCGCGCGGCAGGCAGTGGAGGTGGTCACCTCCAGCCCCCCGGCTCCGCACGCCTGCCCCTGACCACCGCGTGGCCGGCCTCTCCGGTGGCGGGGCCGGGGGCCTTTCCCGAAGGAGAAGTCCCGTTCCAGGGCGTCGCCGTTTTCCCTCCCTTCGCCCAGTGAGCGCTTACGATGGGCCGGGAACTGCGGTCAGTGCTTGACCCGTTTTAACTCATAGGCTCGGGGGCAACCCGGCGTGGCAGCCTCCGGGCCCCCAGAGGAGAAACCAGGGCACAGAACTCCGAGGAGCAGGCCACGGTCCCCCGCGCCCGGCCGGGGGTGCAGCTGCGGCCGGAGCCCAGAGCCGGGGCGCCAGAGCTGAGCTGACCGCCGGGGCTGCTCCGAAGGCTGCCCGCTCTCCCCGCCGCGGCGGCCCGTGACCCTGGGTGCAGCGTCGGCGCCAGCGCGGGGCAGGTGGGCAGGCGGGCTGGCGGCCCCATACCCCGGAAGGGGCCCGGGATGGCCCTCGCGGGCCGGATGGCTAAAATCCACTTAAGGAAATTAACCCTGGACTTGGATTTCGTGGGCGGCCTGAGCTGCAGGTCCTTGAAAGGCGCGAGGGCCGATTAATGGACTCCATATGCCTCCGTTCTGGGGGTCTTGGTGCTGGGTGGGCTTATCAAGCCTCTTATGATAACAAAGGGTGGGACAGTTCAAAGGGCTGCTCTGCGCGACGCGGCCCCGCTCCCAGCCGCCCGGGCAAGCCGTGTGGTCCCCGCTCTGCCCCCGGCCTGCGCCCTCGGCCGGGCTTCCTTTACTTTTTTCCTTCCTTTTACCATTTGGCAGTGAAGCAGGCCGTTTGGGGGGACGCGCCCCGTAAAAGCGCTGATTTATCACTGCAGCTGGGAGTGAAACGATCTCTGGTCACCCGTACCCAGGCTTGCCGGGGAAGGGGCTGAGCAGGGCAGGGGCTTGTCCAGCCTGACAGCCCAGAACGTACAGCCTGCGTGGGGGGGCTTGTCAGCACAGCGGGCGGAGCGGACGGTGAAGCCGCATCGGGGAGCGTCGGCCGGAGGACGACCTGGGGGCCGGGACGTCCTCCCCACGGGCTCAGGTGACCCTGCGTTACCTCTCGGGTGACGCTGCGGGGCCAATCTGACCTTCGTGTGTGACCGGCCCCAGGAGGACACGCTCTCCAGACCGGTTGTCCGCAGCGGGTAACAGCGACTCTGCGTTCTGTGCCGCGGCGCTCCTCCCCCAGTGGCTGAGCTGTGTTCTGCGTTTGGGGGTTCACGCATCCTGGGGTTAGTGGATTGGAGCTACGGGCCCCCCAACACTTGCTGATGGGTGTTTATAGTCTCCTGGTGGTCCCCTATCTAACAGGGCTTTAGATTACCCACTGGGCATGGGCTTCTCATCGCCACGCGCGGTCGGTGCTCGTTATTCGTGGGGCTGCTGTACGAGTTGTGAGCACCCCAAGTTAGCACCCACTGCTCCATCTTACATGGTCAAGAGTCCCCATTTGGTCGATTCCTCTGCAGCAGTCAGGCTAGGCTAGCCGAGGCTGCAACAACAAACAGCCCCCAAATCTTAGTGACGTAACACAGCAAAGACCTGGTACTCACCCACGCCGGGGTCCCCCAGGTTTGTGCATTCCCGGGGGCAGTCTTTGCCCCATCACCTCCACGCGAGGCTCCTGCATTCGCCACGGAGGGGATGACCGTGCGGGAAGGCCGGCGCGAGGGGCCTCGCTGGCTCGCCTGGGACTCGGCCTGGGGCTCACTCACACCACGTCAGCTTGGAGGCCGCGAGGGGCGGCCCTGGTCTTGGTGCTCACGTGCAGTGCCCAGCACGCCTGCTGCCCTCTCCCGAGCCTGCATTTCTCCCTGAGAAGGAGCCTCAGCCCGGAGATTCGATGTTGGACCCATACAGAGCCGCCCCTCGGGCGCCTGAGCGTGCGCCGCCTGGGACGGCTGCTGGACAGTTGTGGGCTGTTCACGTCTAGAACCCACCCTTGGCCCAGGAGATGCTTTGGGAAAATCGGATTCCTCAACCAACTAGCCTGGGCAAACCAACAATCTCTACCCTCATCCTGGAGATTCACAATGCACACAAGCACACTCAAGGCTCTGAAAAGTCCTGCAGTAAAAACAAACTTAAAAACCTGCTTATGTTTCTCTGATATGGCATTTCCCAAACCTCTACCCGCTTTAGCATGCATGTTAATTGCAATTCTATTTACAATGATCACAGGGCCTGGCGCCAACAATTATTCCATAATGAGAGCTGATTGTGAACTCTCTCTAGATCTCAGCTTTCCCACCTGTCACGTAGGAATGTTAGATGTGATGCCCCCTATGAGCCTTCCCCTCCAGCGTCTGTGGCATACCGTCAGGCTTTGGGGCTCAAATCAGCCCAGGGCCCTGGATCGCTTGCCCGAGTGCCTGCCCCTCTTCCCTCGGTGTTTGAATTACATCCATGTGGAATCTAAGCCCCCTCTTGACATAGATGTGGAGTGGACACAACCATTCCAGGGTCCACAGGATGGAGGAATAGAGTATGGATTAGCATGGACATACTGATATTCTATTCATGAACTATTGTGATTAGTAATCGAAGAAAATGTGGCCTTGGTGTGGAGAAAGTGGCCATGGTGGCTGCTGGGGGTAGGGAGTGGGAGGAAGAGATATGTGGGCGTTTTCGGGACTTGGAGTTGTCCTGCGTGGTGCTGCAGGGACAGTTACTGGACGTTGTATATCCTCCCATGGCCCACGGGGTGGACTGTGGGAGAGTGTGGGCTATGGTGTGGACCATTGACCGTGAGGTGCAGCGGTGCTCAGAGATGTATTCACCAAGTGCAATGAATGTCTCATGATGATGGAGGAGGTTGTTGCTACGGAGGGAGGAGTGGGGTGAGGGGGGTGGGGGGTAGAGGGGGACCTCATATTTTTTGAATGTAATATTAAAAAAATAAATAAAGACAAAAAAAAGAAGTATTACACTCACAGCTTCCATGTAGGCTGACTTGCCGTGTGTGCTCCAGGAACCATTTTCTTCACGGGTCTCAGTTTCCTAATATCTGAATCCACGGCTTGAGTGAGCGATCTCCCTTCTCTGCCTATCACTTGGGCTGTTGATTCTACTCAGCAGTGCCTGCCCAGTTTGCTGCATTTGGGGTTGGGAAAGTGGGATTCTGCTCAAAACGCTCGCCCCACCTCTGGCTCGATGCACGGCTCTCCCACCACGCGCTCTTGGGGTGCTGCTGTGTACCTCATCTTCACAAGCACAACCGCTGTCCAAATCATCAACGCCGCACCCCCCCCTCTCCAAAGGCCAATTCTCCACAGTCTAGAAGAGTGATTTTAGAGGGTAGAGGGTTCCTGGAGACCCCACGTCCTCAGTGCCTCCTCTCCTCAGCCGATGAATATCAAACCCAGCTCTTCTGGCCATTCAGTGACAGGTGACTGCTCTGAAGGTGAGCTTTGCCAAGCCAGTCCTGCCGGCGACCGGCCCTTAACTTAGCAGCACACGTGGGAGCCGAGAGCCCGCAGCGGCCCCCTCCGCCGCTCACGCGCCGCGCCTGCCGAGTCGGGGACGCCACGGTGCCTTGGTCCCCCCCGTCTGCAGACCGGAAGTTGTGACGCCACCTACCCTGAAATACTGTGAACGTCACCCAGAGCCAGGCCCGGCAGGGGCTGAACCTCCTGGTTCTAGAGAAGGGGGCGCACCGGGAGAGGGCCAAAACCAACGCCGACGCGCCCCCGGGAGCTGCCGCGTGGCGTGTCCCCGGCCTCCGTGTTTGGACGCGCGTCCGTGGACAGGGGTGCCGTGTGTGGCCGCGCACCGCACCGGGGTGGCACGTACGGCGGCGAGGACGCGGCTCGCTCCCCCTGGAGGTGTGCGGGCAGCGGCCCGAGGACCCCCCGCTTGCCCGCCCCTGGACTGCGCAGGCGTTCATCACTGGGGTCCCCCCACAGAGCAGCGTGGGGTCCCGCCTTCCCGAGGCGGTTCGGGCTTTTCCGGGTCTCGGCCCCTCCGGGCAGGGTTCTCGGAAAACAGAGCCCGGGGGATTTGTCATCCGCCTGCACCCATCGACCCGAGCACACGCTTAACCAGCGTCGAGGCCGGGCGGGCGGAGGCCGCGGAGGCAGAGCTGTTGACGCAGCAGTAAAAGGGGCGTCGGGCCTTGGGCTCCACGGAAGCCGAGCTCGCCGGCCAGCGCGGGGTGTGTAATAAATACTAATCCCGCAAAGGGGCTGCCGGAAGCCCGGGCCGCCCTATCTCCCTGTAATCAGAGCTCCGTGGGCCTCCCATCTCCCTGCCCTCCCGGGGCCCAGCCCTGGGGAGGGGGTGGGCTTCGGGCTCCCGCCGCCCCCGCCTCCCGGCCTCAGGTTCACCCCGCGGCTGCCTGGGGGTCCCCCCTCCCTCAGGGACGGCTCTGTGCGGCCACGGGAGGCCCCGGCCCCTGCCTCCGACCCGCCCCCCGCCCCAGGATGCTGTCCTCAGTGGCGGAGGGAAGGGGCGCGACGGCTACCCGTGCAGCGGCGGCCCCCGTTCACGACCCCCTGGTTCGGTCACAGGGTCTGTGCAGAGGTCGTCGCGTTCAGACGGGGTCACCCCGGATCGGGAGAGCCCCAGAGGTCGTAACGACCGGCCTCCTTACGAGAAGGGGGCGGTTTGGACCCAGAGACGCGGCACGCAGAGGGGGGGCCCGCGGCAGGCGGAGGCCGAGCTGGGAGCCCCCAGGAGCTGGCGGAGGCGGGGGGCGGGAGCCTTCCGAGGGGGTGGGCCGCGACACCTCCACGGCCATCACGTTTCTGCTGCTGGAAGCCCCAGCTTGGGGGCGTCTGGCGGTCGCCCCGGGAAATGCACACGGGTGGGCAGGGTGACGAGCAACCCCGTGGGGCCCCAGCCGCGAGGGGCCCTGCGCCGAGCCCGCCCCGCGGCCCGCCCGTCTCACCCCTGCCCAGGAATCCCGCGTGGCGGCCAAAGACGCCGAGGCGCCCGCTAGGCCCCCGGACCCCTGCGTGGGGGCCCCTGCTCGAAAAGCCCACAATCCGGGGCTAAAGAGGGGGCTGCCCCCTCCCCGAGACCCCGCAGAGCCCCCAAATATCCTCCGACAAGGGCCTCGTCGCGTGGGGAGGAGCCCTGGATGCCCCACCCTCGTCGCCCGCCCCCCAGCTCCCAGGACGTGTCCTTCCTCACACTGTGCCTCAGTTTCCCCGCTCTCGGGTGGAGCCGGCCCCGCCCGCCAGCCCCAGGAGGCCCTCGCTGGTGCCTTCCACGGCGTCTGCCGTGTCCGCTCTTCCCGCCGTCTGTCCTTCCATTCCCTCCCGTCTTGGCGGTGCCCCCGGTCTTCCTGGGCCCCGAGTCGTGCAGCCCCGAGACCGAATGCGGCCCGGGGCACCTCGGCGTTCCCAGACGAGCCGGCCTGGCCCCGACCCCCTGCCCACCTGTATTTGGACCCAGGAGGGGGAAAGAGAGCCCTGAACCTGGAACAGCGGGCAGACTCGCCGGGTGGGTGAGGTCTGTGGCGGGGGCTCTTTCCTCTCAGAGCGTCCGCCTGCGTGTCCGAGGGTCTGGGGCTCTGGGGCAGCTTGGCTATTGCCGCGGTGGGGGGAGAGGACCCCAGGGCTCCCCGCGCCTCTCTCGGGGCTGGGGACGACTGCCGCAGTCGCACGCTCTGTGCGGGGCCGTCCTGTGCGAATGCCTGCCGCCTGCTGCCCACCCCGCGGAGGAGGCCGGGGTCTGCAGCAGTGAGCGGCCAGCAGACCGGGGGCCGGGCTCCAGGCCAGCAGCCCGCGCGGGGGGCAAGGCCGGGCGGCGGGGGAGAGGGCCGGGCGGTCTCGGCCTCCCTCCCTGCTGGGCTCGGGGAGACAAGGGCGGGCCGGGCCGGTGCCAGCCGCGGGGCCCAGAGGACGAGCCGGGCAGCTGGCGGGAGGCCCCAGGACCCTGGTGTGATCTGATGGGAGGGCCAGGGGCCTGCACCCTCGTCATCGTGCCACTCGTTACGCTGCAGGAGCGCGCGCCTGGCCGCGCCAGCTCGGGGTGGGGCTGCCCGGCCCTCGGCCACGCCCCCGGTGGCCAGGGCACGACTGCAGCTCTCTGCCCCTCATCCATAGAGTCCAGTCCTAACAGCCCCACCTCGGGGGTGGTGGTGGGGTTCAAGGGTGACCCCCACAAAGCCACGGGAACGGTGAGTGACACGACAGCTGGAAGCCGCCACCCTGGCCCCTGGCCCTGGGTGGCCTTGTGCACGGCCGTGTCCTGAGCCTCCTCTTGGTCTCGGCCGCGGTGCTGAGGCTCCCCTGGCTGCGTGGCACCATCTCCCGGTCCTCGGGGCCAGCCGGGGGTGGCAGAGCCGCCCTCAGCATCCCCGTTGTCCAGACGTGGGAGCAGGGCGTGACTCGTTCGCGTGGCCGGGGGTGCCGGCTTGTCCCCAGGCCCCTCGCCCAGCGTCCCGACCCCCCGCCGTTGCAGGGTCACGCCGAGGGGCTCAGCGGAAGCGGGAAGGCGGCTTCCTGGGGGAGGCGGTGGTGTGGGTGGCCCTGGGGACAGCGGCTGAGGGCAGGGACGGCACTTGCCGAGGGGCTTGGCATGCCCTGCACCCACACTGGCGTCGTCTGTGGGAAGGTGCGGCAAGCGAGGCGGTGGGGGCCGGGGCCCCTCAGGGGGCTTCTCACAAGTCGGCAGTTGTGGGGTCCAGTCCCAGCTCCTCCCACCTGACCAGAGACTCACCCCTTCCCACGGGTGCTCAGGGAGCACCTGCCGCCTTCTGGGTCATGGACTGGGTGCTGGGGCTGCACCTGGGGTGGGGGGCAGAGGGCATCCCTCCCTCCGTGGGGTGCCTCGGTCTCCCCATCTATAAGATGGACGTAAAAACCACACCTGCCTCTTACACCTGTGATGCAAACCCAAGGAGCCAACTCAGGCAGGACAGCGGGCGGCAGGTAGTGGGCGGCACCTGCTAAGTGGGACCTGCTGGTAGCGCTTGGGGGACAGCCGGCTAAGCCGACCGCTGCGCCGAGTCAGGGCCACCGCCATGCAGGAGACCCTGGGTCCAGACTTGGCCAGGGCCCCCGGGACGCTGGCCCCGGCGGTGAGGGACCCCCACCCCGACACAGGGGAGGGCGGGGGGCACCGTGGGGGCACCGTGTGCCATATCTGGGGCCAAGACCTGGGACGCAGAGCCCTTCTCAGCAAGCTCAGGGTCAAAAGCTCAAACCCCCGATTTCAGGAGGCGCCTTAGGGGTGCGTGAGGCCCACCCCCCACCACAGCAAACGCGGCCATTGTCCACAGGGGACACGCGCCTCGGGCGTCCAAGTCAGACCTTCCGGAAGTACGCGCACGGCTGGCGCCACGTGTGAGCGGTGCACGAGCGCCAGTGGAATTGTGGAATCCGCCTTAGCCCTCGGCGTGTGCTGACCGAGCCTGAACACACACAGGCATCTTCCACGGCCATTTGACACGTGTTGAGCGCCTGCTGGGTACCAGGCCTTGGGCTCGTTGGTCAACAGCCCTCACGGGGCTCAGAGTCCAGCACTCTGCTCCCTTATTTTTAAAGGGTTCAGTTGTGGGGACCCACCACCAAACAGCACCGCGCCTTTTTGTGAAGCGACAGTTTGTCAAAATTAGGAGGCGTCCTTCGGGTACGTCCTTAGCGTGGCTTCTCAGGCTGCCGCGCGCTCAGGAAGCCCCCGGGGATTCGGCTCGGTGGGTCTGGGGAGACGCGGAAGCCTGCCTTTGAAAGGCTGGGGTGCTGCCGAGACGGGGCACCCTCTGAGTAGCCAGCGGCCCACAGAAACGGGGACTTGAGCCTCCCCTTCAGGGGGCTGGGGCCCAGCTTACAGGGGGCTGCCTGTGGAAACCGCCATCCTGGCAAGCAGAGCCGCGCCCCGTTTTGGAGCACGGAGACCCGGCTCCCCCACGTCTGTCGGGGACTGTCCACCTCTGCCGCTTTCCCAGGGTTCCAGACTCTCCAGAGAGCCTCTGGGCAAGGAGCCACCAGACGGCCTTAGAGCGAAGGGCCAGGCGCCCGGCCCGCCCGGTCTCCCGCGCGGCCGCCCGCGTGCCAGGGAAGGGGTCCTCTGCCAGGGGCTTGTTGCCCGAGCGGTTGGCAAGGACGTGGCCAGGCCGCGGGACGGGGGGCTCACGTCGTGGTTGCCCTGACTGCCCCTTCACCTGCCGAGCCATTCCGTTGACCTCTGGGAAGGTCTTTCTAAATCCACGCCAGTTGCCTCGGGGGGCCGCTTGGAGGGGGCTTGCTCCATGCTGGTTTCCCAGCACTTTGGGGTGAAGCCTGGCCCGGGGATTATCTGTGGGTGCCAGGCCCCCGCCGGGCTCAGGCCCCGGCTCAATTGTTTCCAGATGTGGTCATCAGACTTTCCGGAGGGTTATAAATAGCCCTCCCTGTCTGGGGACGAGGTCTGCAGGCCCGGAGGGGGAGGGGCGTGCCGGGGGGCACTCGGGGAGCGCCCGTCACCCCCACCCCCGTTTCTGCAGCTTTCTCCCCCTCTCCCTCCCGTCGGGGTGCACCTTGAGTGCTCACTTTGGCTCTTTTTCTCCAGGGACCGGAAGCTTGGCTTTGGGGAGAGCCTTCAGGCTCTTTTCACGAGGAGAGCTGTTTCTGGGAGGAGAGGGGGTGCCCCCTGAGCCCCAGCAGAATCCAAACTCCAGGAGAACCGAAACCGCGTGCATGACCCCGAGCTCAGGGGGCGCCGGGCAGAAGGCCGCTTAGACCAGTCACCCCCACGCAGAGCCCCTGCTGCTGCTTGGGGACATCGGCGTCCAGGCGGCTTTCTCAGGTTTGGGGGTTCCCCAGAGTGTGCCAAGCCGGCCGCCGGTGAGCTGGGCGAGGACTTGCCACGTGGCACCCACGTCACTGCAGAGCCGGGGTCAACGCGGTGTCGGAGCCGCTGGACCATCCAGCCGGAGCTGGGGGCGCCTGCCCCTTGCCGTTTTGCTTTCTAGACCTTATTTTAAGGGCGGCTGGGGTCGGGGTGACCCCACCCCAGGAATCGTTCAAAATGGGAGGTGCCCCGTCCCCGAGGCGGCTGGGGGCCCTGCCCAGGGGTGTGGGTGGGGGGATGCCAGGCGCCTCTCCCCGCCTGCCCGTCGGATGCGGGGACCCCTAAGCCCCCCGGCGCCTGTCCAAGGGCGGGCTTTGCCTCCCGAGTGTCTCCCGCGGGCAGTGGCAGGGGCTTCACTCCGGCCGAGCCGGCGGCCCCGGGCGTGGACTGAGCCGGCCGCTCACGAGCGCCGGGAGCCTGGGCCAGCGACGGCCCCCCCGGGCGTCCGCGAGCCCGTCGGGCAGGCGAGGCTGGCGAAGGAGGCGCCTGAGCGGCCGGCGGGGCCGAGCGAGCCCTCAGCGCAGGAGAGACGGCGCGGGCCAGGCCGGCCCCTCAGAGAGCGGTGCGCACCCCGCGCCCACCCCGCGCACACCCCGCGCCCGCGCCGAGCGTCCCCGAGCGGGGGAGTCAGGCCGGAACCGACGGGGGTGCGCGTTATCCCGCTCACCTCGCCTCATCACCCAAGAGGGCAGAATTATCCTCGCCATTTTACAGATGTGGGATTTGAGTGCGAGGTCGGCCGCCTGCCAGCAAGAAGCAGCGCTGGGAGTCAGAGCCAGAGCGTCCCCGCCACAGCCAGCGCCTCTCCTCAGCCTCTCCCTCAGCCTCCACCTCAGCCTCTCCATCAGTCTCTCCCTCAGCCTCCACCTCAGCCTCTCCATCAGTCTCTCTTTTCAACTCTATCCATGGCTTCTACTCTCAGCCTCTCCTCAGCCTCTACCTGAGCCTCTCCCTCAGTCTCTCTCCCCTCAGCCTCTCTCAGTCTCCCCTCAACCTCTCCCTCAGCCTCTCCTCAGCCTCTCCTCAGCCTCTCCTCAGCCTCTACCTGAGCCTCTCTTCAGTCTCTCTCCTCAGTCTCCCCTCAGCCTCTCCATCAATTTCTCTTTACAGTTCTATCCATGGTCTCTACCCTCAGCCTCTCCTCAGCCTCTCCTCAGCCTCTCCTCAGCCTCTTCCTGAGCCTCTCCTCCGTCTTCCCTCAGCCTCCCCTCAGCCTCTATCCTCAGCTTCCACCGCAGCCTCTACCCTGAGTCGTGTTCAACTCCAGAGGACTTGTCCTCAAGCCGTTGTTTGGCTCCAGGATGGCACACGCCGTCGACAAGTCTCCAGCTGAGAGCAGTCACCACGGAGGGCATGAAAACGAGGCGGAAGCGTCAAGACGCAGGCAAAGCCCGGGGACGACGCCCGGGACGCGGCTCTGCGCCTCACGCCGACGTCTCTTCAGATTGACAATCGCCTGAACCCCGTCCAGCGAAGCTCCGCTGTCCTGCCGGGGACGCGCTCTGGACGAGCAGGGCCGGCGGGAGAGCAGGGGGAGCGCGGGGCCGGCCTCGGGGGACGCCGGGCGGGGAGCCCGTGAGGACCCCGAAGGCTGCCGGGGTGGCCAGGGCGTGGCAGCCCGGGGGGCGGTGGGGGCGGCGGGACCCCAGGCCCGCCTGGGCTGTAGAACCCCGTGAAAGCAGTTTCTGTCAAAAGCGAGCACGCTCGGCTCCCGAGCCGCGGGACACGGGCCAGCTTTAGTTTCTGAGGGACGTGGCCTCGCACGTCGGCGCGTGGCCTCAGGGGCACCGCCCGGTGCGCTTTCCAGCCGCGCACACACTCACGGGACCCCCGCACCGAGACGGGGAGGACCCGGGCCCCGCAGCCGCCCGCACCCCCGCGCCCTCCGCGTGGGCGGCCTCCCCGGCCCCCGGCTCGCCCTCGCGGGCGGCAGCGCCCGCAGCGCACACGCGACGCTGTCTCGGCCCTCACCCCTCCTGCTGCCCTGTCCCCCGTCGCTGGCCTCTGGCTGCTGCGGCCCGAGCCCCACGCGTGCAGCGCGGCCTGGCTCCCCCGGGCTTCCTCGGCCGCCGAGCCGTCCCCGTCCTGCCCTCATCCCCCTCGCCCTCGAGGCCCTGCCCACCCCCCCGTGCTTCCCAGTGGCCGCAGCCCCCTGCCCTCCCGCCGCACCTGCCTCACCCCTGCGGGTGGAAGGAGACACGGTGGTGGAAGCCCACAGCGCGCGACGGGGAGAAGGCAACTGGGCGTCCCTCGAGCGGACGCACGGACACGGGACAGCCTCCCTGGGGACTCGGAGGGCACCGAGGGCGTGTTTGGGGAAAGAAAAGGAACGAAGGCTGACCGAGGGCCGGCTCGCCTCCACGAGGGACATCTATCGGCGTGGCACAGTTATGTGCCCGTGCATCACCGTAAGAAGACGCTGCCATTGATTTCCACACCCAGCAAATGCCCACGATCAAGAGAAGACGGTGCCCGCGGCCCCACGCCCCTGCTCCTGCCCTGGATTCGAGTCAGGCCTGCTTCGGGCGCAGGCCTGGGACGCGCAGGTGGCTCTGCTCACGCGCGCTGTGCTCGTGAGGGCCGACCACTGGCGCGGGCAACAGCTCATACAGGGAAACGGACTTTGGCCCAGTGGTTAGGGCGTCCGTCTACCATATGGGAGGTCCGCGGTTCAAACCCCGGGCCCCCTTGACCCGTGTGGAGCTGGCCATGCGCAGCGCTGATGCGCGCAAGGAGTGCCCTGCCACACAGGGGTGTCCCCTGCGTAGGGGAGCCCCACGCGCAAGGAGTGCGCCCGTGAGGAAAGCTGCCCAGCGTGAAAAGAAAGTGCAGCCTGCCCAGGAATGGCGCCGCCCACACTTCCCGTGCCGCTGATGACAACAGAAGCGGACAAAGAAACAAGACGCAGCAAATAGATACCGAGAACAGACAACCAGGGGAGGGGGTGAAATTAAATAAATAAATAAATCTTAAAAAAAAAAACAAAAAAAAAAACAGCTCATACATTCTCCTCGGGCAGACAATGCCCGCTCCCTCCCGGGGCGGGGCTTCCGGGGGTCTCCAGTTTGGGGTGATGCCACCCAGAGCTCTTCTGAACCCTCCTTCTCTGTGCTGGGGGCACGGCCGCCCCCAAGTCTGCTGAGGCCGCACTAGGCATGAGCCGGGGGCCCCTGGGCACACAGACGCTCTGCTTCACTAGAACCCACGAGTGCTTTTCATTTGCTGGCAATGCTAAGATGCGCTTAGCATGATTACTGGGTTTCGTGGTTTTTAAAAAAATTTGTAATGTACTTTTAAAATTTTTTAAATGAAACTTAGATTGGGAAATGGACGTGGCTCAACCAATTGGGCTCCCATCTACCGTGTGGGAGGTCCAGGGTTCGATGCCCGGGGCCTCCTGGTGAGGGCAGGCTGGCCCACGTGGAGTGCCGGCTCATGTGGGAACGTGGCCCCGTGCAAGAGTGCCCCCGTGTGTGGGAATGCCGCCCCGCACGGGAAAGCTGCCCTGCGCAGGAGTGCCGGCCGACATGCAGAGCTGGGCAGCAGGATGACGCAACAAGAGACACAGAGGAGAGAAAATAAGAAGACGTAGCAGAACAGGGAGCTGAGGTGGCGCAAGAGAGTAATCGCCTCTCTCCCACTCCTGAAGGCCCCAGGATCAGTTCCCAGAGCCGCCTAATGAGAAGACAAGCAGACACAGAAGAACACACAGTGAATGGACACAGAGCAGAGAGAGGCAGAAATAAATAAAATAAATCGTTAAAAAAAAGAAAAGAAACTTAGATTGCATAAATGTTACACACAAAAAATAGGGGATTCCCACATGCCCTGCTCCCTAGCCCTCCCGTGTTTTCCCACATTAACAACATCGTTCATTAGGGGAGTACACGTGCCACAATTGATGCACCCACCTTGGAACACTGCCACTAAGTGTGGAATAGAGTTTACATTATAGTTGACACTTTTCTGCACAATTTTGCAAGTTATTACAAGATACACAATGGCCTTTATCTGTCATTGCAATGTCATTCAGGACAATTCCCAAGTCCCGAAAATGCCCCCCAATTATACCTCATTTGGCCTCTCCCTGCCCTGAGAACCTCCAGCGGCCACTGCCTCTGCGTCCCTCATAAACGCTCTTCCATGGCTAGGAGCACAAGTCTACAGCAGAACACCTGGAAGTCCACTCTGGCCCAGCGGCCCTTCCCAGCCTGAGGATTACTGGGCTTTGTCACAGGAGGACACGGGTAAGATGGGCGTCACGTGCTGTGGCCGAGCCGGCTCCGCTGAGCCCAGGAGCACTGGGGCCCTGGCTCAGGACACTGGGCTCCTGGCACAGCCGTGGCCTTCTGCCACCTTGCCATGCCATGTGGACACACACCTGCCCCTTCTAAAGGGGAGGGAGGTCACACTCGCCCCAGAAGGCTTGTTCTGTATCTTAAACTCGCAGCTTCCGCTCCTTTGGGGTGTCGCTCTCTAAGGACACAACCCTTTTGTAGGGGAAAAAAAAACTACTTTAAGCCACGGGGCTCAGAGCTTGGCTCAGCGTCCTCGTGGCCCCGACAGCCTGACGCGGGTGAGTAAGCAGATAAAGCTCACACCGCAGCCCTCACGCAGCGAGCCCTCTTGCTATTCTCACCAAATCCTCGAATAAAGAAGTCCTTTACTTATAATTTCTGAAAAGCAGCTGGGCCATGGAAGCAAGAAAATATGAATCCTCCCTTCTTCGTGTTTGTTTGGGAAGAGCTGCAGCTCACACCATATTCCTGGGAAACCCCACGGGCTGGGGGGTGGAGCATGAAACCAAAGCAGCCAGTCCTTCCAGCATGGGGGGTGAGGGGTGCCCCCTGATTCAGAGCAGAAGAGGCTCTGTTGACCTGGAGCAAACTTTGTTTCTGTCTCCTTTGGCTTAACTCTGTCCAATGTGCCCATCGTTTCTGATTGGGAATTCCCAAAGCATTTCGTGTGGGACCTTAATAGTTACTAAATTAAGAAAAGCCGTAGACGTTGGGACGATGGTGTATAAGCAGTTCAACTGCTTTCTTTGCTGCAGGACTTCTCAGAGCCTTTAATAACCAAGCAGCATCAGGAATCGACCTGTGGGGACGGCACGTGCAGCACGTAGGCACTTGGTCTGCGAAGGGCTCTTGCTTTCTTCCTGTGCGTGGAGGTGTCGGTTAGGACGCAGGTCTAGCTCTTGTGCAAAGACAAGATCGACGGTAGCTTGGACGAGGTAGAGCTCTTTCCGCCTCACAGCGCTGTCTGGAGGTCAGTGGCTCAGGGACGGCGGGTACCGCCCACAGGCCGCCCAGCACCCGGCTCCACCCTCCCCTGGCGTCACCCCCGTTGCCGGGTGAAGATGACTCGACACCACACTTGCGCTTCTGTCATCGGGATGCAGGACGGGGCCAAGAGGTCCCCAAACGTCAAACATCTGGGGCTTCGGTGGCTTCCTAGCGGGTCCCTTCCCACACCCCTTCCCTTTTAGATCATCACCCAGTAGGGGCACCCCATCTCCCACTGGCCAGAACAGAGCCATGCAGACCCAGCAGGCTGCAGAGGAGGCTGGGAAACGTAGTTTCCTGCTGGGCGGCCACGTGTCCAGGTGTGCTGCGAACCAGCTCAGCGGCAGGTTGGCTCGAAGGGAAGGCAACGCAGAACTCACAGAATAAAAGAGAAAGACACAAGAGAGGAGATCAAGGTGGGATCAGGGGACGCACAGCTTCAGGAACTGAGAGCCTCGACCCTAGTTTCCACCTGGTATTTATGGGAAACTACTGAGCAGCCGTTTGCTCTCAGAACTGCAACATCATCTATAATAGGGAACAGCTGCAACATCTAACAACTGCAACATCTACAATAGAACAGGTGTAGCATCTACAATAAGGAACAGGTAAGCCAGTTTCCCACAACACGGGTGAACGTCCGACACACAGTGGAGGAAAGCTGGCTGTGTGCTTCTCAGGCAACACATTTCAGAAAGTGCCTATAAACTAGATATGCCAAGGACACAGACGAGACCAGAAATGCCAACCAAGACTTCCACAGATTTGAAACGGCCTCATCTAGCGCAAATTTTAGAAGACCAAGCTTCCCTAAGATGCTTCTGAAATGGGTACCTGCCCTCTCTGAGAAGGGCGATAAGAGACGCCTCAGGCTGGGCGCGGAGGGAGGCGGCTGCAAATGGGCAGGAGGGTTGTCTCCAGCAAGACCGAACTTCTAAAATTCACAGCGTGGTACATTTACCAAAATTCATTGAATTGTTCTTTTAAACAGGTGCATGTTAGGTTATGTAAGTTACATCTAAAAATCTGTTTAAAACAATTCCTTCCCTGTAAAACACCCAATTAAAACAAAGCCACTGTTACTGTTACAATAAGTCTATTTCACACGTTCTATTACAGGAAAAATAAAGAAATGTACGAGCTGAATCTGGGGATGTTCGAACTGACAAGTAATGGATTTCTCTGGATATTTTGCTAAAAAGAAAACTGTTCCAAACATTCCCCTCTTGCCACGTTTCCAGCTTGACGGCTGGCCTCTAGAGCAGGGCTTGGCAAACTTTTTAGTAAAAGGCCAGTGAGTAACTATTTCCAGCTTGGGGACCGTTCCGTGTCCGTCATAGCTACTCAATTCCGCCTGGAGCACAGAAGCCACGCTGGACGAGTAGAGGAGCGAGTGGGACTGCTCTGACAAAGCTTCAGTGACGGACCCAGAATTGTCCAACTTGAACTGTTCACGTGCCACACTACACTTTCCTTCTTTCAGTTTTTCCTTGTATTTAAACGCAAAGGGCCTGTCTTGCTGGCGCCCTGCACAGGAGCAGGGCGGGCGGGGGCTCGGCCCTGGGCTGTGGCTTGCTGCGCCCCCTCTGCCCGAGGGCGATGACCCTTGTGTTCCCACAGAGGGTGAAGTCAGGTCTTCCCTGTACCCCCACCTCAGGTGACCCCAAGCTCTGCCTCCTCCTGCTCAGATCCCGGGGGGGGCGGTGGAGGGGGGCATGGCGGAGGGGGGCGCGGCGGAGAGGGGCGCGGCGGAGGGGGCGTGGCGGCAGGAGGACCCTGAGCTCGAGCCCGGTAGCGTCTTGGTCTCCCTTCTGCAAACAGGAAGTGGCACGAAGCATGTGGCGGATCTCGTGGCGCCGCCCTGCACTGGCTCTCGACTGAACGCGTTGGCGCGAGGGCGCCCGAGGCTTCCTGCCACAAAGGTGGGGCGGCTGAGCTGTCCTTTCTGACGCCCAAGCAAGTTCACGGCCGGTTGAAGAAGCATCAAAGGTTGGGGGTCTCGGAGCCTGGGATTCTTCTTGTGTCATTCACTCTAAGGCAGGGTCAGGGGTCGCCCACCCCACGTAGGCTACACGCTCTGTCTCCACGCGGGTCCTGGGAAACCACCTAACTTCCCAAACCTGTCCCCAGTGCCTGGACTTGATTACACCATTAGGGAGTTCTTCCTTTGGATAGGTAGTGGGGATGTGGGAACCCTGAGACGATTTTTTGGGTTTATTGTCAGTCAGGTGGTGTTGGGGGGTAAGTGTCTCCGGCCCTTTCATTAGTGAGGGTCAAATGTGATGCATCAGAGGTTTTAAGAGTAGAGACCAGCACAGCAGGTAGCGGGTGCCCTGCAGCGCCTGTGAAAGGAGGATGGGGGGCGGCGCGTTAAGATGGGGGAGGGGGACGGGGATGCGGGGAGAGGTGGGAGGGGCAGGGAGCCGAGGGACGCAGCTGGGGGCAGCGGAGGTGGGGAACGGGCAGCCCGGGCTGGCCCCCCTCTCCTGCCCTCGGGAAACCTGAGCCTCAGCTGCCACAGCTGCCCCTGGGTCAAGGGACAACGGAAACCTGACCGCCGCGCAGAGTTCAAACGCGCTGACGCGGGCAAGGGTTTGTCACAGCACCTGGACGCGAAGCGTCGTCGTAAACGACAACTGCTGCCCCGACAGGCTGTTATTTCTGCTTCCTTAGTAAAGACCAGCCCGGGCAGACGTCCCTTAGCAGCGCGCACCGGGCAGCGCGTCCACCCGCCGGCTGACCTTCACACTCGCAGCACGTTTTCCTCTATTCACTTAGGAAACACGTGTTGGGTGCGTGCCTGCTGTAGGTCTGGCTCCGTTCCAGGTACCAGGGACAGAGCGGGGGACAAAAGCCAGTACGCGCTGTCCTGACTCTGTGACATCACGGGGGAAGCAGTGAACAGGCAGATCCTGGACACGTCGGTCGTGACAAGCGCTAAAAGTGAACTCGGGGCAAGGGATCTACGGGACAAGGGTCACATCACAGAGGGTGGCCCGGGGGGGCCCCAAAGACCTGCATGACGCGAGGAGAGAGCAGTGAACAGGTCGAAGGGGGGTTGGCAATGCAAACAGCCTGCGCAAATGTCCTGTGGCAAGGCTGCGTTCAGTGCGTTTGAGGAATGGCTGGGGGTGAGCATGGTGGGCGGCAGAGCCGGCCCATTTGGCGTCTCTGATGGCACCTACACCCTTAGTTCTGTGAGCTCGTTATGCCAGGCTCAGGTGAGTCATTGTCACCTCCTGCTTCTTGGAGAAATCCCACGTGACTGTTTTTCCTGCTGTAAAATGGGTCCATGTCTCGCCCTCGCCTCCACATGGCACTGCTCTGCCCAGAGGGGTGAGTGGGTGTGTGGTGGGTGGGACCCCTGCAGGAGGAGGCAGGCACCTGACCCAGGTGCCCCCACCTGTGGCAGCATGGCCAGGCCCCTCCCCTCCTGCCACCTGCTTCCCCTTGGGCGGAAGGCACGATCCAGGGCTCAGGCACACTGGGACCTTGGCTCGCCTCTGCCGTTCCGGATGAGCCTCCGTTTCTGAACCTGGTTGGAGAAGAGGGGCGCTCGGTTGGGGGCAGGGGCCACAGGGCCCGACAGATGAGAGGGCGTCCCTGGGCTGGGCCATCTGAGCCCGGGAGTCCAGACCCAGCTCCTCAGGTGTGGGAGTCTGGAGCGGGCTCCAGGGAGCAGCCGCCACCCGTGCCAGGGCCAGCTGGGTGCCAGGGGCTGGCCGCGGTGGGGGTGGGGGTGAGGAGGGGTCAGCTGCTGGAGGTGGGGGGTGGCAGAGGCCGGGCCGGGGAGGGGGCTGCAGCATGCCGGGGGCGCTGGGCTCAAGCCCGGGCATGCGGGAGCTGCCGGAGCGTGCTCAGTGCAGGGACGGGAGGCCGCGTCTTGGAGCTTTCGGAATTCTCTTTATCTTTGTCATTTGACACTTTGGTTACAATGTGGTGCAGTGTGAATCTGTTGGGTTTATCCTGCTTGGAGTTTGTTGAGCACCTTGGATGTGTGTATTCATGTCTTTTGTTAAATTTGGAAAGTTTCCAGCCATTAGTTCCTTGAATATTCTCCATGCCTCTCTCTTCTGGACCCCCACGATGCATATACTGGTCTGCTTGATGGGGCCCCAGCGTCTTCAGGCTCTGCTCACTTTTCTCCCACTCTTTCCTCATTTTGCTCCTTGGACTGGATGACTTCAATGGTCTCGTCTTCAAGTTCACTGATTCTTTCTTCTGCCAGCTCCAGTCTGCTGGTGAGCCGCTCTGGGGGTTTTGAGTTCCTGTTACTGTGCTCTTCAGCTCTGTTTGTTTCCTTTCATAATTTCCATTTCTCTATTGATACTCTCTTTGTATTCATCTGTGGTTTTCCAGATTTCCTTTAATTCTTCATCCATTTATGTTTCTCTTGCTCTTTGAGCACACTCAGGACCATTTTTTTCTTAAGTCTGTCTGGAATGCCCCAGGTTGGTGCTCCTCTTCACTGGTTTCTAATGCTGTCATCTTCTCCTTTCCCTGGGACATCACATCCTCTTTCTTTTTATGTTTTGTAACCTTTTGTGGAACCCGGATATTTTGATAATTTAATGCTATTTATGAAATTTCTGAGGCATCTGTTCCGTAAGCTTGTATCCAGCCAGTGTTATGACAGAGCTTTCCTTGATCGACAGGAGCTAAGTGGAAAAAAAAGAAGGAAAAAAAGAAAAGCCTTTCCCAGTGTTTGCAGTTTGACCTGTGTGAGCCGCTCCTTCAGGCTTATCCACACAATGAGTTTAGAGAACAGCTCCAGGGAAAAGCACAGGGCCTCCCTCGCCCTTTCTGTACGTGCGCCTGGTCTTGGTCATGTGTGTGGCCCTGGTAATTCTCCCTTTTGCAGGGCTCCGACTGTCCCCTCTTCCCCAGGAAATTGTTTCCTTGTGGTCTGGGCACTGCACTGAGTGTCCCTCAGCAGCCCTTGCCACAGGCAGGCCCTTGGCTGCGTCCCACAGCGCTCTGCAGTGAGCTGCCTTCCATGCACAGGGCACCTTCTGGGAGTGGGGCCTCAGGCCACCTCCAGAGACTGGGCTGGACATCCCTGCCCCAGCTTGATGCATAGCTATGACAGGTCATCTTCCACGCCAGAGGACAGAGGAGGTGGTGCAGACCCAGCTCTGGAGTTGTGCCCTCCTTCTCCTGCGCTTCTCTAACTGAAAGAGACTAGCCCTCTGAGCCTTGTTTCCTCATCAGAAAAATGGGCCCCTTGACTCCACCCCGGGGGGGCAGGTGGGTTCTTGAAAGCAGATGCCCCAGAAAGCACCCAGCATAGGTCAGCCTGCAGCCCAGAGCAGCTCGCTGCTGTTTGTTATGCAAACATTTCTATGCAGGAGAGCTTGGAAAACCAGAGGGCCAGAGCTGCAGCTTTGTTTCTGTTATGGGACATGGCAGCTACTTCTGTTATTGATGCCAGCCATCGAGCACTTTCATTTCCACTCCATGTGGTCACGCACGAGAGGCCAAAAAAATGGCCTCACGAAGGATCTCCAGGTCGAATCCGTGGAGGCTGTCACGAGGCCTCTTGGGAGAAAAGGGTCTTTGAGGACGTGACTGGGTGACGTATCTGAGATGAGGTCATCGTTGTGCAGCATCTGGTGGGCCCCACATCCAAGGGCAGGTGCCTTGAAAGGGACACACAGAGGAGAGACAGAGAAGCAGGTGATGAGCCGACGGAGGCGGAGGCGGGCGGTGCAACCACAGGCTGCCGCGCTGGTAGAGGCAGGGCCAGGTCTTCCCTGAGTCTTCGCAGAGCACGCGCCTGCCGCCTCCTTGCTCTCAGGCTCCTCGCCTCGGCGCCGTGCGAGAGCAAGTTTCTGTTGTTTTTTTCTGTTGCCTTTTGTGGTGATTTGTTACAGCTGCTCAGGAAGCTCATATGGCCCCTGTACTGTCCTCCCAGTGTCCTGGCACACCGTGGCCTCCAGGCTCGCGGCCCTCCCGTGGCCCCCAGGCTCGTGGTCACACTGTGGCCCCCAGGCTCGTGGCCCTGCCGTGGCCCCCCAGGGTCGTAGTCCTGCGTGGCCTCCAGGCTCATGGCCTTGCTGTGGCCTCCAGGCTCGTGGTCACGCTGTGGCCCCCAGGCTTGTGGTCCTGCCATGGCCTCCAGGCTCGTGGCCTTGCAGTGGCCTCCAGGCTTGTGGTCACTCTGTGGTCCCCAGGCTCGCGGCCCTCCTGTGGCCCCCAGGCTCGTGGTCATGCTGTGGCCCCCAGGCTTGTGGCCCTGCCATGGCCTCCAGGCTCGTAGCCTTGCTGTGGCCTCCAGGCTTGTGGTCACTCTGTGGTCCCCAGGCTTGTGGTCACTCTGTGGTCCCCAGGCTTGAGGCCCTGCTGTGGCCCCCAGGTTTGTGGCCCTGCCGTGGCCCCCAGGGTCTTGGTCCTGCCATGGCCTCCAGGCTCGTGGCCCTGCCGTGGCCTCCAGGCTCATGGTCACGCTGTGGTCCCCAGGCTTGAGGCCCTGCTGTGGCCTCCAGGCTCGAGGCCCCGCCCTTGGCTTCCGGCCACTCTGCTCTCAGACCGTCACGATGGACCGTGGGCACAGGCAGTGCGCTCACCCTGCGGGGCTCGGCGCTTCTCACCTGGGATCTGCCTCATCAGAGGACTCACTGTTCAGAGTCGTGACGTGGCTTCTCCACAGGGCAGTCCCTGGCACGTGACATGTCTTCACGACAGAGTGGCTGGTCCCCGGCTTTGCCTGCTTGCTTTGAAACCCTCCCCAATTTCCCAGCGCCCGTGCCTCTGAGCTCGCATTTACCTTCTACGTGGGCCCCTCGGTCCTCACGCGCCGGGGCTGGAGGATCAGCAGGCACGCTGAGCCCAGCCCCATGTCTGCCCGGGTCATCGATCCTTTGCTGGGAACGGAGCTGTTTTCTGGAATCTGCGCTGGTGGTGCCAGGAGCTACTGGCTGCCACTTTTGACCACGTGGGGCCTGGGAAGGAACCCTCACCAAGGCAGGGGACCCAGGCACAGAGACTGGGGAGTCTGTTTCTGCAGACATTGAACCCTGGAGCAAGCCATGCATGAATTCGAAGCCACCTTGGACTAGTCCGTGTCATAAGCCGACCCATTCGCCTCACTGGCAGAACACCGGGCGGCTGTGGTCGTGGGGCACGGCGTGGAGCAAGCAGACGTGAGCGTGTGGGCGGTGGGCCTGGCATGGGGCCCGCGGCTCGCTCGTCTTCACCTGCTTCGCTGCTTGGCTAGCTTCTGTGGAGTCTGTGCTTGAACCTGGCGCCCTCTGCGGTGCCTCACCTGGGGGTGCCCCAGATTAGAATCTGGGGCCCCTGGAAGAGAAACAACAGGTATTGGTGACCCATCAGGCAGGTGATGGCAGCTAACGTGCCACGCTCCTGGGGGCGTGCAGGAGTTCAGTTTCTGGGTTCTGAGTGTGTTTACAAGGCACAACCGCTGCAGGCAGGGCCAGGTGGACATGCCTCGCCTTAAGAGGGTCGCACACAGAACCTGGAGTGAGATGTCCCTCCCGGGAACTGGTGGTTCGTTGATGGACTCGCCAGGGCCACAAGTCGCCTCGAGGAGTCAGCTCTGGACACCCGTGAGCCTCCCGCCAAGTGCAGCACACACATTAACCCTTTCGATCCCCTGGCAGCCCGAAATGGTAGGTCCTGCTTTCACGCCCATTTAACAGATGGGGAAATTGAGGCACAGAGAGGGTAGGTGTGTTGCTTGAGGCCAAACAGCTAGCAAGGGGTGGAGCTGAGCGCAGAACGTGGCCCTGCCTGCCCCCCGCGCTGAGCCGCTCTTCTGGAATCCAGCCGGGGACGATTCCCATCGGCCTGTTACGCTCCTCCACAGTTCACAGCAGCTGCTGACGTCACGGGGCCGGGCGCTTGTTCAGGGCCCTGGAGCCCTGCAGGGAGAAGAAGGCTGGGGGCCAGGCTCGACGTTTTTGGGGTGACCCTCCAGAAGAGCCGGGAGCTGGGTGACGGGAGTGGACCTTGACCTTGAGTGCGTGGGAGAGGTCGCCGTGGGTGACCTTGAGTGCGTGGGAGAGGTCGCCGTGGGCGGCAGCCGCGGCACTGCCTGCTGATGCCACCACAGGGGGCGGCGGGGACAGGAGGTGGTGCAGGTGAAGGCCACGCAGACAGCCTGGTTGTCGCTCCCGGCAGCTGGGCGAGCCGGGGCCCCAGGGGGACCACGCGTACCAGAACCGCTCCTGGCTCGCGGCCCGAACCGCGTGGGCTCCTCTCCCCTTGTGCCCACCTGCCCACGACCCGAGGACTCGTCGGTGCCTGGAAAGGTGGGTGGAGGCGGGGGGCCTGTCAGGGAGTGAGTGCCGCGGGCGGGGGGCCGAGTGTCATCAGACCCCAGCCGCACTGAGCGCCTCCTGCTCCATTTCACATATGTTGTTCCACTCTGGGTTACTTTTACCGCTGAGAGGACAGAGGGCGGGAGTCCGAGAGGGGAGACAGCTTGCCTGGGGCCTCCAGGAAGTAGGGGACAGGCCTGGGCTGGACAGGTCCTGCCCGACACCATGAAGATGGCAAACGTCTCTGTGGGGGGCTGCTTCAGAGCCCCCCTCCCCGCCGCAGTCCTTGTCTGCCCGGGGCCCAAAACCCTTGACTGGGTTCTTAGAAGAGGAGGCGACAGGGGACGGGGCGGCCACGAGAGGACGGGACAGAGATTGGGCAATGCGGCCACACGCCATGGACGGCCAGGGACGGCCGGAAGCCTCCGGAAGCCGGGCAGGGGCACAGGCGCGTATGCCCGAGCCGCCAGTGGGCAGCAGGTGCCGCCGCCGTGCCTCAGGCCTGCCGGCCGAGGGGCGCCTGTGACCCCGCCAAGGTCCTGCGCCCGGGTCTCGGCGGGTGTGCAGGCGGCTCCCCACCCCCTCGAGGTGCCACCCGCGGAGCAGGGAGGCCCTCGGGCTCGGCCCGGTGCCCGCGGGGGGGCTGCCGTGCAGGGACCAGCGTCGCATTCCCGCAGGTGAGGGCGGGAGGGTGGAGGGGACGCAGTGGGTGCAGACTTCCTCGTACCCAAGTCCAGAGGCCACGTTGGGACCCTCTTCCCCGAGACCCTGAGCACGGGCAGCGCGTGGCGGGCGTGAGCCCCTCGACGGGCGATTCCTGGGGTTCGGCCGCCCCAGAGTCCAAGGGGGCCGCTCGGCGGCTTTGGGCCGGCTGGGGATAGAGCGGCCGCCGGCCGCCCCCACTCCCGCTCGCCGCCGCGGCGCCGGGACGGGCCCTGGGATGTCGGGGAGCCGGCGGGGGCTTTGTGGGAAGCCTCCTCGTCACGCCTCCCCCCCAATGAGCCGCAAGAAGGCAGGGAGGGCCCGGGAGCGGCCACTGCTGAACACGCTGAAAGAGGACGGGAGAGAGAACCGCCGAGAACTTGCTACCCAACAGTAAATGCCACGGACTGGGGTGGGAAGACCCTGAAGCTTTGGATCAGAATTCCGCAGCGTCTGTGCTGGGTCCTGGTGGGTGGGACGGAGTCGACGCTGCGGCCAGAGCCACCTGGGTGGTGGTGGACGCCCACGGGGGACGCCGCGGCGGTCTCCGAGCCTCCATGTTGCCGTCTGTGCGGGGTGCGGTGGCGTCGAAGCTCCCAGGGCTGCTCTGGAGCGCGGATGAGAGCCCGGGGGGCGCCCACCTGCTCCCAGGGCGCCCCGAGGTGGACACAGAGCAAAGGCTCTTAGTGGGGAGGGCACCGGCCCTGCCAGGCTGCGCCAGGACTCCACGGCAGGACGCGCCTGAGAGCCCCGTGCGTCAGCGGCGCCGCGTGGGATGGTTAGTGAGCAGAAGCCTCGGAAGAAAAGGGGTTTTTAGCACCCGCCTCGCCAGCCGGTGCGGCCTCGGAGAGAAGAGGCTGCTCGCGCGGGCCCTGGGAGCGCCGACGAGCCGTTCCCCACCCTGGGGGAAGGAGGCACGGCTTTATCGATACAAGGCGCGCGTTTTAGAGAGCACCTTGGACCTGCTGCGGCGTGGCGGGGCATGGTGGTCAAAGGGCAGCTTTTCCTTTTTCCTTTCTAACTGTCAGAGGCAGTGTTATTATCTTGCTTTTCCAGACAGGCAAGTAGAGCGGTGAGGTTGCTTGTTCAAGGTCACCGAGCCCGAAAGTGGCCGAGGCGGGCTTTGAACCGGGGGCTGTTCCCAGGCCCGGGCTCTGGGCTGTGGGCTGTGATCACACTCGTGAGTAGAAGGCTGTGTGAGCTGCTCCGACACACACAACCTTCTGGCTTTCCAGTCTGGGGTCTCGTGTGAAAGACTTGGAGTTCTTTGCAAAACAGACCCATCTTAAAGTGGAGGGTCACGTGAAAGTCGTCTTTAAACACACGTCCTTCCGAGTCGCAGCCGTCGCCCTTGGCCCGGGAATTCCTCTTCCTTTCTCTGCTCCGGTTCCATTTCAGCTCCAGGGAGGTGCAGGGGTCCCCTGGAGGGGTCAGCCTGGCGTGGAGCCGGCGAAGGGGAGCAGGGGACAGGGCATGTGCGCACAATCCCGCTGCCCCCCCACGGCCAGGCAGCTCCTCCGTCCCTATGGCCCACGCCCGAGTCTAGCTGGCCCCGGCCGGAATTTCTGAGGGCTGTGTCCAGCGCCGGGGGCCGCCTGCGCCCTCAGGCCCGGCCCACGGCTCTCCAGGCCCCTGCGGCCCTGCCCTGCCAGGCTGGACCCGCTGGCTCTCCGGGTGGACTCGAGCAGGGACAGGAGCTGCCGCCCCGTGGGGGCCCACGTTCTGGAGCCGTGCAGACAGATGGACGGCTTTTGCAGCCCTCTCCCCTTCTCAGGAGGAGGGCCGGCTCCAAACGCTGGACCCAGACATGCTTTTCAAATCCTTTGACGACCACCCTGCGCAGAGCAGCGTGCTGGTGGGCCCTCCCTGGTCCTCGCGCCTCGGCCTCGGCAGTCCTGGGAGGGCCTGGGGGCTCCCGGCTTCTCGCGGGGATGGCGGCGGAGCTGGGGTGTGGCTCTGGGGTGCGGCAGCATCTCGGTAGGGCCACGGGGAGCCCCTGGGAGGACCCCAGGAAAAGCGGAGGTGGTTCTGGAGCTGACATGCCGGGGCCGGGGGCGGCGGGAGCAGAGCAGGCCTGGTGGTCCTGCCGGGGGCCCGGGGGCCACTGGGGGAAGCAGGTGCTCACCTTACACTTCACCGCAAAATCCCGGCTGCCGAGGGAGGGCCCCGAGGCTCATGATGGAGGGGACGTCCCCAGCTGCGACCCTGGGGACAGGGCTCGGGGACAGGTGGGCAGGGAGAGGAGGGGAGAGCTGACGGCTGCGCACCTGGCTGCCCTGGCCCCGGTGTGCCAGCGTCCACGCGCGCGTCACATGATGTGCAGGCCAGGCCCTGCGCCTCCGGACGGCTGTGCTGTCCCTCCGTGTCCCTCGACAGAAAGCACAAACACTCGCCACCAAAGCACTGTTTCTGGGTTAAATGGGGCCCCCGGCTCCCCGACCCCACTCGTCGCCCCCCGCGTGCAGGTGCTGGACCCTTGTCCTTCGCCCCAGCGGGTGGCCCACGGGGCATTTGCAGTGGCCCCGTCCGCCGGGCCGGCTCTTTGCCGCAGCAGAGGAAGCTCAGTCCACACTCGCCCCCAGGGGTCTGCATCTTATGGGTGGCCCATCAGATGCAGACAGCACCCTTACCTCGAGCCCGTCCTGCGGCTGACGGGCCCTGGGGAGGCTTGCCACAGCCAGACTTGGTGACGGAGAGGCCGGCACAGGAGAGCTGCTGGCGTGGCTGGCGCAAAAGGGTCCTGGGTCCAGGCGGGGAGGCGGCAGCGATCCCGGGGACCCCGGCCATTCACGGAGCCCCAGGGAGCACCTTCACGCCTGGACCCACCCTCGGGGCGTCCCCGAAGCATGTTGGTTCTAGCAGTCC
Source organism: Dasypus novemcinctus (assembly GCF_030445035.2). Classification (NCBI taxonomy): domain Eukaryota; kingdom Metazoa; phylum Chordata; class Mammalia; order Cingulata; family Dasypodidae; genus Dasypus; species Dasypus novemcinctus. The sequence goes on from NC_080690.1 coordinate 3,171,984, forward strand.
CGAGGGGACAGCCCCCCAGTGTCTCCCCAGGGCTTGGCTCGCCCCGTGCCCCTCTTGGGTGGAGCCCGAAGCCCCCGGGGTGGCCCTCCGGGGCCCTGCAGACAGGTGGCTCATGACAAGAGAGGCTCTGTGCAGCTCGGGGTGGACACCTGGACGCAAGTGCGGCGGCCGCGTTCTCCAGCAGGGAGGCTCCTCCGGTGTCCAGCTCCGCGTCCGTGCCCCCCCCGGTGGCCCCTGACTTGTGGCTCATGGCACCCCTCTGCCTGGCCTTCAGCGGCCGTCTCCATGTCCCTGTGCCCTTGTCCACGCTTCCTCTCCTGGGACCCCAGAACTGCTGCCCCGGGACCCCCTCCAATTCGGCCTCATCGTCAAAGACTCGATTTCCAAATGAGGTCCCTTCGTGGCACCGGGGAACCCCAGCAGCCACGTCCTCTGCCGCTTTCCTCACGAGGTGGGGGATCCGGAGGCCCAGCTGCCCAGGGACACAGCGGGGGACGGAGGAGCAGGACCAACCCAGGGTGCAGACGCTTGGTGCGCCAGGGTCCCCTCGACTTCGCGTCCCCGCTGTCTGCGCCGTGTCCCTGCTGCCTGCGCCGTGTCCCTGCTGCCTGCGCCGTGTCCCTGCCTTCGCACAGTATCTGGGTGCCACGCCCCCTTCTCCAGTCCGTCATCCGTTAACAGCGGGGAACACTTGTGAGGCATCTTCCTGCACCAGCTGCAGTCGGGGGAGGCCAGGAGCCCCGGGTGACGGCGGCACGCGGGCCTCCCCGGCTGCGGCCCAGGCGAGGCCTGGCAGGTGCCCCCGCTGCGCGCTGCCCGAGCTCCCGAGCCGCAGGGTCTGCCGCCCGCGGGTGGGTCGTTTGGAGGCCCGGCGTTTAGGGTGTGTGTTCCGTGGCAGGGAGAGACGGGGAGCCCCACGGCGGGCGGCCGAGCCTGCGCTGCCGGGCGCTCTCTTCCCCCGAGACCCGGCCGCCGTCACTTCAGTCGCGGCTGGTGACCTGGGCACTCACTGGGGGCCGCGTGCTGAGCCAAGCCCGCGGAGTTAAGCGGCTCCTCCACGTCTGCGCGGCTCGGCCCCCCTCGTGGCTGTCCCCCGGGTCCCTGGGGCCGCACTTATTTCCCCGCCCCTTGTCCTCTTCCCAGTTTGTTGTGGGGGGAGAATCCTACAATCGACTTGGTAAGGATGATCATCCGGTCCATCTAACTGCCTCGTTGTGCAGATGGGGAAACTGAGGCTCAGGGACATTGCCCAGGGAAGTAGGGGCAAGGCCGGTCTCTGAACCACCCCCCTGGGCTCCCAGTCCAGGGCCCTTGCTCCCGCGGCAGCTCTACATCCGGAAACTCACGGCTTTTTGGACGCGTGCCTGAACCGGGAGCCTGTGGACGTGGCCTGTGGCTTCACTCCAGCCATGCTTTGAGGCCTGCAGAGGTCCCGGCTGGGGTCTTCAAAGAACTGAGCTTTCAGTGTGGTTCACGATGAGGATGGGGACGTGGATTAAAGGGAGTGGGGAAGTGCCCACGGCTCTCTCTTAGGGGGTCCTTGTGCTCGCCCTCGAGGGGTGCCACGTGGGTGAATGTGGACGGTCCACGGCGGGCAAAGCAGGCCCTGGGCGCGTGCGGACGGCCGCTCCTCGTGGAACAGGAAGGTGGGAACTCGTCTTTCTGTTACCGGGAGACTGCCCACCCACCCCTCAGACCAACACAAGCTCTCCAGCTAAGTCTCCGAAGCATGCCACATAGTTCCAGATGGTTCCATGAAAGAAACAATGTTGAGCTCGAGGAGAACAACAGCCAGCTCCTAGTCACTGCTGTGCTCGAGCTGGACACGGCAGATGCCGGCCTGGCTCTGTCCTCGCCCGAAGCCCTCCGGGAGCCCCGGTTTATCACTGCAGGGCAAGGAGGGCCAGGCGGGGGCCGTGAATCCTCGCTCCACCAGCTACTGCCCGGGACTCGGACCGTTTATTCTTCATCTCCAGAGGGAGAATTGCAGTAAGCCCCGATTCACGGGATGTTGGGAAGAGCAGAGGCATCACATAGACTGGAATTCCTGACACCCGGCCCGCTCTCAGCCGCTGCTTCCCCTCCTTCCTTCCCTCCTTCCTTCTCCGAACCTTCTCCGAACTCAAGTGGCAGGTAGGCTGCTGTTTTCCTCTGTAAATTGTCCCCATCTGGAGAGCAAAGCGAGCCCTCCCTCGTTGTCATTGCCCTTTCTGCAGCTCTGTCGTTTGATGCTTCCTTGGAAAACTGCTGAAATGGGAATGAGAAGTCCCTGCAAGACGTGTCGAGGGCCTGGCATTTGTGGAGGAATTTGCCGGCACTGATTACCTCCTTCCCAAAGGACACAGGCCCTAATGTGCTTGGTCTTGTGGGACTGTACCGGTCAGCTACTGCTGCATAACAAACCATCCCAGATGGTAGCTCATGGAGCCTGGGCCCTTGGGCTCAGGGGGCAGTTCTCAAGGCCTTGCACGGTGGCCTCAGAGGTTACTGTGGGGTTATCTCAAGGGTTCCTTTGCTCCCAGCAGGGGAGACAGGAAGGGCAGTGGCCCCCTCACTCTCTTGGTGGACTCTCTGGCCTGGAGCTTCTGGACAATCCGACTTCTCACAGGGTGGCTCAGGGATCTGAGCGCTTTACTCATTTAATCTTCACAACAACCCAGTGAGGCAGGAGCTCTTATAATTAACCTCAGTTTACGGAGGGGGAAACTGAGGCACGGTGAGGTGACATAACCTGCCTAAGCCGCCAAGCACCCACAGCTCATCGGTGATGGAGCTGGGCTTCAAACCCACAGAGTCTGGGGCCAGAGTCTGCTCTCCAGCCTCCCCCGTTCATTAAAAAGCATTGATTGAGCACCTCCTGTTTCCTCGGGTCTCCGTCTGAGGATTCACCCGTGGGCATAAAGACGAATAGCACATTCCACGGCGGCTGCGCTGTGGGGTGAGGGGAGGAAGGGGGCAGGTCCCACGCTGTCTAAGTGCAGCGTGTTTTGTCCTGATTCTCACACAAGACCCCAGATGAGTCAAAAGGGAACAGGGGCCGAGAACCAAGGTTTGGGTGGAGGCTGCAGGAAATTTGGGTGCCGACTGGCAGTTTGTTGATCGACTCATCGTCATGGATGAGGTAAGGGGTTGACGGGGCGGCTGCCCACCTCTGCCTGCCCTCTGGTCGTGTGCTTTGGAACCTCCTGGGACACGCTCCAGGCCCACCTAGGGCCTTCGGCCTCGTGGCTTTGGACTTGGGGCTCTTGTGGCCTTAGACGAGCCGGAAAGGACACGGAGCCATCCGTGGCCAGACTCGAGCCCCGTGGCCTCCTCTCTCGGCCCCGGCTGTGGGCGAGGCTGGTCTCAGCCTGGACAGCTGGTCCGTGGGCGACTCGGCCGAGGGGTCACCAGACCAGTCCAGGTGCTGGTGCGGCGCCGGCGTGTAGACGGCTTGGAGTCCACTCTCGGCTGACCTCAAGTAAAGGTGACGCCTCCGTGACGTGGGGGCTCGTCCGGTCCCTGAGGGCCTGGAGAGCCCATCACGGTCCAGAGGGCACTCCCGCTGCCAGGCTGCAGCGCCCCGCCCCGCCCTCCCGCTTCCAGACCGGCCCGAGTCCAGAGCCCCTGAGCCGACTTCTGAAACGCATCCCCCGACAGGCGCACCTCACGGATAGCCGGGCGTGGCACGGTGGCTCCCGCCGCCCCACCCACCATTTCTAGTGACCTGTCGTCCCACCTTTCCGTCTCTCTGTCCCCCCAGCCCCTCTCTCGTCTCCCAGGGCTTCCTCCTCTCTGGAAGGTGCTGACGGATGACCCCCCTGTGGGGGGCAGGGAAGAGCTGGAGGGCCTTGCCCCCCCTGGAAGGACGGCAGGGGGGGCTGACGGAGGAGCGAACACTGCCTGGCTGGCCCCCGGTCATCTGCAGGCCCTCTGGGCTCCCCCCGTCCTCCCCCCACCCTCCCCTTGTGCCCTCCCCTATCCTCCCCTCCCCTCCTCGCCTCCCCTTCCTCCCCCCCGTCCTCCCCTTCCCACATCCCCTTGGCCCCTCCCCTCCCTCTCTCCCCTATCCCCCCGTCCTCCCCTGCCGTCCTTCCCTTCCCTCCTGCCCTCCCCTCCTGTCCTCCCCTCGCCCCTCCCTCCCCCCTTCTCTCCCGTCCTCCCCTCCTCCCCCACCCTTCCCTTCCTCCTCCATTTTCCCTCTGTCCTCCCCTCCCTCCCTCCCCCCTCCTCCCTTCCCATCCTTCCCCCCCGACTTCCCCCCATCCTCCCCTCATCCTCCCCCCTCCTTCCCCCCCATCCTCCCCTCCTCCCGCCGCCCTGGCCTCCTCCTCTGCCTCTGGCCTCCGCGCTCCACTCCGTTTCCCTCTCCCACCTGAGAGGTCCTCGACATCGCCGCACCTTGTGCTTTGTTCTGGGAAGCAGTGTGTGTCGAGTGACGCCACTGAGCAGCTCGGCCCCGGGTGTCGGGCGCAGCCCCGAGGACGCAGCCGAGGAAGAGGCCCCATCCTCGAGGAGCTTCCCTTCTGGGGGAGAGACCACGGGACCGTGGACCCCGTGACTGCGCTGTGCAGAGACAGCACGTGACGTGGACCGGGAGGGCCCCTCCAGTAAGGGCGAGCACGTGGAAAAGCGTTCGGGGCCGAAGGAAGGGCAGTGGCCAAGTCTCTGAGCTGGAGGTGGCTGTGGGCTCTGTTTCGTCCTCCATAACCCAAGGGCCAGGTCTGGCCCAGATCGATCAGGAGGGCAGCGAAACCGGGGCCGCGGCGCGTGCTGCTGAGGGGGCGCGCCACACCCGGGAGGGGCCCCGGCGTGCGCGCAGCCACCACCCCAGAGGCCACAGCCACCGGTTGGCCTGGGGTCAGGACGTGGCAACGCCCGTCCCCAAGCAGGGGAGTTGCCCCGCGCCGCACGGCCAGAAGGTGAAGGCCTGCGCCGGCTGTGCCGTCCACGGGGCGCCTGCCGGTAACGGGGTATTCTCAGCAGCAGCCCGTGGTGGTGGCCCAGCGCCACGCTTGAGGGCACAGGTGCGCCGCCCAGAGCAGGGCGGGGAGCCCAGGGGTCCGGGCCTGTCGGGGGGTGAGCCAGGGGTCAGGCCGCATCTGTTCTTCGGGACGGGGCTCCAGGCGGATTCCAGGCGCGGCCTCGGGACGTCCCCCAGCCTGGGCGCCACGGCCCTTCCTCGAGGCCGAGCGGGCACCTGTCGGGCCTGGCGGGCGCAGCCCCTCGCTCTCGCCCGTGCCCGGCTTGGGTTGGCCTCGGCCGTGCAGCTGCGGGAGCCGGGATGCGCCCCGACCTTGGCCTGGCCGCCGGCACAGGAGGGCGCAGAGCCCCGCTGGCCCGTGTCCAGCTCAGGCTCCACTGGGGCCCACGCCTCCCTCCGAAGTAGACGAGGAAGCTGCTGGAAGCGGTGTCCGGTGGGGGGGCAGGATTCAGGCCACGCAGAGTTTACACGCTCGTTCACCTCCATATCTCTTTGTTTCCAGTCTATTGGCTGGAATTAAGGAAACTTGGAGGAAGTCATCCATGCTACACTTTCAGAATGAAAGCAATTTTGCTTTTCTCTTAAAAAGGGTGATAGGCACTCATTAAATTTTGTTTGGACCCAAGAGAAAGGTCTCAATTCATCCCATCATACACAGAAAACTGCCGTTCAGCAATTCGGCACACGCGGCCCCAGACCCTCACGTGCTGTGCTCACGAGTCATTTCGTTATTTGCGGGTGCGCGTCGCGTGTATCTCGCTCTAGATTTAAACAGGCTGCACCTTGTACTCCGCTGCCCTCTGTTTAGGTTGATTGCACTGCAGGGCCCCAATCTGGAGGATTCTGGGAGATGGGTGCTGGGGGAGGGCAGCGGGATGAGGGGGTCTCGTTTGACTCCGTGGAGGCCCCGGCCGGCTCCTGGTCGCGGGCAGAGCGGGTGACCGGTGACCGGTCCCCGGAGGGGCGCGGCTAGTGGGAGGGGCTCCCGGCAGCACCAGCGCCTGGCTCGGGCCTCGCGGCCTTGCAGGACGCTGGGATGGTGCCCGGAGCACCAGGCTGCCCCCTCCCCAGCCCCTGCCCTGTATCAGCTGCAGAGCGAGCGCCAGGCGCAGGTAGCCGGAGGCCCAGCGCGCAGGTCTGGCCGTTCCCAGCATTCGGGGTATTTCCTGGGTCCTTCTGAGGCTCCTCGAGGGAGCGCCAGGCCGTGAAAAAAAACCAAACTCCCAAACACAGTAAACAGCAAGGGCCTCGATCCCGTTCCCGCCACAGCGGCCCTCAGCGGGCGGCGTCCAGCTCAGGTCGTGTGCGTGGCCGGGGCCTGCCGGGAGCGCAGAGGGCTCGGGACCCGAGAGAGCGCGGCGTGCCTGGGCCTCGGTAGCCGAGCTCACACCCGACCACCGTGCCGCCCCCTCGGCAGCAAGGCCGGCGCAGGGCTGGCAGTGGGCAGCTGCGGGGTGCGGGGCTGGCCAGGCTGGCTGGACCCTCCTCTGCGTCCCCTCCAGGTGAGCGGCTGCTCACCTCTGGCTTCGTCTCCTGGGGCTGCCGATGGACGCGTCCCCCGCTGGCGCGCTTGCGAGCCCGGGATGTATTCTCTAAGCTCTGGGGTGACGGCACAGCCAGGCAGTCCTGCTCCCCGGGGAGCCTCTGGGCAGAACGGGCCATGCGCCCCTCTCCTGGCGTCCAGCATTTCACCGGCAGCCCACGGCATCCCCTGCCCGCCATCCGTTCGTCCGCCTGTGCCCCTCTCCCCTTCTCAGGAGGACACCAGGCACGTGGGGCTCCCTCGTCCTGCCTGACCAGTCATGTCTTCAGAGGCCGTTGCCAAACAGCATGGCCAGGCCCGGGGCTTAGGACTGAAGGGGCTTTTGGGGGTCCCAGTACAGCCCAGAGCACCTTACAAAGCTCGAGGGCCCCCGTCTGCAGAAGGGGCTAACGAGAGCAGCCCCGTGGAGCTGTGCTGCCAGCACCGGGCGCGGGCATGCAGCTTGAGGCCAGACAGTTTGTGCCCACCTAGGCCCCCGGCCGACCCCCTTCTCCCCATGACGGCCGTGGCTCGGCGGGGCGGTGCGCGCCCATCGCCCAGCCTCGGACCTGGAAGCAGGAACTCCTCGGGGCGAGAGGGGCTGACCAAGGGCAGGAGTTGTGCACGTTGCACAGAGCGGAGGCATCAGCAGGTGTGGTGAGGCCCCCGGGCATGGCGACCCCCGAAAGCCCTGCCGCCTGGGAGCAGCCGGCGCTGGGGGGCCGGGAGCCGGCCGGCTGGGGGAGCTGGAGCGCTCCCACAGAGGGAGAGAAGGGTGCGGCCGCTGCGGGAGAGGCACCCAGGGCAGAGAGCGCCAGAGCCTGGGAAATGGAGCTCCCCGAGAGGCCAAGGCGGGCAGTGGAGGGGCCCAATGGACCCGAGAGCCTGCAGGCCAGCGTCCCCGGGCCGGAGGGCATGGTGGCTGACGCCGCGGTCGTGGGAGACACGCCCTGGCCAGGGACCCTGGTTCCCTGCTCTCTACCTGGCGGCTCTGAGCCTCCGTGTCGTCGTCCTCAGAGAGTGTGCGCGGTCACGTGTGTGAAGGCCTTGTCCGAGTCCTTGGCCCAGGCCGCGGCCTCCATCAACTGCAGCTCCTTGAAACTGGACGCCAGCAGCGGTAGACCAGGCCTGGAGGCGCCGCAGTGCCGCCCACCTCTCGGCCAGCGCCGCCCATCTGACCCTGGGTCCTTCCCGCAAGAACCCTCCGCCAAGAGCGACACGTGCTCCCCGCGTGGGTGGCTTTGGGGGAAGGAAACCCAAGGGCATCTCACACATTCTTCGGGGATTAGGAAACATGCAGGAAATGGGGGCCCGTCCCTGCCCCCTGCTCCCCCGTTAGGGATCAGAACGTTCCGACCCTGGGAAAGCCACTGACTGACCCCACTGAGCACGCGCCCACCTCGCAAATGGGGAAAAATGTTCTATTTCTGGACGGGAGGCCTCAGAACTGATGGCTTCACTTCCTGCGTTGGATCTCGAAGGCCGCCACGAGTGAGTCATTCCCACCTCGCCTGGAGACACGGGCCGTGGCAGGACCCCCTGGTAGGGAGCGGGGAGGGTGGCCCTGCTGAAACCTGCATCCCTGCTCCAGGACAGTGAACAGACCCGCACGGCCCCGGGACTGGCACCCACGGGATCGGCCCTTTGCTGGCACCCTGCCTCTTCCATGCTGTTGGCATAGTGGAGTAGCTGAATCGAATCTGCTGTGGCGCTGGGGAGGGCCAGATTTCACGTGCGCTCTGGCTGCTTCTCAACTCGCTCTGAACTGGGGCCACGGCAGCTGCACTGAGGCTAAGGCTTTGTTTCCACACAGTGTCTACAGAGGAAGTAATGCTGAAGATGAGGAAGAGGAAGATGATGGTGATGATGGTGGTGATGATGAAGATGATGGTGATGGTGATGATGGTGGTGATGATGATGAAGATGATGGTGATGATGGTGATGATGAAGATAACTGTGATGGTGATGATGATGGTGATGATGAAGATGATGGTGATGGTGATGATGATGGTGGTGGTGATGACGAAGATGATGGTGATGATGGTGATGATGAAGATAACTGTGATGGTGATGATGATGGTGATGATGGTGGTGATGAAGATGGCGACATGGTGATGATGGTGATGCTGTGATGAGGATGGTGATGACGGTGGAGATGATAGCTGTCTTTTCTGGAGGCTTGCTATCATCCAGGTGCTGTGCTAAGCGCCCTATGTGTTTCATTTCACCCTCCCAACAATCTAGTGAGCCAGATGATACTTTGTAAAATTGTACCCACTTTTGGATGAAGACACAGAGTCTCTGGGGAGTGAAATCATCCACCGAGGGTCCCACTGCCCAAAGGGGGCACGGGGCAGCAGGTGCACATGTTTGATGACAAAGTCCAGGTGGACGAGTGGTACCTGCTGGCCTCGTGCCAGGCTCAGGGCATGACCTGGGGACACGTGACTTGGAGCCTGAGCTCCCGAGGCAGGGAACCGTGGACTGCTACAGCAGCGCCTGTGCCTCCGTTTAAAGCCACGCGGGCTGGTGGTTCTGAGGGCAGAGAGCACAGACCTCATCTGACGTGGACCTGGGGACGGGGCTGCCGGGGAACACGGAGGGGCTCCCTGGATCCCTCCTCCCCGCATTGTCTGAGTGTGGCTGGAAATTCGATCCCGACATGCCCGATGTGGGTGAGTTTAGGGAATGACTCTTGCTGGACTGGAAGGGAGAAAAAACCTCGGACCCCTGACTCTGTGGCCAGCTCATGAGGCCTGGGGTACAGGTGTGGATGACATGGGCTTTGGGGACACAGGCTTCCAGAACCTTCTCTCCTTAGCCCCACATCTTTGGACACGTGGCTTTTCTGTCCCGAAGGACGGGTAGGGCCCTTAGCTCCTGGAGCTCCCAAAGCCTCCACCCCCAGACACGCTGTTGGCGTGGACGTGACTACGGGCGCTCACCGGCCCCTGACGCCCAGCAGCTGCACCCTGACGAGGAGCGTGCCTTCCCCGGTGGTGACAGATCTGGAAACGAGCTGCAAGAGCCCAAGTCTGAGTGGGGCCCCCGGGGCGATAATTCGAGGAGCGGTAGAGCCCGGTCCGAGGCCGTGGTGCAGGGCAGGGCTGCCACCCTTGCCTGCCTGCCCCGCGCCGCCCCCGGCCGCGGCCTCCTGTCCTCATTGTGTGGGAAAGACACATCGGAGAACAGACGAAACATTCTGTTCTGAACTACGTGACCCTCTATCGTGTGTCAAGCCTCATATGATGCGTGTTTCGTTTCGTAGGCCAGTGCGGGGGAGATGGAGCGAACCGAGCACCATCGTGGCAGGGAACCTGCCCCGGTGAGTGTGAGACCACCGGGGACAGGCTGGCAGCTGCCCACGGGCCCCTGGAGGGGCTTTCGGCTTTAGGGAAGAGAAGGCAGCTGCTGTCCCTGGGAGGGCTTCGTGGCAGAGAAGAAGAGAGCCGCTGCCCCCTGGCGCGGGCGGGCTGGCCGGCACCTCCTTTCCTCCTCCCAGCGGCACCTCTGCGCCAGGGCAGGTGGCACAGGTGGGTGCAGGTGGCTCGCGGCCAAGGGCCTCCCTGCTGGGAGAGCCGGGCTTCCCTCCCAGGCCGCCGCGTGGCAGAGAAAATTCCTGAGTCGCACATTCCAGCTCATCCTGTGGGATAGGAAGGAAAAACTCCAGACAGAATTAGAAGCGTTTCAGAGCAAGTGGAAAGTTCTCAGGAAACGTATTGGCATCAGGGCTGGCTCCAGCCCCCCGGGAGCCTGTGTGTGTGTTTATTGTGTGGACACGGCTCCTTCCAGCTTCCTAGATGAGGCTTCATAAAAATTTTTAAACATTGGGTAGCTTCCCGCACGAGCTTTACTTTCTGCATCAAAGAGAGGGGGCGGCAGGCGCGCGCGTGCTGATTGCTGCGTGAATTTGGGAACTTCGCTGAAGCGCTCCTGCCTCGGTTTCCTTGGAGAGCAGGTGGCTGCACGAAGCGCCCCCAAGGCCTCCCCAGGGGAAGGAAGGGCAGGGAGGCTGGGGGCATACCCCCCGGGTGAGGCTGCTGGAGTAAATGCTTTGCCACGGCCGGGCCTTGTGGCCTTCTCTGTGCCTCGGTTTCCCCATCTGTAAAGCGGAGATAACAACAACACTTATCTCGGGCCCTGCCTTCGGGGAGGTTGAATTAGGCGGGCGGGGGCGATGTGCGCAGATGCCAGGGACTGGGGCGGGATGTGCCATGAGGGCACGAGGCGCTTCTCCGTGCCTTACGCGCTGGCCCACGGCCTGGGGGCTCCAAGGGGAGGACTCAGTGGGGACCCGGAAGCTTTCTGCACAGCTTGTCATTTCCCAGAACACCGTCCGCTCTGCACGGCTCCCCACATCCGTTTCAGGGTACGAGCCGTGGACAGAGGACGCAGGGACGCCTGGGACCCCTACTCGAATGTGTGTGTGCGGGAAACTGAGCGTGCCGAGGGGCCAGCCCGAGATGTGGGGGCGAGCCGCCGCGGGGGGCGGGGGCACAAAGCAGGCACCCGCCCCTGCAGCGGGCACCCTCCCCCTTCCCCCCACAGCAGGCACACACCCCTCCAGGCAGGCACCCTCCCTCCAGGCAGGCACGCCCCGCAGCAGGCACCCATTCCCTGCAGCAGGTAACCCTTGCTCCCACAGCCGGCACCACCCCCCCGCAGCACGCACCCCCCCGCAGCAGGCACACCCCCAGCAGCAGGCACCCCCACACGCAGCAGGCACCCCACCCAGCAGGAACCCCCCCGCAGCAGGCACACCCCACCCCCACGGCAGGCACCCCGCCCCCCCCACGGCAGGTACCCTCCCCCCAGACAGGCACCCCCCCACACAAGGGGCCTGGGAACAGGTGGAGGGGTGGATGGCCACTGCTGTGGGTGGGCCTGCTGTCCAGGGTGGACCGTCCAGCTGCGCCCCTTGCTGCAGGGTGGGGGTGGGGCTGGGGCGCCAGCCTGGCACCGTCCCCGGGAGCCGCCTCCTCCCTGCCGGCCCTTGGCCCCAGCAGAGCGCGGCCATCGCCCCGGGGAGTGCGGTGCCGGCAGCTACATCTGCACGTGGGGAGACCGCGGGCTTCCCCAGAGCTGCCCGTGACCAGGGGCTCTCCGAGGTGTCCCCAGCCCGCACCTGTGGCCCCCACTGCCGCGTGCTCGGCAGCACCCCTGCCCTGGGCCTGCAGCCCCCACGTGGCCGAGGTGCCCGCGCGGCGCCGCCTCCCTCCGGGACATTTGGTACAAAACGGGGTACGGGAAGCCTCAGGCCACCTTCAGGAAAGCAGCCCGCTCGCCGGCTTTCCCAGAACCCAGGGCCGCCCCACTCTGGGAACGTGTTGTTTTTGAGCTTGCGCCCACGGCGGACCTGGCCGCGGATCAGAGAGGGGCTTTGTTTTCCTGCGGCGATCGGGCAGATGGGTCAGCAGAACCTCAGGTGTGGTGACTCAGCACTTCCTCTCCCGAGGACGGCCGCCCCCGGCCGAGATCGCCCCCAACGATGTGGAACCGTCGGCGTTTCCAGCGCGCGGTCTCACCCTGCGGGTCGTGGCGTTCCCAGTCGGGCAGAAAGGGGTCGGCGTTGGCCCCTGCCGGGGCGCAGAACCGTCGTGGGCCAAACGCGCGCTGGAATCGCAGCTTCTCACGCTAAAGATGGGGGTGAGAAAGGAAGGCCAGTTCCCCGCTTCCTGGGTACGATCGGGATTAAATGAGAAAGTAGGAAACACCCGCCAGGACGCGTGGACACATTTGCGGGAACCCTCTCGGGGCCCCCTGGGAGCCCCTGATGCCAGGACACCCCCCGGCTTCCTCCCGTAAGCACCCGCTCCTCCCTGCCCGGGCACGTCCGAGGGCTCCCAGGCTCCAGCAGGGGGTGAGGGGTGGGTGCACGTCCAGCCTCCGTGTCCCCGGGGAAGGTCGTCCTCCGGCGTTTTCTGGGCCACTCCACGGAGGGTCGACGGGGCAGAACCTCGCTGCCCAGGGGTGGCCCCTCCTCAGGCCCCCGGGCTGGCTTTCCTCTCTGCCTGCTCTCATTTCCCCACACCCCTCCCTGGGTTCGCCTCCAAAACATCTCACCTGCCCCCAAATCCTCGTCTCGGGGTTCGCTGTGGGGCCCGACCCGGGCAGGGCCTGGGAACGCCGTGGTACCGTCCAGCAGCTGCAGGCAGGACGGGGCGCTCACGCCAGCTGCAGTCACGGCTTCCACGCCCATGTGTCTAGGTGGATACCTGCCCGTCGTCCACCTACCCAGCGCCGGCGGCGCCCTCGGAAATGTCCGTTTCTTTAGCACGCGGCCTCTGGCCGGGGGGCGGTTGGAGGGTCAGCGTTGGGCGAGGAGCGGGTGAGTGGCCAAGGCTGCCCCCAAGAGAGCAGAGCTGGTGCTGAGGTGATTACAGACCAGGTGCATGCCCTATGGCCAAGCTACGGGGACGTTTGGGGACGGAGGGACCCGGCCTGGGTGTCGCCAGAGAAACAGAACAAGGAGGCTCTTGAGCATGACCCTGGAGAGCAGGGGTTGCCCCCGGCCAACGTGGGGTGCAGGCGGGGGCGGCACGTGCGAGGGCTCTGCGCAGGAGAGGACAAGTGAGGCAGGCAGCAGGTGGTGAGCCCAGAGACGGGGGCTGCTGTGTGACGGGGCGAGCTGCCTTAACCTCTCTGGCCTCAGTTCCCTTCTGTGGGAAGGGGATGGCCCCAGCGCTCGCCGAGAGGGTGCTTGGGAACGACTGGGCTGGGGGCCGCTTTGCTGTCCCTCGGGCCACATGCCAGGAGCCCCAGGCCAGGGCCGGTGACCCTGAGATGTGGGGGCGGGCGCTGGTGCTGGCAGGTGTGAGGTCGGCCCCGGGCATCTGGAGGCTGCAGGCAGGGTTATCTGAACTCTCTCATCCTCTGGAAGGACAATGAGGCACTTTCTTAACCAGAAAAAATTATGCATTTCAAAGCCAAAAAGGCAAAACGGCCGGGGTGCTGTGTGAGGCCCCTGGGCGCGGTGGGAGGCGTGGCACTCAGGAGTGGGTCTTGGCCCTTGCGTCGAGGGGTTTCTGGGAGAATCCGGTAACACCTTCATCCCTGAAAAACTGACTTTTCCTGGAACCCTGCAGCCACCTGGATGGAGTCGTGGACCCCCAAAGGGGCCCTGGTGGGGCGTCGCTGCACGTGGAAGGACACCCAGGGGCGCGGGGCCCGAGGTCCTGGGGCTCCCGAGCTGGGCTTGCGCTGGGCGGGCTCCAGCGCCCAGGACAGCGCCGTGCGGGGAGGCGTTCCTTCAGGACACGGGCTGGGGCGTGGGAGGCCCCGGGAGGCCCCGGCGAGGCCTTCACGCCTGGGGAACTGCACCTCCTCCTGCACTGCGACGGCGCCACGCGCTTCGGCTGGGGGGGCTCCCGGGCCCCAGGACGCCGCGCACGCCTGGAGGGTGGCGTTCTCAGCGCCAGCGGGTGGCGCGGTCCGTCCTCTCCCCACCGGGCGCTGCCCCTGCGCTCCGGCCGCCCCCTTCCAGGCCATGCTGCGGGCGAGCGAAGGCTGCAAGGCTGCCCTGTGCCCGGCCGCTCGCGGTGTTTCCAAGTCGGCTGTTGATTTTCAAAACAAAAACGCACCCATGCTCTGGGCTGCAGCGCAGCCGTGCATTATCCACTCAGAGTCTGAGATGAGACGTGGGGGCATTTTGGGGACTTGGAGTTGTCCTAAATGATAGTGCCAGGTCAGATGCTGGACATTATATATCCTGCCATAACCCACTGAATGGACTGGGGGAGAGTGTGAGCTACAGGGTAAACTGTTACCCACGTGGTGCGGCCGTGCCCCAACATGTGCTCACCGAGTGCGAGGAGTGAGCCACAGTGATGGGGGAGGTGGCTGGTGTGGGGGGAGTGGGGTGGCGGGTAGAGGGTATACAGGAGCCTCTTGTATTTTTTAATGTAACTTTTTCTGTGATGTACATATCTTCAAAAAAATACAATTTACAAAAATGATGTGGTGGGGGGGTGGGAAGTGGGTTATATGGGAACCTATGTTTTTTGTTTTTTTACATTTTTTAATGTAACATTCCTTGTGATCTATTACCTTAAAAAAAAGATGTTAAAGGAAAAAGACAGCTTGAGACGGTTCTGCTTGAAACAGGGCCACAGCTCCACCGACAGCGGGCTCTTGATGGGATTCACGCGCCGTCGCTGTGACACAAGCGGGGATGTCGGTTTTTATTTTTGCCTCGAGAGAATGATGGGGGCCGTGGCCAAATAAGGATTCCCAGGACGGCCCACGCACCCCCGGTCACCCCCTGCGGGCCCCGAGTCCCCCCCGGGCTGCCAGGTCCCCTTGGTTTGAGGCACGAGCCCGCGGTCCAGCTCTCAGGGGCCTCAGTGCTGCCGGCAAGAATGGGGTCTCTGGTCCCTCAGCGCGTTTGCGGGGAGCCCGTGGAAACGCCACACCACGAGTCCCACCCAAGGCGGGCGTGCTTCTGGCCCTGGGGCGGGCCGGCCTCAGGGGGAGCCGCCCGGGTGAGCGTGGGGGACACCCGGGGGAGCGCGGCAATGCCCGCTCTCCGCAGAGGCTGAGGCCACGCGCAGCCCGCGAGCGCAGCACCCCTCCTCTGAGGTGGGGCTCCCGGGGTCTCCAGCTCTGCCCGTGGCCCCCGACCTCGACGTCTCCCTCCGGGCGCCCCAACTTCTGGTTGGCTTTTCTCATCGCCTACGGCCCACACTCTCCAGAACGTTCCTTCACGCTGTAAACCCCACCCCGCCAGCACGCTCGGCAGCTGCCCCAGCCCCGAGACGGGGTGCACGGTTCCAACCTGGCTTCAGGACCCTCTGCGGCCCGGCCCCCGCCCGGTCATCCGGGGGGGCCCTCTGCCCACGAGAGCAGTCTCCAGGCCCTGGGGGTCTCCACCCGTGAGACGGGGAACAGTCATGGAACCTGCCCATGAGCGGCGGCTTGTGTGGGCTCCAAGGATGATGTGCGGCCCCGGGGACCCTGCGACGGGCGGGAGCTTGCCGGCGCACCCATCCCGTGCCCCTCTCCCTGGGCACCCATCCGTCATGCCCTCTGCAGACCCCTGCCCTCCTCCCCATCTCGGGCTTGGGCACACGCCATCTTCTCTCCCTGTGAGGCTCTTCTTTCCCTCATCTGCACGTCAGTGTTGCCTCCTCCAGGAAGCCGTCCCTGACTACCGGCTGTCAATCGTCCCTGAAATCCGTGCGGTGCCCCCTACTTCCAGGGCCACTTGCCACAATGATAATCAAGTGTTGATGGCCTGCGTCGCTCTAGAGTTTAATGTTAGGAGCATCTTTCTGTTCACTAAGATCTCCCCCTGGTAAGCAGCCAATGCTCAATTAATACCTGTTGGGGGAAAGCAGCCTCTTCTCCTTTTTCTATTGAGGTGAAGTTCACATAACATAAAATTAACTGTTTTGAAGCAAATAATTCAGTGGCTTCTAGGACTTTCGCAGCGTAGCTCCAAACGTGGGGACAGCCCCCAGGAAACTCCCCCCACCCACCCCGGCGCTGTCAGCCGCGAGCTGCTTCGTCTCTGGATTTATCCTTCTTGACCTTTCGCCTAACTGGACGCACACGCCCTCTGCCCCTCTGTGCCGCCCTCTTCCTCTCGGCTGTTCCTGGGCCCGTGAGTGCTGCAGCGCGACCGGAGCTGCTCCCTTGGGGCTGGATAATGCCCCACTGTATGCACAGGCTCCGTTTCCCGTTCACCTGCAGATGGAAATCTGAATTTTTCCAGTTGTACCTACTGAGTGACGCTGTCGTGAGCATTTGTATACAAGCGTGTCTTCCTTGCTCTTGGCATTTTCCTGGGGCAGCACGGAGGGATCACCTAGCAACGTGGCATTTTGAGGACCCGCCGGACGGTGCCCCCCGGCGGCTGCCCCGTCCTCCGTCCCGGGTGCTTGGTGTGTGTTTACGGAGCGGCTTCCTCCACGCCTGTGCAGGGGACACCATCTGCCCGGCCACTCCCACCGCCACCCCCACCCGTCCCCTGCCTCCTTCACCCACTGGTAGTGGCCATGGCTGCCCATTTGAGGGGCCTGGGGAGCCGTAGAGCGGCCAGCCTGCCCGGCCAGCCACAGCCAGGGTGGGTGACCCCGGATGCCCACCAGCTGCAGTGAGCTTCCAGATCAATCCGCAAAGGGTGACGGCAGTGGCCCCTCCTGGACTCTGCGGGGCAGGTGGGCGAAGGGCCCAGCAGGGCTCGGGGAGGATGAGCCTGTGGTCGACAGCCACCCAGCGAGGGCCTGCCCGGGCCTCAGGACAGATGGAGAGGGGCCCAGGGCACACCTGTGGTCCTGAGCACGCACAGGTCGGCACAGCAGGTGCCAAGGGCAGCGAGGTGAGGCTTAGGCCGTCAAAACAAGCTATTTGCAAGGCCTCCTGCTACAGAAGGACCGGTAACGTGGCGACTAGCCCAGGTCAGGACTTGCCGGGTGCCTTGGGCAGCTTAGTGCTAACTCTTGAGCCCTCTTCCCCTGGAAGGTGACGATCCTCGGTTGGCAGATAAGGAAACTGAGGCTCCGGAGCGGGGCAGGGGATAGCTGGGCAGGGCTGATGACACTGAGCCAGGATCAGCTCACCCAGAGACCACCCCTGCTCGCTGAGCTCCCTGCTCCCTGAGCTCTTGCTTACAAGCTTTCCAGCCCCGAGCGCCCCCGTCTTCCCACCATCCCTGGGGAAACCCCTTCCGTGGACACCGCAGCGGAGACCTGCCGCCTCTGGGTCCCCGGGGCCTCGGGGCTGGGGGCGGGCTCCAGCCCCAGAAACCCGTCGCCCCCACCCTGGTGCAGGCATGTCCATTTATTTTGGATGGAAAGAGACGCTTTGGAAAAACAAGCCTTTCTGTTGTTGTAACTCCATCAAAGGGACCCGCCGGGACGCAAGACATCCGGAGCTCTGGGAACACGAGTTGTTTCAGGTGTAGCGGCCGTTATCAGCCTCGGAGCCCACTTGTTTATGAGAAATAGCTGGCTCCCAGACATGGGCCACGAAGCCCAAGGGACAAGAGACAAAACGTGTCACACAGCCGCGCGGATCTCGCTGGCCGCCCTCAGGCCCCTGCAGAGAGAGGCTTCTCCTGGGCATTTCGTGCCTCGAGGGCCCTCCTCGGCCCCGGGGCCTCCACCCAGGGATACGGGAGCCGCTCCGGCATCTGGCAGCCCTTGGGTGCTAAGGAGGGAGGCGCAGCTGTCAAGAGAGCACGCCGTGCAGGGAAGCAGGGGAGAGGCCGTCGGGGCCTGGGACCGCGGGGCTGCCCCTTCATCCCTCCGGGGACGTGCTTAGCGGGGGAAGTGCCAGGGACAGTTGGCCAGGGAGAGCAAGGATTTCTGGAAGAGGGGGGTGGGCTCCTCGCCTCCAGCTGCAAGGGGAGCGCACGCGCCACCCCCTCCAGGAGGCCCGTCTCCAGAGCCGTAGGAGTAAAGTTCTGCCATCCTCGGCCCCGGGGTGGCGCCCCGACAGGGCGCTGAGACGTGGCCACGCGCCTCCTGGAAGGGGCGGTCACCCCCTCGTCTTGCTGAGCTGCGGCCGCTGCGTCTCCATGGGGAGGGGCACAGATCCCCCCCCCGGCCGCCGTGGAGCTTGACGGGCAGGCTCACGGGAGCAGTCGTCCGCTAATTCCCGGAGCAGTCCACTTCTGGAACAGGGGGAGCGGCGTGCCCGCCCCCGGCCCTGGCCGGGCCCACCCGAGGCGGCACGAAGCGCGAGCCTCGCACGTCACTCCAGGTTAGCTGTGTGGAGCGGAGGCAGCACCCCATCAAACAGAGGCGTAAAAGACTATAGATGAACTTGTCAGGACTTAAAACTCGTACGCTAAAATGCGAAAGGGGAGTCCCACCTCACACTGGACCCAGAAATAAAGGCCGAATTAATCGAGGAGTTTGATATTAAAGACAAGACTCTCAAACATTTACAAGAAAATGCATTTGAGTTTTCCAGGCACATGTGCATAGATAGAGACATACAGGAAGATGTCTCTCTCCCACATTTATCTTCCTGCTTTGGACACTGTGAAATGACGTGATACATGGCACAGTGGCAGCTACCTTGTGATGTGAGGACAATACTGAGAATGACCGGGCAGTTGTCTCATTCCCGCCTCCCTAAAGCTACTCTACGGGTACCAGTTTTTGATAATGCTGCTCTACAGGATGTAATGGTAACATACGCTGTCACTGTGGAGTAAAGGATTTGCATCACACACAAAACATGGCCCCCAATGAAACACAGATTGTCTTACTAATTCTCCCAGTTTTTTCCACAACTGTGGAGCATTCTCTGAAAAGCACAGGGGTAGAAAAGAGAAAGGGCCTGAGACTTGTAGAAACAGTGTCTTGTCCTCTGCAGCACTTTGCATTTGGAGGTCGAACAGGAAAAAAATAAATCTCACCAAGAAGAGACTCCAGGAACGGCGCGGGGCTGCGCTGCTCTGAGCGGGATCTGACTCCGCAGGGGCAGAGGCTCGGCTTCCCAGGGACCAAAGCTTCCCGGGTCATCCTGTTTCGAGGGCCACAGCGCCTTCTCTGTCACATTGCAGGACTCGCCGAGGAAAGCAGCCGATTCCAGAGAGCAGAAGGCAACCAGCCATTGGCCGAGCGCGTCCCGTGTTCGCCCCATTGAACTCAGCGAATGCTCTTGAACCGAGAAGGCGCTTGGAACCGCAGGCGGCCAGCGAAGCCTCTGACAGGAGCAGAACGCCTGGGCACGCGCCTGCTCAGTGCTGGGCAGTGGCGCTTGGCCACCCCCTCCTCGCACTCTGCAGCCCAGCGCCCCGGCCCACCCGCAGCCGCGCTTCCCCCGACCTCTGCACCGGGCCCCTGAGCCCGCGAGGAGCGCTGCACGCTCAGGTGGAAAACGAGGGCCCTGAGACGCAAGCGGCTTGCCCAGGGTCATGCGTGGCCACGAGTGGTGTCCCCAGGGCTCGGACCACGGCCTTTAGGGCTAGAGTTTGGGCTCTGAACCGCCACGAGGCCGAGCGAGCGGCTGTGCCCGGGCTTGTTCCATCCGGAGACGAGGCTCTCGCCCGCCTCCCCCTCCAGCCTCTCGGGTGGGCCCTGGAGGAAGGGTGGGCTGCGGGGACGTCCAGGGCGGGCCCAGCGAGGATGTGCCGCAGACAGAAAGAGGGAGACGGAGGCGATTCCCTGGGCGCAGTGGGGCCCAGGGCATCCACCCCCCGAGGCACCTCTTTACCACGTGCACACGCAGCCTCGCTGTCGGCCGAACCCCGAGAAGGCGCCGGATGCCCTGAGCCGCTGGCCCTTGCTGAGCCCCGGGCGCGAGTTCTCCTTCCAGCCTGTTCACGGCTCTTCCCAAATACCCGAGAGAAAAGGAGACGTGCCCATGCCAAGACGCGCATGCCGGCGTGCCCTGCTCAGCACGGCCCGGAGCGGGGGCGGCCGGCGAGACTGGGGAGGGACAGGGACACCCACGGAAGCGGGAAGTGGGGAGCGCTGGCAGGGGCAAGGAGGAGGCACAACGGTGTAGCAGGCCTGCGGTTTCCTCCTGGGCTGATGACGTCTTTCTAGAATTAGCTCGTGGCTGAGCTTGCATGACCACGACTACTAGAAAGCACCGCTGACACGCTCTGGGTGGGTGTATCGTACGCCACGACTAGGCAGCAGTCAAGCTGTTTATTTTTATTATTATCATTTTATTTATTTCTCTCCCTCCCCCCATTGTCTGCGCTCTGTGTCCATTCGCTGTGTGTTCTTCTGTGACCGCTTCTATCCTTATCAGTGGCCCCGGGAATCTGTGTCTCTTTCTGTTGCATCATCTTGCTGTGTCAGCTCTCCGTGTGTGTGGTGCCACTCCTGGGCAGGCTGCACTTTCTTTCGCGCTGGGCGCCTCTCCTTACGGGGCGCACTCCTTGTGCGTGGGACTCCCCTACGGGGGGACACCCCTGAGTGGCACGGCACTCCTTGCGCACATCAGCACTGCGCATGGCCAGCTCCACACGGGTCAGGAGGCCCGGGGTTTGAACCGTGGACCTCCCATGTGGTAGATGGACGCCCTAACCACTGGGCCAAGTCCGCTTCCCTCAAGCTGTTTATGAATGGAGGGTGGTCCGGGGCTCGGTGGGAAGTCTCGGCAGCCGAATACTTCCCTTTGCTGTGACTCTCCCAGGGGACCGTTGTCAGCAGCCGTCCCCGGTGCTGAGGCTCTTGAACCGCGTGCACGTGTGTTTGTGTGTGTGTGTGTGTGCGTGCGTGCTGAGCAGGAGCGTGGCTGGGACAGGGGCCGCGCCGCGCGCTCTGGGGACCCCGGGTGGGCGTCTTCCGACAGTGCCTGCATCTCGGTGAGCTCAGGGCTGGAACGAGCCCTCACGTGCGCCAGGTTTGCTCAGCGTGTTTGGCAGGGGGTCCCCGGGCTCCTGCCCCTGTCCGCCCAGCTGGATGGCTGCGTGGGGAAAGCTCGGGGACCCACTTCCCTCCCAGACGCCCGCGCGAGCCCCAGCTCCTGACCCCTGGTGACCCGGGACCCCAGGGTCCCCGGGCTGCGCGTTCACACCTCCTCCGGCTGTGGGGACCTTGTCCCGCCTCCCCGCCCCGGAGCGCACGAGCGTGGGGCACGTCGGGCCTGCAGCTCACCTCCCGGCTCTTCCCCGCCCTGGGGCTCTCGGCGGTGACGTGGCTGCGACACGGGCCGCCTCGAGACTTAACGGGCAGCCAGGACCCTGGGCTCAGGAAGCCTCCCAGCCCCTCTCCCCGTAGCGGGCCCTGTGGCCTTGGCGAGTTTCCCATGACTGGACCCTGAGGTCAGGGACCTGGTGGGTTCGTCCATGGTGGGGCAGGTGGGGCTGGTCAGCAAATCAGGGCACCCCCAAAACGCTCCTCAGTCGCGCAGTTACTGGCGTGCCCTGTGGATGCGCATCTCGCGTCTGGTTCTCAGTCAGGACCTCTGCCAGCACCGAGGCTGGAAGGAGAGGACCCTGCAGCCCAGCTCTCAGTCTTTCTCCAAGTGAGCTGCTCCTTCGAGCAAGGCCTCCAGGCGGAGGGGGCGCGGCTGGGTGAGTGCTCACGCGGGAGCCCCTGTGAAACTGGCACCAGCCCCAGAAGCCCCCGCGGGCCGCTTTCTAGTCCCGAGACCCCAAGCCAAGCCCTACCCCATCTCCCACCGCCTGGACGAGTTGGGCCTATTTCCGTAGACGTGGAGGCAGAGAGCACGCCTGCCGCGAGTCTCGTCCTTTCTCCGCTCGTCGCAGCCAGGCCGTTGCCCATCCTGGGGGCTGCGCACTGTCGTGGCGGTCGTCAGACCGCGCTTTATCGCGCTCATCCGCCAGTGAAAGGCGTTCAGGATTTCCCAGGTGTCAGCTGTTATGAGCGGTGCTGCCACGCCCCGTCCTGTGGGTGTCTTTTGGTAAATACATGCACCATTTACTTTAGGCACACACCTAGGAATTCCCGGGTCACAGGTCTGCATGTGCTATGCCTTGAAAGGAGCCCCCAGTTTTCCCACGTGGCTGCACCGGTGGGCGCTCTTGCCGGCACAGACGAGCGTTCCAGCGTCTCCACTGCGTCGCCGACGCCGGCGTACGCTGCTCATCTCGGCCGAGCGCTGGGTGCAGAGCGGACTTCGGTCAGCACTTCCCTGACGACCAGTAATGGCGTTTGTTTTCTGTTCAGATCTACTGTCTCCCAAAATCAGGGTGCCTTTCCCTTGCTTCCGTTTATAAATGCCGTGGGCACAGCTTGAGGCTTCCCTCCAGCCCATTTCCTCCTCTTCTCTCCCTCTCATGAGTACCCTCCGTCCTGAAGGGGATATTTCCTTCTCAGGCTGACTTTTAAACTCTTACTGCACACAGTTACCCAAACCAGATCACATGCGCATTTCACAGCTATAGCTTTAAAAGTTTAAACTTTCCTCATTATTTTCTTTAACTGTGACTGCATGTCCAGTGCGCCTGGCTTCCTGGGTGGGGATATTTTCACCATTCACCCTGCCCTGCCTGAGTCCACCTGCCCCAGACCATCAGCCCCGGTTTCCTTTCCACGACCTCCTGAAGGGGAAGGGGAAGGAGCAGTGGGAAATCGAGACGCCAGATTTCACCCTGTACTTTCACGTTAGGTCGTTCTGTCTTCACAGCCCAGGAAGCTTCGGCAGTTCCGATACAAATGAGCATTAGCTTCACTCAGGAAGGGAGCCAAGGGCCTCAGAGAGGTTCAGCAACTTGCTTGAGGTCACACAGCTAGCAAGCTGCAGAACTCGAACTCGAACCCAGGCCAGCCCCTAAACCCGTGCTTCTCCCTCCAGGAAGAGGGAAGCAGTGCAGCCCGACCGCTTCCCCCGCGAGCGTGGCACTCCTGGCACCCATGCCGAGGGTGCACGTGGACCTGCCAGGATGGGCCACCCGAACGCCTGGACTGGCTGTTTTGCAGCCAACGAGTGGGGCGGGGGGGGGGGGGGGACTGGAAGCTGTGCGCGCGATGGATGCCTTCCCAGGCCCTCGGTTACAAATCGTTCCTGCTCGGTGCCTGAGAAACCTACCGCCAAACTCATCCATGGGAGACGGGGCAGAACATAAATCCCTAACTGCTCTTGGCTGCTCTTCAGCCCCCAGTCCTCACCCGAGTTTATCTTTATGTAACACAGACTTTCTAAACACTCCAGCTTGGCTATGAAAATCAAGATAATTTCTGGCAATCAAAGACCTGACTCATTATTCCTGGTCATTGTCAGGGGAGGAAATTCCTTCCTGCGAGGCCTCTGCGTCAGCGCCTCCCGCTCCGGGGACCTCGGCAGCGCAGGTGGCTTCTCCCCGCTCGCCTCTCCTGGAAGGAGCCCGCGGCGCCCGGCCCTGGGTCCACGCGGCCCAGCGGCCCGGCCTTGAGGGCTCTCCCCAGCTTTAATGTCTTTGGGTTACATAAATAAAGTCTGTCTTTGGCTCTCGAAAGGGGGTGAGTTGCTAGGAGGCTTCAAAATTGGCTTTGATGGGGAAAGGGGCCGGGAAGGTGCTCCCGTCCCCTGATAAGGGGGAGGGTGGAGGGGGAGGGCAGAGGGGGAGGGCGGGAGGAGGGGGAGGGGAGGGGGGCAGAGGGGGAGGGTGGGAGGAGGGGGAGAGGGAGGGAAGCAGGAGGGGGTAGGTGGAGGGGGGCAGAGGGGGAGGGTGGGCATGCCCCGTGTGCATTTCGGCGCCAGAAGGAGGAGCGGGGAGCTGCGGGCTCAGGCCTTCCCTTTCGGTGCCCCCTGCAGCTGGACGTGGCCTTCACACCTGTCCCCTCGGCCAGAATCTAGACCGACAGCTGCGCCCACGACACAGCCTGTGCTGAGCAGGGTGGCAGGGTCCTGGGGGAAGCAGCCGTTCCCACCCTATCCCCCCCAGGCCGGCTTTACTTTCGGGGCAGCTGTCCGGTCGGCGGCAAGTGGCAACACGGTGCCCGCAGGGCCCCCCTCAGGGGCCCCCCACCCCGGCCCTCCTCCCCCTGGCTTTTCCCACTGGGCTCTTTTCTTCCAGAGTCTTAGCTTGAATTCAGCTGTGAACAGAGCGGGGCCAGGGGCTGGTGCAAGGAGCTTATTTGGGAGGTGTTCTCAGGGGGTGTGGGGGCATGGGAGGGGAGACAAGAGGGCACCCACCAGCACGGGTGCTTTGTCCATCCCTTGCCCCCCGGGCGACTGGGCACAGCACCCTGGGTCCCTCTGGGAGACCCCAGAGCAGCCCCTGGGGCTCACCACCGGAGCAGATGGGAGCTGGGTGGGCTGGCCCCCTCCCACAGCTGGGGAAGCTCCGGTGAAGCCACAGGCGCTGCGGGAGGGGGCCGAAGGTGGGCCACGCCGGCCTGAGGACATGGGCGGGCTCCGAAGCTACCCCAGATCCCCCAAATCCCCCCAGGAAACAGTGTCCTGCCTCCAGGCTGCAGTTGGCCGGCCACACAGCTCGTGGCTTTGGAAGGCTCCGGAGAAGCTCTGACCTGACGCTCGAGAGCACCTGGGGAGATTTGGGGCAATTCGGGGTGAGGGCTCTCCGCAGAGCACTTCCCCCGACGGCGTGCCCCTCGCCACGCCTGGGGTGGCAGCAGCCACAGTAAGGGGGACGACGCGACTCACCAGGTCAGCAGGACCGGAAGGCGGGAAGGCACCTGCCCGGTCCCCGGCAGGGCTGGGCTCTTCCAGAGCCTCCGAGAGCGCCCCAGGTCCTCGCCTTCCAGCTGGTGCGCTGGGGGCCGCCTGCCTCTGCTCTGCGGCTCAGCGCCTGAGCACACCAGGGCGCACCTCCCCTCGGTGGCCCCTGGGAGGACGGAGGGTCTCGGCGCAGCCCTGCGCAGGTGGCCCTGGGGGCCCACCTGGCCCGGCCCGGAGGAAGTGCGCAGCGGGCCTCCCACCTGCTGGCACGGTTCGGGCACCGTGGGGCGGATTTTAACATCCGGAAATCTGGGCAGGGGGAGGAGGACGGCGAGTGCCTCGGCCTGGCCGGGCCGACGCGGGCTGGGAAGGCCGTCCCGGGATTTGGCCTTCGAGCGCCCCCGGGGCCGGTCACTAGCCCTCTCCCTGCCCCTGGAGAATAATCCATTTAAGTCTTCTGAGCTGTCTAGACTTGTTATCTGGGCCCCTAATTCCTGAGAGCCGAGAGCGGGCAGCGTGGGGCGGCCGAGATAGCGAGGGGCTGAGGTCACCGGCGTAAATCCTGCCTCAGGAAGTCGGCTCCGGGGCCGGTGGACGCGAGCGGGCCGGTGCCCGCGCGGGGCGAGATAACGCGTCTAGACGCGCAGGCCGTTTCCTCCTCTTCCTCTCCGCGTCTGCCGGCCGACCCCCTGGCCTTCTGCCCACTTTCCCGGGCCCCCCGGGAGAAGCCCCCCTCGGGAGGGCTCCATTTCGTCGCAGCCGAAGGGGCTGCCCTGACCCCTCGCTCGGTCGCGGGCTCCTCCCCGAGGCGCCGAGAGCCCACGCCCGCCTCTGCCACACGGTCGTTTCTGAGAGTTCAGCGGGTCGAGTGGAGAAATGACGTCTCCCCTCGCCGGAATCCGAAGGTCAACGGGAGGCCATTGGTGGACCGAGAGGACGCGACTTGATGTCGAACAGACCCAGAACGTTCCTCAAGTCCCGGGGGAAAACAAACGCGCACAGAGCGGGGCTTATCTCAGAGAGCCCTGGGGAGCTGTCGAAGGCCGAAGAGCCTCGTATTTCCGGAAAGAGCGGTTGATTTCATCGGCCCCCGTGCGGGCGGGGGCGACCTGGATCCTGGAGCTGGGGACAGGAGGGGTCAGGAGGCCACCCGGCTCAGGCCCCCGCCTCCAGGCTGGACGGCCCTGGCACAGAGCAGCCGCGCACGCTCCGATATTCGGGGAGCCACGCGGAGACCACAGAAGAGGGAATGCCCCGGAGGGGTGGGGAGCGGTCACGGCCGCCGGCCTGCAGCGTCTCGGCGCCCAGCCACGCTGCCTGCATCCCCGGGGCGGCATCTGCGCAGAGCCGCGCAGGGCACCTGGACAAACACCGCCACCGTGGCGACAGCAGCCGCTGCCTGGATGACAACGATAATAGCGAAAATGCGTGGATGCTTACCACGAGCTGGTGTCTGCCGGGGGGCGGGGCGTGCGCAGTTCTCGTTTCATCGAGGAAGGCCCGTCAGCCCACAGGGCAGGCCCTGTTAGAATCACCCCAAGGCCCCCTGGTTTGTCAGTTTGGATCCAGAAAGGGCTGACTTTAGGATTCAGAACGAAAACGTTCTCTTCCGCCCCCACGGCTTGGGGTCTCCTCCTGGAGGCCTTGCGTGTTACCTGCTGGACAGGTGGGTGGTTAAGAGGGGCCCAGGGTTATCCTAATAACCAGGGGGCCGACACGCAGCTCTAGACCCCAGCTCTCCTCCCGGCCCTTTCCTGCCCTCCTGAGTGCCGTGCCCTTTGGCGAAATCCCTCACGCCTGGTCTGGGGAGGAGGTGGAGGGGTGTCCCTCTGCCAGGGTTTCCCTTTTCAGGAAAGCGACGGCTCGAGAGGACCCCACCATCACCAAGGGGAGGGCTCCTGGGGACACGGCGGACCTCGGGTCGCAGCCGGCCACGGACAGAACCTTGGGCGCATTCGCACGCACGGCGCGTGCGGGGGAAAAGGAGGGGTGGACGGGTGAGTGACCAGGGGTCCAGGGTGGCCGCGGCAGGGCTTGCTGCCTGATACGTGAGTCCATGAGAAAGTAACATTTCTAATAAAGGACCAATCGGGAAGGAACCAGTTAACTATATAGATGGCGAGTGCAAACGAGGGAGACGCACTTCCTGGAAGGTCGTGGGGTCAAACTGTCTTCATGGGAATTGGCAAGATACAAGACAGAGAGAGCGCACGGCCCTGAAGCGAGGGTGACGTTCACGCACATGTAGATACATCTATGTCCTTGTGTGTGTCCCTCCCTGTCTATTCCTTACGTGCACACAATTACATGCTCAGCTGCCTAAAATAGCTCTAGGAGAAAGTGTCAGAAACAGTCACCTCAGCACCTCTGGGAGAAAAGGGGAGATGCTTTTTGCACCTTGCGTTTTCACTCACGTGGCATTAAGGCTTGAAAACGCTCCGTCTTCTTCTCTAAACGCTGCTGCTCCCGCGAATCGTAAACAGACTTTCCTTGCGCCAAGTGTATCAGTCAGCCTAAGGGGTGCTGAGGCAAAATACCAGTAACTGGTTGGTTTTATAAAGGGTATTTATTTGGGGTAGGAGCTTACAGACACCAGGCCATAAAGGCTTAAGTTCCTTCCCTCCCCAAAGTCTATTTCCACGTGTTGGAGCAAGATGGCTGCCGACGTCTACGAGGGCTCAGGCTTCCTGGGTTCCTCTCTTCCCGGGCTTGCTCCTGTTTCCTCTGTGAGCTGACTTCCTGAGGCTCCACTTAAGACTTCACCAACAAACTCCAACATCAAAACTCCAACATCAGAACCCTCACCTCTGTCCTTTGCCGCGCCTTTTATTGTGGTGGGCGGGGACTCAACGCCTTAATGACGTGGCCCAATCAAAGCCCTAATCATAACTCAATCATGCCCAGGTCCAGACCAGATCACAGACATAATCCGATATCTATTTTTGAAATTCATAGCCATATCAGACTGTAACACCAAGGAACCACGTCGTGGCACCCTGGCTCCCGCCCCAGAGGTGGCCTGTGGCTGTGGGTGTCCCAGCCGGGCCACAGGGCGCTTGGTGTCCAGCGGTTTACCTTCTGGACTCCTGGCTCCAGCCCCCACCTGCACGGAGTTGCTAAACCCGGGGGGCCAGGGAACGTGCCAACACCGCCTGGGCTCCCCAGCACCAAGATTCTAGAATCCCACGCGGAAGCCAAAGGGTCCCCGGGGCCCCAGAACCCCGAGCAGAGCCGCCGCTCTTGAGAAGGTTTCAATGCTTTCCCGCGTCGAGGCGGCTCGGGGACGGGCGGCTGCCAGGGATTTATTGGCCTCCACAGGGCTCGGGACTCCTTGGCCCGTCGAGAGGCGGGGGGCCGGGGGTTATCTCCAGGTGGGCAGCTGGGGGCTGCCCTGGCCCCTCCCTCCCTGCAGCATCTGCCAAAACCATTAAGGGGACGCCCCCCCCCTTCTCAGCAACCCTCCGCGTCTCTCTAGCGCTCGGCTCAGGTTACGACCCCCAGACTCGAAGCCGAGAGGACTTCCCGGTTCTAAGGAAGAGGGGCAGGCCAGGCCCGGGGAGCAGGGGGGCCCGGCCTTCAGGAGGGGGCCTCGGGGCGCGTGGCGGGCACGACGGCTCTAACCGGGGGCTCCAGGGACGCCCCGCAAAGGGCAGTGTGTGTGGGGACAAGAGCCACGTGTCCCCACACAGAAGGATGTGCGTTGCTCCCCCCGCGCATGGAAGGCAGCAGGGCAGGGCGTTGCTGGACGGCGCCAGCCTCGGAGCCCGTGTCTGTGAGATGGGTCGCGGAGGCCTCGCGGGGCCTGTTGTGAGGACCCGGTGCCCGGGCGGGGGTCAGGCGCGCGGCCCACAGCCCAGGAGCCCGCCCTGGAGCCCCCGTGGTGCCCTCCCGCACCGCCCCTTGGCACCAGCTCGGTGCCCAGTTTTCATAGACGTGGGAGCAGGAGGAAACGGCGGGCTCTGTCCGAGGCCTCGGGCTGGACACGTGGGCCCTGGCCTTCCCGCCTGCCCGGCGTGGCCCTCCGGGGGTCTCGGACATGGCGCTGACCCCTGGCTCTGGGGGCCTCGGCCAGGGGCCCCTGCCCGTTGCGGGCTCCCGCTAGGCAGGTGACGGTGGCCTGAATGTCCGAGGTTCCTGGCCAGGCTCGCTGACCCGGGGACCGCCCTTTTCCAGGCCTGGCAAGGGGTCTCCAGCCTTCCTGAGGGCCCTGGGGAGACTTCCGCGCCCAGAGGCCCGGCAGCCGCGCCGCGCGCCCCCCGTTCTCGTCAGTCATCCTCGGGGCTCCGTCCGCCCGCAGCCTGCGAGCCAGGAGCCCTCCTGAGGCGGGCGGCTCTTCCCTGGGGGAGACCCCAGAGCCGCCTGGGGGGCTGGGGCCCCCTCCCCCTTGTCCCCCTCCAGCGAGGGCTGCCCCTCCCCCGAAGCCCGGTGCTGGGGGTTCGCTCAGTGCAGGCCCCAAGAGACGGCTGACGGCCTGGCCCCTTGGTCGCCTCCCGTGCGGTGGCGTGGCTTCCTCCCTTCTCTTACTACCTGTCGAGCATTTCCAGCGAGCCAGGCCCCGAGCTGAGCACTTTTTCATTTCCTTACTTCATTCTCCAAGTCCTTGGAGGGAGACTCGGCTCAATGCCCTTTCCAGCTCAGGGAGCCGAGCCCAGAGGCCACGGGGGACAGGCCTCACCGGCGGCAGGATGGCACGGGTTTTGGAGACAGGCCCTGCCTTCCGCTGCCTTCCGCTGCCTTCTGCTGCCTTCCATTGCCTTCCCTTGCCTTCTGTTCCCTTCTGCTCCTTCCCTTGCCTTCTGCTCCTTCCCTTGCCTTCCGCTGCCTTCCATTGCCTTCCGCTGCCTTCCGGGCCTTCCACACATCTAGCGCCTTCTCATGTCCATCTGGGCCCTGGGATTCCAAAGACCAACAGCCTGGGCTGCCGGCCCCGGTGGGGGGGGCAGGAGCCGTGGACGGCAGGAAGGGGAGGGCGGCAGCAGCATCTCGGGGTCCACACGAGGAAGGGGAGGGGCGGGTGCGTCGCATGGGGCAGGCGGCACACGGCTCAGCCAGGCGCTGCAGCGTGGCGGACGAGCAGGGTCCATGTTGCCAGCGCGGCCGGGCCTGGCAGCAGCTCCGCCCGGGGCACCTGTGCTGGCGACTTGCACAGGGCGGCGGCTCAGGCGGCGGAAACTGCGCCGACGGCGCGGCTCCTTTCCACACGTGCTGGGACTGTACTAGCCCCCTTGCTCGGTGGCAGGTGCGAGACGAGCCACAGACTCGGGGGACTTAGAGCAGTAAGGGCCCTTGGTGACAACCTCACGTGCCCTAGTGCTCCGTCCTTAACGTCGCCGTTGCGCTGCTCTTACGGATTCTGGTTAGAGACCACCAGGTGCTCATCAAGCCAGACTCCTCCCCCATCCCCACCCCGGAAATACAGCTAAGCCACCCTTCTTTCCCTCACTTTCCTTGCTATTAGGTGTAGTCACACAACCTAATTCTAGCCAATGGCCCATAGTAATTTCCCTTGAAAAATCCTCGTTACTCTCTTCCCATTTTCCAGCTACATGCAGAAGAGTCTGAGGCCCCAGAAGACCACAAGGAATAATTGCCTCCCAGACGAGAGGAGCCTGTCAACTCGGGAACTCCTGTTCGGACGTCACATGATTGGGCTATAAAATTCTGTTGCTAAACAATGTGCTCTCTGAAGTGTGTTCGTTGTAGCACCACACGTTACCCTAACAAATACAGCTCTCTGTTTTGAAAGATTGTGTCCACCAGAAAGCTGAGCTCATTTCAAAATTAATTCATTCTTCTACTGTATCAAATAAAGACACGTGCAATTTAAGTTGAAGTTGGCATTTCTGCAAACAGCTGTAAATATTTTAGCTTTCACATTATCTTTGTGAGCATTTAAGGTCAGTGCATCCAAGATGGGGTTCCCTGAACTAGTTGATCATAGAAAGCAGGATCCAGACTCGGAGAGGTACACGCGGTGCCCGTTAGCGCACGCACAGCTGGGGTACTTGTGCCCATTAGCACATGCACGGCTGGGGTGTGTTGCACCTGTTAGCTCAGGCATGGCTGGGGTACGCTGTGCCCATTAGTGCAGGCATGGCTGGGGTATGTTGTGCCCATTAACACATGCACAGCTGGGGTATGCTGTGCCCATTAGCACCTGCATGGCTGGGGTACGGCATGCCTGTTAACGTGCGCACAGCTGGGGTACATTGCGCCCATCAGCTCATCACGGCTGGGGTACGGTGCACCCATTTGTACACACGTAAACGGGCCGAGTTGGATCCACATCCTTTGGGCTCGGTAGGGTGTGGGTGAGCGCATTCTCCCCCCAATGTGGTTGCCTTTTCCCCTCCATTTTTATCTGAAGATGTTTCCTATTGAGGTACAGCCCTCACCTCTGAGGTCAAAGGTGACGTCCTTGTTTCCATGGCAGCGGTGTGCCGGGTCATGATGCAGAAATGCTCGCCGCGTCTTCCTGGATCGTCACCCGTTCCCCAGCACGTGGCTTCCACGGCCGAATCGTATTCCGTGTCACCATGCGTGCCCAAGTGTAGACAGCCGGCTCCCGACAGCATGCTGAGGGCACTTCTCAGTTTGGAAAAGCAACTGTGCTTCTGGGGAAGGTTCACGTTTTGGAGACTTCTCCCTTGTTTCTTATCACGGTGTGGCTTTTCAGAAACTGCTTCTGCCTGACCCGTTTTATGGGGTGATTTCAAGCCCCCGCGCCCCAGTCTTTAAAGTGGATGCTGAGTTTGGCCTGAACGGAAGCAGCACCAGCCGGATGAGGCCGGGGGCTTGAGCCGTTTAGAGAAGGTCTCGGCTAGGACAGGTGAAGCGTGTCCTCCCGTCCCCAACCTCCAAATTCCAGGGGTCAGGGGAGGAGAAAGCGGCTGGGTTTTTCCGGGGACCCCAGCGTAGGGAGACACCAGAATTGCTCTCCGTGGCTCCGGGAACTTTCCAAGCCAGCCCGTCGGCTCCTTCCACCCTCCTACCTTGAAACGTTAGGAACGGTTCGAGTTTATCTCCTCAGCTTAAAAACAAGGAGCACAAGCCCCCCACTCGCTCACCCTTCTTTTAGGAAATGTGGAGTTCCCCACGCCCACTCGTGGCCTCCTTCCTCCTTGCCCAGAATCGGATGCTGCTGAAGCATCTTCTTATCATCACAGGCACGTGTGCGTGGCTGCAGGAATGACTGATACTCGCCCACGAGGCTGTTTCATAGATCGTATCACGCTATATGCACCAACGGCTACTCGAGTTTTCTGAGAGCGATTTGTGTTGCTCTGTCTGGTTCTAGCTTGTTCTTCTAATGCCCTTGACATTCATCATCTGAATAGTTCAAAAAACCCGAGCTGCTCACAGGTCCCGTCGAGAAGGCCTTGGAAAGCAGAGGCGTGCGCTCCCTGCTCGTCAGCTGCCCCCACCTGGGGCCAGAAAAGAAACAGACCTCAGGGTGCCACCAAGTCTGCAGGACAGAAGTCCATCCGACAGACGTGAGGACGGTGGGTGGAGAGCAGAACCACGTGCTGAAAAGATTTCCCACTGAAACCCGGCAGCCGCCGCGGGGCGCACCGAGCGGCGCTGACTGGCTAGCCCCGGGAAAGCCCCCCGCCACTCTCATGGCCATCACCCCACCCTTGCTAAGGAATGTCTTCCTGTTTTAAAGACAGGAAACTCCAGAAAGGCGCGTGATCAGCCCCAAAGCACGGCTGAAAGCAGGTCTTCGGACACCAGCCCAGGACGCGAGGGCTAGGGGGCGGGTTGGCCCGTTTCCCTTTTTAAATGGTAGGGAAATAAGAGAACCTGGAGGCAGGGCATGACGTCGACGAGGCGACGGGGGGCCTGGGTCCCCCCAGGGCTGGACTGTGCCCACTGCCCATGCCCACTGTCCCTGATGGAGCCCATCAGCCGGGTCCACCCCATGAGACCGGAGCAGGGGCGTGCTGGCAAAGGGGAATGTCGGTGTGTTTTGCAAAGGGGCACGCGAGGCATTTCGTGTGAAACGGTTGACTGTTGCTTTGCCAAATCAGAGGTGACTTGCGAGGAGCCTTACTATAAAGCCACTTTCACTCCAGAACATCGGCTCGAGCGGGAGCCAGAGCCAGAATGTGCAGCTGGCTGCAGGCAAAGGCAGACGGGCGCGCTGCCCATCCCAGGGCCTTGTACCAGGGCCCGGCGGGAGGCCCGGCAGAGGCCTGAAAGCGCTTCAGCTCCAGGGAGACACGTCTCCCTCTCCCAGGCCAGCACGTGGCCTGCCCCGGAAGGCCTTCTCATACGTACCAATGGGGAGAATTCACGGAAAAGTCCAAAGTTGAGTCTTCCTTGACACATCGGAAGCTCTGGCCACACCAGGCCCCAATTCCTGGGCCGTCCCTGGACTATTTGCTCTCTTAGCTGTGCACCATCCGCTTCCCACCTGGCCGCTTTGTCTTGTCCGTCGGCCACCAGCCCCAAGACCTCGGCGCTGGCGGCCGTGCCCTTGATTTGAAACACCAGTGGTGGACGCTCAGCCATGGCTCTGGCTGGCACGACAGGTGCGCCTGCCTCCCTCGCTGCCTGACGCGGAATGGGCAGCGCCTCTGCTTGACCCGTGGCCGAGGCCAGGGTCCTGCCAGCAGGACAACCTGGACAGCCTTTATTAGGCTCCTATGGTTTAAAAACCATCTGCTCAGCCCAGAGACGGGACCTGATTGCCTTCCGGCAGTGGACGCGGAAGCGGTGGCCGGCGCCTTGCCCTCTTGCGGCCGCATTTCCTGCCTTGGGCTGGGAGCCGGCGGGGGCGTGGGGGCGAGGTGTAAGGTTTCCTCCGTCCCCTTCCCCTCGGCTCCCAAGCCATCCATCAGCCCATGGCTCACCTGTGAAACCCAAGGCTGGGAACCGCAGCTTTCCTCCCAACAAAACCAAGATTTATCGGAACCTGACAGGCCCGGCGGGCCTCTGCGGCGAGCGTGGCGCCAATCCCTCTGTTCGCCGATTTGTCTCTGGCGGGGTGGGGGCCGTTTTACGACTGCCCACACCACTCCATCTGCTCCTGAGCGCGAGGCGTCGCGCAGCCCGGGGCCGGGTGGTCGTCAGCCCTTGGGAGCCGGACCCCCAGCCCCCGCCCCCTCCCCACTCCGCCTGGTCGACGACTGACAGTCGGTGAATTATCTGTTTTCCAACCTGCCTCCTTGGTCCTTTAATCTCTGAAGCCCAAGCTGGGGGAGGGCGTGCAAAGGGGTTTCTCCTTGTGGAATAAGCCACCGACATCTCTACAAAGGCCCCCATGGTGTCCAAATTGCCTGTCACCAGAAAAATGCAATTTGGGGACCATTTGGAAGCTCTTTTCTCTCTTTTTTTTTTTTTTTTTAAAGATTTTATTTATTTCTCTCCCCTTCCCCCCTCCCCGCCCTAGTTGTCTGTTCTCTGTGTCCATTTGCTGCATCTTCTTTGTCCGCTTCTGTTGTTGTCAGTGGCATGGGAATCTGTGTTTCTTTTTGTTGCGTCACCTTGTTGTGTCAGCTCTCCGTGTGTGCGGTGCTATTCCTGGGCAGGCTGCACTTTCTTTCGTGCTGGGCGGCTCTCCTTACGGGGTGCACTCCTTGCGTGTGGGGCTCCCCTATGCGGGGGACACCCCTGTGTGGCACGGCACTCCTTGCGCGCATCAGCACTGCACATGGGCCAGCTCCACATGGGTCAAGGAGGCCGGGGATTTGAACCGTGGACCTCCCATGTGGTAGGCGGACGCCCTAACCACTAGGCCAAGTCCGCTTCCCTTGGAAGCTCTTAAAACAGGAGGGCAGCGTGTCCTGGAGGCTGCCCGTGAATGGCCTCTCCCGGGGTGTGGGGATGGGCTTGGCCGCAACACGGACGCTGGGTCAGCCGCTGTAACCGTCTGGTTGAAATGCTGAGCGGAGTCGATGTCCCCTGGACCCATCGGGAAAACGAAGCCATGTCCAGCACCTGGGCCAGTGCCTGCTGCCCCATCCCAGGCGAGAGCCTCGAGCCCTCCTTCCACGCGGGTGGCCCAGCGCTCTGACCGCCCCTCCTGCCCCTCCTGGGCCTGGCTCCGGGTTCAGGAAGCCAAAAGGTATCGAATGTTCAGGAAAGGGGCTCTGGAGCTCGAGTGGGGACAGGGTGGCTCCCCCTGGGAAGGGACCCCGGGCCGGGGACGCCACCGGCCCCTCGGCGCCGAGACCAGAGGGACACGAGGTGGGAATGGCTGATGCCACCGGACCCCTCGCCATGTCTCGGACCCTGGGCTGCCTGTTTCCAGAAGCTTACGAAGAGGGGACTTTGTCACCCCCGTTTTGCTGCTGAAGCGATTAAGCCCGAGGCACCTGGGGTCCTGAAGGCAGTCAGGCCGGGGCTGGAGCGGGGGACGGCCCGATGCCAAGTCCCCCCAGGGAAGTGGAAGCAGCTCCGGGGCCCCCAACGACCTGTCTTCCTCGCTCGTCCTCGCTGGCAGACGGGTTGCCAAGCCCACATCCCAGCCTTCAAAGGCGCAACGTACTCGGTATGCAGTAGGCACTCAATAGCTGTCCGTGGACTCCTGGCGTCAAGGTACTGGGTGTGAGTCACAGCTTCACCCCTCCCCCGCTGTGTGACCCCGGGCAGGTGGCATCGCCTACCGCGCCTCGGGTTCTACGACCGCGCGTCGGGGGTGACGGCAGCACCTGCCACGGAGCTTGTCGGGGGTTGCTCTGCGTTCCCCAAAAAGATTAGCTGAAGTCCTGATCCCCGACCCCTTTGGAAATGGGGTCTTTGCAAGGCAATTCGTTAAGCGGCGATGAGTTGACGCTGGGGCAGGCGGGGCCCTGAGCCCACTAGCTGGTGTGCTCTAAGCGGGGAGCCGCGGGCGGGTGAGGAGGTAGGCTGGGGGGCTGTGGCCACGAGCCGAGGAGCCCCGAGCTGGGCACGGCGGGGGCAGAACGTGCCCTGATGCCCCCGGATCCCAGCACCCCGGCCTCCAGACTGTGAGCCGACAAGCGGCCAAGCCAGGAGGTGCTGGGCGGGAAAGGGGTGGAGGGGCCCGGGGCAGGAGCTGCAGAGACCTCAGCCCGCAGGGGGCACCTAGGACCACCGCGAGGGCTGCACCACGCTGGGCCACCTCCCCAGCTGCCGGTCCTGGAAAGCCGCTCTTGGGTCCAAAAGTGCCGGGGCACTGGGACGTCCAGTCCTCGCCTGGGCCCTGGGGGCGCCGCCTTTCCAGGTTCCCAGGCCCTTCACGCACGCTGCAGGTGGTGTCCTCCGTGTGGCACGCGTGGACGGTGCACCCGTCCCAGCGCTGGGGGTTGGTGGCGTTGGCGCTGGCGGTCGGCCTTGGGCAGCCGGAGGGCTCTGGTGGCAGAGGAGACGTAGGAGGGCTCACTCCGGCAGCCCGGGCTGATTCCAGCCCTGGCAGGACGCCGATGCCTGAGAAGGTCAAAGGCCCCAACCGGCGAGGCCGAGGGGGCTGTGGGGGTGCTGGCAGGGGCGGCGTCGGGGCATGTTTAAATCGAGGGCCGGTGCCAGCGTGCACAGCCCCGGGGGCGGCGCGCATGGGGGCTGCCACGCAGGGGTGCCCACCGCCCGGGGCAGGGGCGCAGCCCCCTCCCTTCCTCTTCCTTACATTCTTTTTTTCTTTAAAGATTTATTTATTTATTTATTTCTCTCCCCTTCCCCCTCCCCTGTTGTCTGCTCTGTGTCCATTCGCTGTGTGTTCTTCTGTGTCTGCTTCTATTCTTGTCAGCGGCCCGGGAATCTGTGTTTCTTTCTGTTGTGTCATCTTGCTGTGTCAGCTCTCCGTGTGTGCGGCGCCATTCCTGTAAGGCTGCACTTTCTTTCACGCTGGGTGGCTCTCCTTACGGGGTGCACTCCTTGCACGTGGGGCTCCCCTATGCGAGGACACCCCTGCGTGGCACGGCACTCCTTGTGCGCATCAGCACTGTGCATGGACCAGCTCCACACGGGTCAAGGAGGCCTGGGTTTGAACCCTGGACCTCCCATGTGGTAGGCGGGCGCTCTATCTGTTGAGCCAAGTCCGCTTCCCCCTTTACGTTCTTAAGTGCGTTAATCCACACGCGAGTTCCTGACCCTGAGGTGTGGAAGGAGGAAGAGCTTGCGCTTGGGCCAGAAGGCCAGGTCGGGGGCCCGGCTGCCCGACGGTCCCTGGGCGGGTCAGCGTGGCTCAGCTCTGTCCCCGGCTGTTCCACCGAGCCCTCTCTCAGGGTGGTGTGAAGGCGTTCGTGGATGCGCCGGCCGTGAGGAAGGGGTCGCGTCGATCGTCTGGCTGGGCCTGAGCCCATCGGGAGAAAGCCATCAAGGGCAGGGTCTGCTGAAAAAGAAATCCCGCCTGTGTTTGGCCGCTCAGCCCGAGCCCGCCTGCCCCTTCCGGCAGATTTCGCACGTGCGCCGCCGCAGCAGTCTTTTCCTCACGCTAAACCTTTCCCTCGGTTTGCGGGTGGAACCTGACTGATTCAGGCACGTAACAGCTCTGTGACTTAGGGCAGGCTACTGGGCTTTTCTGCCTCAGTTTCCTCACCTGTAAAAAGGGACTGACAGTGGCGCCTGCCTCGTTGCACAGGGACTATGTTCCTTTGCTCCGGGCACCAAAAACGGCACCTGGCACGCAACAGGGGTAGCTTTCGTGACTCCTGTGTTGCCAAGGGGGAAACTGAGGCCCAGAAAAGGCCCATCACCCGCTGGAGGTGTCAACACGGGAGCGGCAGGGCTCAGGGGACTGGCAGATTCTGGCTGCGGTGCCCCATTGAGTTGGTGGAAGGGTCTTAAATCTCACCCTCTGTACAGCTCAAATTCTGAACTTTTTGCACTTCAGAAACAACTCTTAGAGATTTGTGAACTTCATTTCAAATCCCATCTTCTGCAAAGGAAGTAACCAAAGCTCAGGAAGGCTTGCCCGTTAAATACCACGACAGCCCTTGGAAGGTCGCGGTTCAGCAAGGTCAGGGCGCGGCCAGGGTCGTGCCTCTGCCATGCGGCCAGGCTGGGCAAGGGGAGTGTGAGACTCCAACCCCACCAGCGTCCTGCCCCGGCCGTGGACGGAACCGGGCGCCCAAGTCCCCATGGCCAGTGCACCTCGTCTTCCCGGGGACAGGCGAGAGCCACACGTGGGCTTTTCTTAGCAACGGTCAGAGGGTCCAGCGCTCCGCGAGCGTTGTAAGTTGCACATTTCTTACATTCTTCCTGAACCTGGCAAGGCTGGGACGCTGTCTTTCAAAAAATAATAGTAAGTGTGCTATTTGAAATTAAAGAGAAAATGGCAGTTGTCCTCGCCTTGACTCATTTCCTGTGGTGCTTCCCTGCCTGATGGAAACCCGACTGGCTGCTCCGGCCGAGGAAGGCAGGCTCCCCCCACGGCAGGGCAAAGTTCAGTGCGGAGAATGGGGTTTCTGTTCAGGGGGGTGGGAAGAGGTGGTGGAGGGGCTTCCCCTGCTGAACCCAGAAGCAAGGAGAAGGGCCGAAGGGAAGACAAGGCATAGTGTCGCGCTAATGGCCTCAGGAGACGGGGTACATCTTCATGATCACCCCGGTTCTCCTCTCACCTTTGCAAGGACCCTGAAGCTCTTGGAGAGATGGGGCCATCCCCTAAAATCTCCTTCCAGGGATGGAAGGGGCAGGTGGGGGAAAACACTGTTTTCATGGACCCCTTGGCACCCACAGAGCTGTGAAGGCCTCACTCGGGGTTCAGCCAGAGAAACCAAACCAGGGGAGGGAGCAGGAGCTAAAGAGGGGGCTGGAGAGAGGAATGGGCTGACACGGTTGTGGGCCTGTCTGGGCAAGTCCAAAACCTGTAAGATTGGCTGGGTCTTGGGCAGGTGTATCTGCAGGTGGAGTCTCTTCCTCTTCAAGGAAGCCTCATAACGCCTGTTGTCTGGTTGAAACCGATGATCTAAATCATCCTAGATGATGTAGACTACTCTGCCTTACTTAACTGATCATGGACTTCAATCTCATCTGCAAAACACCTTCACGTCATAGTCACGTCTATGTTAGGTTCAGTGGGTAACTGGGGACTATAGCCTAACCAAGTCAATACATGAAACTGACCATCGCATCAAACAGAACTTGACATTACAAAAGTTATCAATACACATGGTCATTTAGAAGACACAGTGTTCTTCAGGGGTACATAAAACATCAAGTAGATGATTGATAAATTGGAAGTCATTAAAATAGTAACTTCTGTTTAACAAAAGACAGAAGTCTGAAAGAGAAGTCAAATCCAGAAAATCTAAAGAACGTCTACAAATCTATAAGACAAAACCTGAAAATAACCCACTCTTTACAATGGGTTGAGACTTGGGCAGGCACATCCAAGAGTCACGAATGGTCTGGAGTGTGTGAAAGCTTCTCAGAGTTCTTATTCATCAGAGGAATAAGCACTAGCACAGAGCGAGGCACCATGACATGTCTGCCAAAGAGGCTAAAAAGAAAGAGACTGACAATGCCATGTGTTGGTGAGAGTGTGAAGCTACTGGAATGCTCACCCGTGGGGCAGGAGTGGACACCGAGCCACTGGGACACTGCAGGTAGTACCTACTGAAACTAACCATGCACCTAGCCTATAACCCAAGAGAAATGAGTACATGCGTCTATGAAAGACATGCACAAGCACCTTCACAGCAGCTTTATTCATAATACCCCCAAACGGGAAAACACCAAATGTCCATCAACTGCAGAATATGTAAATGAAGTATATTCATATTATGGATTCTACTCGCAGTGACGAGAAAGAAGGGTCCATTGCTATACACAAGCTCTATGGGTAGAAGATGAGGCTCACAATAATGATGAGTGAAGGAAATCAGATAAAAGCACGCACCGTTTATAGGACGTCCTAGAGCAGGAAAATCCAGTCTACGGTGATAAAGGTCAGAACAGTGGTTGCCTTTGAGATGTGGTGAGAAGGCACGAGAGCCTTCTGGGGTACTACTGGAAACACTCTGCGTCTTGATTCAAGTGGTGGTTACACCAATGCAAACATACGTAAAAATCCAATAAGCTGTGCAATTAAAATTGGTGTGTTTTACTGTATTTTAATACCTCCATTGAAATTAAGGAAAAAACACGGGCCCATGTCTTCAAATTATAACCTCGTTGGTGGACGGGCACATTCAAAGAAATTCAGGGAACAGAGGTGCCAGTAAGGAACTGGAGTGGGGCAGGAGGGTGACATCGAGGTGCCAGGGAGGCTGCCTCTGGGCCTCTCGCAGACTTCCGCTGCTCCACGAGACGGTCTCTACCTTCGTGAATGGTTTCCGAGGTCCATGCCAGTATGCGTGCACGTTCCTGTGTGTGTGTGCATTTCTGTATGTTATTCTTCTCTTCCTCTTGCCAAATGAAGGTGCTCGAGGTATCTACTCCCCAGAAGGAGTTTGAATGAAGATGGCCATTACTGGGGAGCCTAAGCCGAGCCCATGTCATCCCCTTTGGACTGGAATAAAGTATGCCAATAAATTAATTGTTCTTGTTAATAAAAATTTCCGCATAGAACGGCTATGGATGACCAGCTTTCAAAGAATTCAATAAAATGAAAGGCTTATCAGGTTAACAGACATTCATTGAAAACCTATTATATGCCAGCTCCTTGCTCAATGCGGCGGATCATGCGTGAATATGGCCTGGTCCAAGGACCTTGTGGTTGTGTTTCTCACTCATACAGCCTTTCTGCACCCGGAAGGAGTGAATCACGGAGCAGTTGGGAACTTGGTAGTTGTTCGGTCACAATGGTGAATGTCAATTTCCCTTGGGCTTTGGGGTCATGCAGCGCTGGCTAAGACTCTCTGGGTATTTAGAGGCAACAAGTTCATGCACACGAAGGTCCGTTTGTGCATGGATAGCAAGTCGGCGGGTATTTCTATCATACACGTATTGTTTGAAAAGGTTGCAATTCCTACCTGTCTTTGGGGGACTGTTTTAGAGACAGTTGATTGCTCATTCTTTTGTGCCCCAGGTGTACTTTTAGCCTGAATTATGGCAGCTAAAGAGTTATATTACGTTTATTAATATACAAGACTCCCCACTCAACCAAACAGGTACGCCCTTGACAGCCGTAACTGTGGCTTAGTAAGCTCTATATCCCCAGTGCCCGGTGCCTAATAGATGCTTAATAAATATTTGTTGAAAGATGTAAGGAGTGACTGAGCAAGTGACCAAATTTGCCCTTGGGCAAACTGGCATTTTTATTGGGCGTGAAGATAATGATGGCAGCTTCTTCGCTGGGTTCTTGTGAGGACAACCAGGTAAGATGGTGCGGGAAAAGTGCCTCCCTGGCAGGAGGGAGTAAGTGCGCGATAATGATGATGAAGGTGGTGGTTCTCGAGGAGAAGAACGAGGAGAGAAACTGCAGCAAAGGAAATGACCTGGCTGTCACCAACAAATCAGTGTGAAATTTGGAGTTTGATTTTCAGCCCGAACGTTAGACCAGTCGCTTAGGTCCCACCTCTCTAGGAGCAGAAGACAAACGAGAGTCTGGGGCCCTGTCTCAGATCCCCACATGAACTCACCCTAGTAAGCTGGGGTCAAACTCTGGGCAGTGGGCTTAGTAAACAAATGACCTAATTTAGTACCTAAGACCCCCGACATTTACTAGACTCATTTGTCAAGTCATCAGTACTACCAGGTCACAAATGACTAGCCTGGCGGTTTTAATGGAAGGATAGCTAAACCCAGGGAAAGGTTACGTCAAACTAGAACTGCCTCCCGGGTCTGCAGAGCACTGAAGAGAAGTTTATGGGCTGGTGTAAATCTCTTGGCTGCTCTTTCATCTTGGTCCTTTCCATTTTTAGCACCTCTCAAGGAGAATGGTTTATGGAACTGGGGCACAGGAAGCAGGAAGTAGGAAACAGGAAGTAGAGGAGGCTGTTTTGGATGTGGAGCTGATAAGCATTTAAGGATCGGTATCCTTGATAAAAAGGGGTCGTTCCTCGTGCCGGCTGAGAGCTTGTCCTACAGGAACCGAGGGCGTCTGTCAATAAGAATGGTCACCATTCAGCATCAGGCATTACCTACAGACACGGGAAACGACTGGCTTGAGTCAGGGTATCTCAGAGAGCTCTGCTTTCGATGAATTCTTAAGATCCGAAGCTCTGTCATCGCACCGCCTTCTGTAACTGAGGTGACTTCCGCTGTTTTGCTGCAGAACCAGCGTAAGGGACACCTCTCCGACGGCCCGTTTCGCGGTACCAAGCAGGACGACGGAACGGCGGTGGAGCCAGCTTCTCGGGGCCCTTCCCTGCCCGAGTCCCTTGGCCGGCTGTCGGTTCACACGGCAAGCGGCGCGCGCCTTCCAGCGCACAGATCCATCTGGTTCTCCCATCAGGCTGAGCCGTAACCTCAAGGAACAGCCCAAGCACACCAGGGAGAGTCGCGAATTAAGGAGCGAGCGTGTTTATATTGTATTTGCATTAATGCTTCCTCGGGTTTATTTTCAAAGTGAAGAAAGAACAATGCATAGTAGGCTATTAAACCCAAACATAATCAGTTTAGAGTTCAGGGCATGCTCCCAGGAATATTTTTCTCCCGTTTTGAAGGGTCCACTTGAGTTGGGGGCGGGGGTGGGAACGGGCGGCGGGGGCGGGAGGAGGGCGGCGGAATTCTCCGCGGGGTCCAGCCTGCCCCCGGGCTCTGCCGCTCGTCATATGGAACGGATTAGCCTCCTCACTGTCAACTTGGGTGTCCTGCGCGCAGACTGTTTTCACCGGGGTCTCGGTTTGGCTTTTTATAACGGCAGGAAGTGCCCCTCGGACCACATGTGAAATCGTGTGGGAATGGCTGTGGGGGGAGCGGAGACGGGGCCAGCTGGGTGGGGGCAGAGCGCGTCCCCCGCTGCAGGGCGAGGGCAGGGAGGGGGGCGGGCGGCCGCGGTGGCCGGTTTCACTGGAGGGGGCGCGGGGGGCAGGGGGACGGGAGGTGGACGCTTCCTTGACGGAACCAGCCTGTCCCGCACGGATCTGCCCCGAATATTTTACAATTCTGCCGCGGATCGCAGAGGGGCCGTTAAAGCGTGAGGGGTTGCAGCTGCTGTTTAATTTGTTCTAAATTTCCTGCCGGCCTCACCAGACGTGTACAGGAAATGGGCGGTAAATGTTTAATAGGTCATACCTCACCAGACAATTAACAGGTGCTGTCGCTTAGAAAATCCCGGCTGTGCGCGCGCATAGCAGGGACCGAATCAAGCCCCTCTGCTCTTCCGGTAAAACTTCTGCATGGAGGCGTAAGGTCACGGGATGGGACCCAAGAGGAGACGCAGAGGACAGAACTCCGGGGAGGCTCCGGGTTTCAGGCTGGGAGAGCCCAAATCCATTTCAGCGGGAATCGCCTGGCCCACCCTCATTTCCCCTCCAAGAGGCTGGCTGTGGGGTCCCAGATGTGGCACCCACAGGCCCAAGGCCGCCCGCGAGGTCCTGAGCGACCCCCCCCCCATCTGCTCTCTCGGCCGGAGATGGAGGTGGGCCTGCCAGGAAACAAACGTGGCGGCTGCGCCCACTCCTGCAGCGCGGGGACCACCGGGGAGCCCGTGACCCAATCGAGTAGGAAATGGGGCAAAAGGGCAGGGCGTGTGATAGTCCCCAGGATGACCCTCCCGATGGGCTCGACCCCGCCTAAGCCCTTTGCAACCCCAGCGGGCTGTGCTTGTCTTATTTCCATTTTAAAGGGGAAACTGAGTCACAGCAGTTCAGAACTCTGCCCAAGGACGCAGAAGCGAACTGGGAGTGGAGCTGGGATTTGAACCCAGAGCTCGGGCTCCCGAGGCCTCTTCGCCAAGGACAGAGAAGGGACAGAAGCACCCCGAGCCCGACCGGCGCCAGCACCAGCACCTCCGCGGCATGTGCGTGCACCTGCCCCTGAGCTTTTCCTACATAATAGAGGAATACTTTCATGCAAAGTCGGTGTTAGGCTCTCTGTGTAGTTTTGCAACCTTATATTTATACTTAGTATTATGTGGTGATTTCTTCCTAACTGTTGGTCACACGCAAAACTCTGGTTTTCACCGGCAGCCCTCGTTCCCTCCTGACGCTACAGGCCATCCCTTCCTGGGACATTTAAGTTATTTCTAAGTTTTCTTATTTATAAACAAGGCTGGACTGCATGTCCTGGTATGTTTCTCCGAGGGGATCTCTGGTTATTTTAATGCTTTTATAATTGGAACAGATCACTGGGGAGGGTGGAGTGAGGGAGAAGTCGAAGCACAAGGGAAGGGGACCGTGGCGGCCCTTCCAGAAGGGACCCCGCAGCTCGCAGCTGGCGGAGGTGGGGGGAGGAGGCCCGGCGTTGGGGGGCCGCGCCGTCCTCACTCATCATCGGGGAGCTCTTCCCTGGGCAATTCCATTGACCCATTACCCAAAAGGTGATCAGAAATATCC
This sequence comes from Dasypus novemcinctus, assembly GCF_030445035.2. Taxonomy (NCBI): domain Eukaryota; kingdom Metazoa; phylum Chordata; class Mammalia; order Cingulata; family Dasypodidae; genus Dasypus; species Dasypus novemcinctus. Next base: position 3,215,848 of record NC_080690.1, read on the forward strand.
CCTAAATGGAGACTGGGCTCCTTGTAAAAGCTTCGTACAGACCAGAAACATGGAGGGATGGGAGCTGCAGCCCGTGGCCGCTGCGGGTACGCCGTGGGCAAAGCCGCCCGTGGCCACGGCTGGTGCTCCGTGGGCAAAGCCGCCGTATTTGCTAGATCAAGCGTCCATTCCCAGGCCACTCCGTGGACTCCTGCCACGGCTGTGCTTGTTGCTATGGACAAGAGGTGAGCCAGGCGCGGTGGCTGCCCCAGGGAGGGAGCTACCCGGGCCCCTGCTGCTCCAATGCATTCCCCGGCTCGGCCAGGGCGCCTGAGAGAAATGCAGAGCCTCAGGCCCCACCCTGGCCCTGCTGAAACGGAAGCTGCCTTCCGACCGGGCCCCGGCAAGTCGTGTGCGCCTTAGGGTTTGAGGAGCCCTGGCTAGAAGCCACCCCGAGACCCCATGCCAGGTCCCTTCAGCCCAGGAGAAGGCGAGGTGAAAAGGCGGGGTCACCAGACCGCGCTGCTGCGGCCTGCCCGAGGCAGCTCGGCCTGGAGGGCAGCGGCCACCCCGCCCCGCGGGGCCCCCTCTGGCCCAGCCCGAAGCCCCCAACACAGAGGGCCCCTCGGGGAAAGCCTGGAGGGACCTCAGCCTGCGAGCGGCGCGGCATGCCTTGCTGCCCCACACAGGCCTCTGCTGCGACTTTAGGCTCAGGCATTGCTCTCCCACCAGCTTCAGAGGTTGGGGACACCCCAGGCATGTGAGGGGGAGGCCAGCGTCTCGTGAGTCTCAGATGACCTGGCTTCTCCTAACAGGTCAGTGCCACCGCTGTTTCTTAAGTCTGACAGTGAGCGAGAGGGGAGCAGGTGTGGCTCAAGTGGTGAGCTCCTGCCTCCCACATGGGAGGTCCTGGGTTCCGGTCCCGGTATCTCCTGAAAAAAACAAAAACAAACAACAAGCAAAACCAAAAAATGAAAAAATCAACTCAGGAGAGCAGATGTGGCTCAGTGGTTGAGTGCCGACTTCCCACATACAAAGTCCCGGGTTCAATCCCTGGTCCCCGGACCTCAGAAAACAACAACAGGGAAGCAGAGTTGCTCAATGGATAGAGCATCCGCCGACCACATGGGAGGTCTAGGGTTCAAACCCCGGGCCTCCTGACCCGTGTGCAGCTGGCCCAGTGCTGATACGCACAGGGAGCGTTGCCACACAGGGGTGTCCCCCGCATGGGGGAGCCCACGCACAAGGAGTGCGCCCCGTAAGGAGAGCCGCTCAGCGTGAGAAAAGCACAGCCTGCCCAGGAATGGCGCCACGCACACAGAGAGCTGACGCAGCAAGATGACGCCACAAAAAGAGACACAGATTCCCGGTGCTGCTGTCAAGAATAGAAGAGGACACAGAAGAACACACACAGCGAATGGACACAGAGCAGACAACGGGGGTTGGGGGGGAGAGAAATAAATAAATCTTAAAAAAAATCAACAACAAAAAAGCAGTGCGCTAGTGCCACCCTCTTCCTGGGTGGGGTGGCGTTATAACATTTAGAGCTGGAGGAGCAGGGGCTCCTGTTCTCGTTTGCCCAGGCTGCAAGGTTTCCCGGGTCGTGGGAATTTCAGGGCCCAAACCAGGACGATCTGGACAAACCAGGACGACGCGGTGCCCCGGCTGGAAGACCCCGCCCCAAGCCTCTTCCGGTGGAGAGCTCTGCCGCCGGCGCGCCCCGCCGTTTCCCTAAGGCCCCGCAGGTGGTGGGAGGTTGACGTGGCCCCCTGCCCCCCACAAAACCAAGCGCTGACCACTGCCACGTAAACGTCTGGAGGGACGTCGGTGCCGCCTCAGCCCCCCTCCCCCGGCGCGCCCTGTGTGACGTTCAAGTCTAAGGCGTCCGAGAGACGTTTGGCAACTACAGCTGCAGAATCTTCTAATAGTCCATGACGAATGGGCTGGACTCGGCTGCCCAATAAATTGTCCTCCGCGCCGAGGCATTTACAGCGAGGGTCCGTGGCCCCCTTATCGGCACTTGAGGCTCATGTAAACCTCCTTGCCCTAATGACGGGATGAGGCGGTGACGCTGGACAGGCCCCTGCCTCTGCCGGGGGCCCGCTTTGAAGTCCAGCTGCTAAAAGCGGCGTCGACGGCTTACAGAGAGACGGAGGGCAGGTGCACAGACATGTCTAGTTTCAAACAGTTGATTCCAGTTGTCACTTCTGCCGGAAGCTTTCTGCTCTTCTTTGCCACGACGAAGCCCGCCTGCTCAGGGTCCCGGCGGTTCAGAGGCCGGTGCTGGGGTCCAGGAGCTCACGAGAGGGTTTAACATCCGGAGGCAGAGGGGTGCACTGTGGCCCGAGAACTGGGGCGAGAGGTTGGTTGGCAGTGCTTCAAAGTGGGCGATTTTATTCTGAAACCCCAGGTCTCTGGGTTTCTTGGTATATTGGAAGATCCAGCCACCAGGACATGAGGTGACGCTGGCTGGGGCGAGTAGCGGCTGTCCCCTTCGCCTTTTGGGGCCTCAGTTTGCTTGGACGTGAAGCAAGATGACTGGGGGTTGGCGTAGTTTCCAGGCTGCCGTGACGAAGGCCACACCATGGCTTGGCTTAAACGGTAGGAACTGATTGGCTCAGGGGTTCGAGGCGAGGATGAAGCCAAAACGGAGGTGTCGGCTTCTCCCCAGGCTCTGTAACCTCTGCTGCTGGCCGCTGGCCGTCCTCGGGGTTCCTCGGCTTGTGCCCCCGCTGCCCCCCTGGGGCACCGCCCTCCCCCCTTTCTCTTCCAAGTTCTGGGACTTGTGGCCTCCAGCTCTGCTCTGTCCCTCTTCTGAGGCGGTCTGAATTTCTTCTGCTCATAAAGAGGAATCCAGGTGAAGCACTCCCATCGCTTAAGTTCACTCAAAATAACATCTTCAGGAAATCCCACCCCCAGGAATGTGGACTGAGATTAAGAGGGACATAATTCAAACTACCCTAGGGGCAATAATCTGTGAGGATGCTTCTCTTTCTGACATACCTGATGCTCCTGACATACCTGGCGCAACTGATGTACCTGCAGGCCCCTCGTTCAGGTGGCATGGCCAGTCTTCAGAGCCCATGAAGCGGGAGGTAGCCCTGTGGCTCTGGAAGAGATGGAGAGCTCAGCGTGGAGCCTGGGCATGGCGGGGGGATGCTGGAACCCTCTCGCTGGATTTCCAGTTCCAGCTCCCTTGATTTCTACTAGGTTGGTGCAAAAGGAATTGCGGTTTCCGACCATGAACTTTAAATCATTATAACTAGGCTCAAACACATCTTCATTACCAAACTAGAAACCATTACAATCAACATATTTTTGCCAACGAGAAATAGGTTTGTTTATTCCTGTACCATGAAAATCTGTGCTTTGGGATTCGATGAACTCTTGGAAAGCATTTTCTGCATCCTGCTGGTTGTGGAAGCATTTTTCCTGCAAAGAGTTGTCGAGATGCTTGAAGAAGTGGTAGTCGGTTGGCAAGAGGTCAGGTGAATACGGCAGATGAGGCAAAACTTCATAGCCCAACTCCTTCAACTTTCAAAGCATTGGTTGTGTGAGGTGCCGTTGAGTATTGTCGTGGAGAAGAATTGGGCCCTTTCTCTTGACCAATGCTGGCTGCAGGCAACGCAGTTTTTGGTGCATCTCATCGATTTGTTGACCATTCTTCTCAGATGTAATGGTTTCACCTCGATTCAGAAAGCTGTAGAGGATCAGATCGGCAGCAGACCGCCAAACAGTGACCATGGCCTTTTTTTTGGTGTAAGTTTGACTTTGGGAAGTACTTTGGAGCTGCTTCTCAGTCCGGCTACTGAGCTGGTCATCGCCAGTGGTCACAAAATCTGCTTTTCATCGCACATCACAATCTGATCGAGAAATGGTTCATTGTTGCGTAGAATAAGAGAAGACGACACTTCAGATTGCTGGGGACGTGGGCAGGCTTTTCACCCCTCTGTTATCCAGTTTCTTTATCTGGAATGTGAAGAAACAATAATAACTTTGCAAGAACTGTGGAAAGAAATAAGATCACAGGCATAAGGACTCAGGCTGGTGTCAGCAATGATTAGGTGGGAGTTTAGGCCACGTACTGGGGAGCCCCTAGCAGAAGGGAAGTTCTCCCTGAGCCGTGGAGGCCCGTGCACGCTGGGGCTGCCCTCCTTGCCGAGGCCAGGGAGACCCAGCCCAGATCCCACGTGTCAGATGGTCAGCCGGCGGAGCCAGCACTCAGGCAGACCCCGGCCTCGGCTTGGGACGGCTGGTCACCTCCGCAGACAAGGCTTCCCCGAGCACCTGCCACGAGCCAGCACGGCGTGGGCATCTGTGGTCAGCAGACCCCACGTGGCCACAGCTTCCAGCACACGAATCCTTGCCCTGGGAACTCTCCGCACTCCAGGGCCGAGTGCAGAGTCCTGGGGAGAGGCAGGAGCACCAGGAGGGAGGCGAATGGGAGCTGGAACCAGCAGAGCAAAGCAGGAAGAGGGGGCGGAGTGGGGGACGCACGGGGGGGCGAGGAAGGCGGGGGATAAATGCTTGGCCTGGAGTTTTGATCCAGGAAGAAGTACAGAAATCACAGAAACCGAAAAGGACCTCAAGGATTTAGTTCCCTAGTTTTCAATCTGTGGGTTGCAATCCATGGGTCATGAAATCAATTTAGCGGGTCAGGATAAAAAATTTCTAAAATTAGAATGGGATGGAAGAAGATGGAATACAATGGAATGCAATGGAAAATTTACGGACGCTCGGCCCATAGTGTTTCATGAAACTTTCCATAGCTACGTGGGGAGAGTTGAGATGTAAATTATGTATGATGAATTTTTCACCCTGAGTCATCATTGAAATGTTTGAAAGTCACTGGTCTCGTTCAACCCTGAGTCGTTCTTGAGACAAGTGCGTGCCCGAAGGAGAGCGTGTCTATCTCCTTCCTGAGACGCAGTTAACGCAGAGGGCTGCCAGCTCCCCTGAGCAGCAGCGAGGAGCTCTGGCGGTTGTGGGGAGCGTCTACCCTGGCCCCCGCCTCCCCCACCCGATAAGAGCTGGACCTTTCAGGAAACGAGAACCCTGCCCCCCTCCCAGCTTCCTCTCCTTCCTCCCTCCCTTCTCTCCTCCTCCAGTGTTTATCTGGTACCTGTGCCTATTTTAGCTCCGTGGAGTTTAGAGACGCCTGGAAATTCCTTGATATTCTTCTCGTTGAATCTGGGCCAGCCCCGTGGCTTCCTTGGCCAATAAGAACCACGGCAGAAGAGATGTTATCAGCCTTCCGAGGCTAGGTCCCGGGACTCCTGCAGCTTTGTTTCAGTCTCTTAGAACGCTTATTCTGGGGGAAGCTGGAAGTGTGCAAGAATTCAACCGCCCTGAGATCTCCGTGCCCCGAGGAGGCTCCCGTCAACCCCGTGGAGACGGAGATACTGGCCCAGACCCCAGACCCCAGTCTCCCCAGCCAAGAGGCAGACGTGGGAAGACAAAGTCTTCAGATGACCCCAGACTCTGCCACCCTCTGAGCCCCTCCAGCTAAGCCCATGAGATTTCACAAAAATTGTTTCGGACCCTTAAGTTTTGGGCGTTTTTTTACACCTCAATAGATTACCAAAACAACACCAGTATGCCCCTAGGAGTTCTCAGTCAGGCGGGGAGAAGGGTTGCTAAGTCAACATAGCACAGCAGCCAGAGGCACATCTGGAGTCCCTTGACAGCCCAGAGGACAGAGCAAAACCAGCCTCCCTAGGGGAAAGAGTCACAGGTGGGGCAATTTGGACTGGATCTTGAAGGATGGGTAGGAGTTCACCAGAAATAGAAGGGATAGAAGAGCCTTCCAAGCAGCATGTGCCAAAGGTACCTAAGTGTGTATGTGTGTGTGTGGGAGGGTTCTTTTCATCTGCTGAAGACTTACTGTGTGCTAGGAGTATACTTTGTACTTTACAATATAGCATCTCATTGCCTCATTTCTATACTTCAGTGAGATGAAGAGTGTTACCTTCATTTTCCAGTAAAGGAACTAAGTCTCAGAGACATACAGGAACCTGTGTGAAGTCACCTAACTTTGTCTGCTTTGTAAATCCATGCTTTTATCCACCGTGATTGGAGCTATAAGAATGCCGATCCCTGAGTCACACCTGGGTTTGAATCCTGGCTCCACCACTTCCTGTCCGTGTGCTACTGGGCAATTCTTCATCTCTCTGTGCGTCAGTGTCCTCCTCTGAAAAACAGTCGTGATAAAATGCCCTCGAGGGTCGTCGTGAGAAGTCAGTCAGTAAACGCGTGATGTACTTAAAGGTGAGAAGGCACCTACCAATCCCTTTTTCACTTTGGCGTTAGTGATGAGGACGATGGCACGAGGGCGCCGCATGTGTCTCTCGAGGCATGGAAGTCTCCGCCACGTTTGTGGAAGGTGGATAGTTTGGTGTGGCCGTGGTGAGCCAGCTGAGGCGTGAGTAAAAGTAAATGATTTGCCCAAATGAGCATTTTGGGAAGTCCTTTTAAAAGATGGGCTGGATGAAGGGAGCATATCCGAGGGAGAAGAGCTGACTGGAGACTCTTTCAATGACCAGAGACTAAACGAGGGTCAGGCTGGCTCCCGAGACCTGACCAGCTCGATGTTGGAACTGATTACAGCAGGTGCTGGGAGACAGCACAGAATGGAGGAAGACGCCAAACGATGACTCACTGAGGAAGAGGGCGGTGATGATGTCCCGTCAGAGCGACACGGAGCAGGGCGGGATGAGCAGAGCACGTTAAGACTGGGGCGCGGCGTGAAGCGCTGGCAGGACTTGGGGGAGGGGCCCGAGGCGGCTGCGCAGGAGCGATGGGGACGTGCTGGTGGCCGCTGACGAGGGGGGTGGGCGACGGCTTGGGGAGCGCCTTTGGCTCCCACCACGTGGCCTTGACATTCAGGGAATGAGTGGGGTTAGGGTTGGAATTAGGGTTAGACACAGGGCTGCGTTTCGTGCACGTGTGAAGGAACGAGTACCAGCACTCACAGGGTGGGATGTGGAGGACGTAAGGTGAGGAGGAGAAGAAGGAGGAAAAGAAGGGGGTAAACTGGGCCAAAACGCTGAAGAGACCGAGGCCATCCTCACCAAGGGCCGTGGAGAAGCCCCCGGAGGGACGGCTCCACGGGCTGCGCACCTTGGCAGTAAGGAAGACTTTTATCTCCATGCAGAGGTCACACCAGAGGCCAAAGGTCATCCAGCGTGGTTTGGCAGTGAGAGAGAAAGAAAGGAGGAGGGAGGGGAGGAGAGAGAATGAGGAGAGTTAAGGATAAGGAAAATAGGAAAGTTTTGGGGGGAAATAGAAACCATTTGTAAACGGACAGGAGCGCGCCGGTGGAAGGAGGCGATGGGAAACGCTCGGCTCCTGGCTGGAGCTGTCTCGGAGCTTGGACATGAGTGGGAAGGCCTGTTACCTGAAGACGCGCGGGGAGGAAGCAGGGAAGGAGGTGCGAGGAGCCCATGGAGAGAGAAAGTGGATGCCCATCGCCTGTTTTCTTTTCTCAGCGGGGGAGATAAAGCTGTCTCTGGAGGGAGGGCGCTGGGGGAGAGCTCTGAAGTCCTGGTGTCCTGGAATTGGGAAGGAAGTTCTCCAGGGGCTGAGCTGTGTTGGTCTGGAAACGAGGGGGTGGAGTCGAGCGGAGAGTCACAAATGCCGCCCAATGTAGACGCTTTGTAAGAGGAAGGATGCTGCCGACAGGGACAGAAGCGGTGGCCGGTGGCCTGGGTTGGGTGCGAGGGGTGAGGGACGCAGAGGACACTCAGCTTGGACATTCTTCAGGCTTCCTTCGGAAACCTTGGTTGACGGGGACTCTACGAAAAGACTCAGACTCCTTTGGACAGAGCGAAGTCCTCGTCTCACCGAGGGCAGGGGCTCAGCATGTGTTGGCGATGCACTGATGGGGGCCTATGACCTTGGCTAGGGCAGACAGAGCCACTGCACAGCCAAGGTGATGGTCGTTCCTCCGGCGTAGCCCATTGGCTACATGGCTAGGACCGTGTGCTCCTTCAGGAGCTCTGGGTGCAGGCATAAATGCTCATTCAGGTTTCCTGGGCTCTCTTCTATGTTTCCATAGAGACGTCATAAGTGTGGGCATTTCCTGTGGAAATCAGGGTCAGAAGAGAGGACTAGACTTCCCACGGAAGGGGGGGGCAGGTCTCGTTTTGGGTTTGTGGGAACGGAATTTCCTGGGGAACCTGTACGTCTGCTATTTATCCTGATGGAAGTGGAATGTTGAGGGGTCAGGTGCTCCCACACCTGGCATGTATTAGTGTCACCTGGGGGCTTTAAAATATACCCAATGTCCATCCCCGTCCCCAGAGATTCTCATTTAGTTGGTCAGGGGTGGGCCCGGGTTCCCAGGCCTCTCCGACATGTAGCAGGATGGAGAGCCATGCCACGGAGGACCAAGTCCTTGAGGGGGCACATTTGACCCTTGAAGCAGTTTCACCTCTTTATGTCTCACTCTCAGAATCTGTGAGTGGGAGCATTTGGACTAAATCATCCCCAAAGCTTCCTTCCCAATTCTCTAATTCCCCAACTTAGAAAACTCGGTAGCTGGAACTCTGAACCTCCAAGTGGCTCTGTGTGTATCTCTAGCTCATTTCCACCATTTATTTAATACCCATGAGAATGTATTAGTAGCCTCAGGTCCCAAGGAGAACAGAGAGGTCGAGCAATGTGCCCAAGTTCACACAGCTAGTGAGTGGCAGGATTGGGGCTCAAGGCCAGGTTCAGGAGTCTCTAAGCCCAGCAGGTAGCAATGGTGCGCCATTCCCCCCTCCAAAGTGGCGATAAAGGCACGGAGGAGGAACGCACGGGATACCTGTGAAAAGGTTCATGTGCTCCAGAAATAAGAGCACGTGCAAGTCATTAGTCCCACCTTCGCTCTCCGGCCCGGCGCTCCGAAGGGCAGGAGGAAGAGGGGAAGCGGTTTGATGTTGACATTGACGTACATAATTGGACTGATGCAAGTTCCCCTGACGGTGACGACAATGATTTATGGGACAGGAGATTGAGGGTTCCGCACAGCCACTTAATAACCCAAGAGACAGGTAAGTCACTGTCAACAAGAAACACGAGCAGAGATTAACGGAGGGAAACAGGGTATGAGAGCATCTGATATTTAAAGCGCCAACATGAGGATGCTAAACCCTGTGGTTGCCTTTATGCCTTTCTTTGCCGACGCTGTTTTCCCAGGACCCACACGTAATCGCCCTGGGACTGACAGAGCCCCGGTGGGGGCGGGGGGGAGCATCGGACCAAGTCAACGCAGAGGAATGGGCCACGGTTCTGGAGCATCCATTTCCTAGATTTGGAAGATGACTGCTCGTTGCCAGAGCCCCGCCCAGGACCTCAGAGGCCGACACGGCTGGACGCGGCCCTGGTGGTGGACGGCTGGGCCGTGGCGCTGGTGCCACTGTGCCTGCAGCGTCGTCCCCTTCCCGGTGCAGGTTGCAGCAGGGCGGGCGCCGTCCCGGGCAGCTCTCCTCCCCAGCGCTGACCGAGCGCCACGCTCCTTCCGTCCTGCGAGGCTGTCGCCCCCGTGCTCCTGCCACTGTTCTCCATGTCCTCTGCGTTCACCTCGACGAGGAGCGAAGAGGAGAGACGCGCCCTGGCCAGGCTTAAACGTGGCTCCAATACCTCCCATCGTGCTCTGCCGCGTCCCGCCGGCAGAACCCGGACGCGTGAGCCCGATCTACCTGCAAGGAGGCTGGGCAAGACCGTCTCCTGGAGAGCCCAGGGGGACGAGATGGACTTGGTGGGCATCTGATAGAGACAAGCAAGGTGATGTCACAGGTGCAAGCAAGTACAGAAACGTTACGATGCTGAGGGCAAATTCCGAGTGAAATGTTAAGGTTCCAATGAAAGGTTTGGAAAGTGGATGTGGCTCAACCAGTTGGATGCCTGCCTACCACTTGGGAGGTCCTGGGTTCGAGTCCAGATGCTTCCTAAAGAACATGAACAGACACTGCACCCGCCGCAATGAGCTAGATGCTGCATCCACTGCGACGAGCAGATGTCTAAACGAGCAGAGGCCACAAGCCAGCAGACACCGCAGCCTGCGGAGAGCGGATGTGGCTCAGGCTGTCATGCACTCGCCTCCCATATGGGAGGTCCCGGGTTCAGTTCCCAGGAGACAATGAGTGGACAGACAAGAGAACCAATAAATAAAAACAATTAGAGTAAATCTGTCTTTAAAAATAAATTGAGGGAAGCGGACTTGGCCCAGTGGTTAGGGCGTCCGCCTACCACATGGGAGGTCTGCGGTTCAAACCCCGGGCCTCCTTGACCCGTGTGGAGCTGGCCCATATGCAGTGCTGATGTGTGCAAGGAGTGCCGTGCCACGCAAGGGTGTCCCCCATGTAGGGGAGCCCCACGCGCAAGGAGTGCGCCCCATAAGGAGAGCCACCCAGCGCGAAAGAAAGTGCAGCCTGCCCAGGAATGGTGCTGCACGCAGGGAGAGCTGACACAGCAAGATGATGCAACAAAAAGAAACACAGATTCCCGGTGCTGCTGATAAGGATAGAAGCAGACACAGAAGAACACACAGTGAATGGTCACAGAGAGCAGACAACTGGGGGGAAGGGGAGAGAAATAAATAAAAAATAAACCTTCAAAAAAATAAATAAATGGAAAGGTTTTAAATATACTTACTAGGTGGCAAGGAGTCACTTGAGACTTGGGCGTGTCCACAAAGCCGGACTGGAGAAGCAGGGGGTCTGTGCCACACACCATGTGGTCAACGGCTTCCACGGACATCCCTTGGTGACGGGTGCTGAGTGCCCCGACCGATGACCTGGGCAAGGCCCCGGCTGATGAAACCCCTCCTTTCGGCCACCTCTACCTGATGTCCAGCTCCAGTCGTGGGTCCCCCTGCCTCTGTTGGGCAACGGGTCCCAGACCCTGCTGTAAGGTGACGTCAGGCCTCTGTATAATGGGGCTCCTTCCAGCCCTTCTAGCTTCACTCTCTGTCTCCCCCACTCACCCCACAGTATAACCTCACCCCGGGACTTGGGTGCTCCCAGGACACATGCATGTGTGACTCATCGCCTCCTCCCTCGGCCTTCTCTGCCTGGGACAAGCCCACCCACCCCGTCCACACAGCACCCTCCGTCCTTGAGCACGCAGTGCCGCTGCCTCTAAGACGCTTTCCTGCATGTTCCGTTCAAGCAACACGCCCGTTTAACTTGCAGACGCTGCACAGGCACCTGCGCCACCGCCCAGCCGTCCACCACTAGGGCCGCGTCCAAAAGAAAAGGCCACCCGGGCACCGAAAGACAAGAACCTCGGAAGACTCGGAGCAGCCCAGCGTGCAGGTCCCACCTTGGAAACTCCCCAAATGTGCATCAGCAGCGGAGCAGTAAATTACAGACATTCATAAAACAGTAAGGGACACAAAACTGAGCGACAACACGGGCGTATCTCACAATCGCGATGGAGGGCAAAACACACCAGACCCAAGACGCGTATCTGCTGTACGTTTCCTGCAGTAGGAAGGCCAAAGGGGCAAAGCTGGCCCCGGAGCTCGACGGCGGGGACACGGTTGACCCGGCCGGGGTGGGGCCGGGGAGGGGCGCGAGGGCGTCTGGAGCCTCTCCTCTTCTGTTTCTTGGTCTCGATGCCGATTGCAGTTTGCAAACAGCTGCTGCTCACGCCACGTGCACGTTTCTGGATGTGTCACACTCTGACCAAACCAGCTTACAGCGGGCTCTAGTGCCCTTGTTTACAGAAAAGGTTACTGTGGTAACACCTGTATAATATACACTTTCCCTCTTCACCCGCTTTCACATATGCACGTCTGTCTCAGTAGTCACGTTCGCGATATTTGACTACCCTCGTCCATCACCAAAACGGTCTTAGCACCCAAACAGCCACTCCGCACCCATCAAGAAGAACTTCCCATACCCTCCCCCGCTGTGCGCACCGGCCCCTGGTCGTCTGCGTCCCCTCTCGTATCTGCTGATTCAAGGTATTTACTCTAAGTGGGACCATGCAGTATTTGTCCCCTGTTAGCCCGGCTTATTTCCCTCCGCACTTGTCTTCGAGGTTCATCCGTGATGGAGCACATGCCGCAACTTCATTGCCTTGTGGCTGAAGAACATTGCACTGCGTGCATAGAGCGCATTTCACCCACTCATCTGCTGGCGGATGCTTGGGCTGCTTCCACCTTTGGACAGTGGGGAATGATGCTGCCGTAAACACGGGGCCCTGAGAGCCCTGCAAGCCCCTGCTTTCAATTCCCTGGGCCAGTTCTTGGCGGAGCAGCTGTATCTTCTGGGTGGAGTCCGGGATCTTTTCTCCCCCTTCCTGCGTGTTAGCCTTCTTCAGCTGTTGGTTGGCTGCCCCGTGCTCTCTACCAGGCTATAAATTCTGTCTTCTCTGTGTCCTCCTAGGGCGAGTGGGCTCGAGCTGCCCGGAGCCGTCGGTGACACTGTCAAGTGAATGCAGGCAGGGCTGGCCGCCTGGACGTAGACTGTGCCCGGCTAGCCCTCCCCACGGGCAGCAGAGCAGCGTCTGAAAAAAGACGAGCAGAACAAAAGCCACGCGTCCTGGCCCTGCACTGGGCTTCTCCTGCTGGGGGGTTTGGGGCAGCCAGGGCCCGGCCTGGGCCCCCTGCCTTCAGCCGGCCGCCCCGGAGGTCTCGGGGCCCCCGGGGACTGCCCGTTAGCGCTGGCTGGACTCGCTTCCCCGCGGCCTCCCGCTGCCTCCAAGGAGCGCGCTCGCTCAGGGGCGTGGACGCGCTGGCCGCCTTCGGCTCTGGCGGCCGGTGGAGCCAGCACGCGTGGGTGGTCCGCCCTGCGGGGAGCGGGGGGCGCTCGTGCTCTCCCGGCCCCACCCCTGCAACAGGACGGCTGGGCCAAAGTGGCAAGTGGCCCGGGCACAGGGATTCTTCTCGGGCCCCCACGCGCCGGGAAGCGCACCCTCGCGCGGGCTCTGCAGGCCCCGCCCCTGCCTCTGGAGGGCTCCATCTCCCCTCCCCCCCAGCCCAGGCCCCGGGTGGGTGCCCCGTGGTGGTCGGGGCCTCAGGAGCCCCGCCAGCGGCCTGTCCTGGCATCCCCGCGGCCAGGCCCTTTGACGCGCGGGCTCCGGGCGCAACTGCCGCGCATGGGGTGGGGAGGCCGAGAAGCTGGCCCGGACGGGCGCGGAGGTGCCAGAGCCCCGGGAGCTGGTGGACGGCGGCCTTCCAGAGCGATTTCCCGACCGCGGGGCTTGGAGCGGCTTCAGAGGACGCGCGGCTGCGGAGGCGGCCGGCTCCCCCCAACCCGAGGGCCCCTCGGCGCCGCCCGCTCCGGGGGGCTTCGCCAGCTCGCAGACCCTCCTGGAAGGTGGTCTCCTGCCTTTGGGGGGCCTGCGCCGAGCCCCCCACCCAGCCGAGCCTGTCCACGCAGGAGGGGCTTCCGAGCGCTACTAACTGGATTTGAGTCTGGGTGGCCTCCCAGGGCCGAGGCTGGTGGACGGAGAAGCCATCTGGCCTGGGGCTGGCCAGAGGCTTTTTTGCCGGGCCAGGGGTGTGGGGAGGCAGATCTCCCAAGGATGGCACGTCCTGAGGCCGGCAGACTTGGGGAGGGGGAGAAGGAAGCCGAGGAGCCACGTCGCCCCCGAGCCGGGGGGTCCTTGCACCCTGCTGTCGGCTAGGACAGCCGGAAGCTGCTGGCAGATACCTGCCGGCAACCTTGCCGGTGTGTCCACGTGTTTCCCCCATGTGCGCGTAGAAGGAGAGAGGCGGTGGGGGGGGGGGGGGAAGAAAGGGAGAGAAAGAGGCAGAGAAGAGAGAAGGAGAGGGAGAGAGTGAAGGTAAACAGGGAGCAGAGGCCGGAGTCGTTCAGGATGAGATGCGTGTTCATTCAGCAAACGTTTACTGAGCATCTAAGCTGCGCCAGCACTGGCCTAGGTCCACAGCAGGCAGAGGAAGAGGGGGAGCGCCTTCCTTCCGAAACCTGGGGACGAGGACGCTGACGGGAGCTGGGTCTGTAGAGCGGATGCAGGTGGGAAACCTGCACCCACCACACACCCTCTGCCGCGCCTCCGTCTTTACCGGAGAGGCTCGAATAGCAGCAGCACAAACCTCACAGAGACCCTGTGCAGCTCGACAGGTCAGGTCCGAGAAGCCTTAGGCAGGGCTGGCCCAAGAAACGGTCAAGGCTGGTGTGGTCGCTGCCCGGCACGCACACCTGCCACCTCCAGGAAGGCCTCTGGGGTTGCCAGGAGCGGACTTAGAAGCAGCCGCTCTGCTTCTGCTGTTGCTCTAAGACTGGGCTACCACGTTGTCACGCTGTGTCCCGTGTCGCTCTCCGCAATGGACTGTGAGCTTCCCGTGTGCAGGAGTCGCGCAGGACAGTGTTTCTGTTTTCACCTGGGCTCCAAGCATGAGCTGGCGAACAATAAACCCACAGCCCACCTGCCCAGCCCTCGGGGTCCCCTTCCGGTTTTCCTAGGACGCGACCTATTTTAGCTGCTGGGCTGGCGGTCCGTCTCCCCCTAGGAGCGTCAGCTCCAAGAGAGCAGGCATTGGTGCCTTTTGCATTCACCAATTTCTCCCCAGGGCCTAGAAAACGTCCCCGTGCGTCGACACCCACCGTGGACCCCTGCAGGCTCTGGCCCCTGCAGACACTCAGCAAATGCCTTGCCATACTTTGTGGAGGCACAGGGTGGACCGCTGCCATTTACGGTAGAAGCAGCCGCTGTGAGAGCCCGGCGCGGACGAAGCAGGCTCGGCGGCCGGGGCCCATCCCGCCACCTCCCATCTGTGGGATTTTGCAAGTCACTTGGTCACTTGGTCTCCCCGAGCCTCCGCGAGCTTCCCGGCAAGAGGAGGGTGGACGCGGGGCGGACACGGGCGAGGCGCTGGGAGAGCTGGACGGAACGGGCGGTGTCGACCGCGCGGCGCCCAGCCAGGCGCATGGCACGCGGAGCGGCGTCAGTCACCCTTCGCCGGCGGCCACGGAGGCGCGACGCCATGCTTGCGGGGGAAGAGCCACGCGTCTCCCAGGCCGGCGTCCTCTCGCTCCTGCTGGTCTAGCTTCCGTGGCCCCCAGGGTCACCGCCTGGCTGGGAAGTCGGGGTGGCGTGGCCCCGCGCCAGCCATCATGCGCCGGCCTCGCTGCCTGGTACGTTCGGTCTGCGGGCCCACCAGCCACGGGCTCCCGGTCCCCCAGCCGCTGGCTCAACTGCTCCCGCGGGCGGGCAGCCTGGACTCGTCCTCAGGGAAGGCCACGCTCGTCAGGGGAAGGGTTTTAGACCAGCTCCACGTTCCACCATCCAGGTATGCATTTACAGAGCGCCTACTGTGTGCACCGCAGCTGGACTCGTCTGTCCACCCTCCGGCCTCCAGCAGGCTGGAGAAACCCTCCGCTCCCCACCTGGCCTCATCTGGCACTCATCGGGCCGCCGCGACGGTTTGTTTACGTGTAATTTCTGGCTTCAACATGAAAGTTTAACTACTGCTCCTTTCTCTAAACAGCCACTGCTGCTATACAAAAAGCAGGCCATAGCCCCGCTCGGATGTTGGAGCAAAACATCCATTCCCAGCGTACCTCGTGAGAGAAATCAAAGGCGCTTGCTTTCTCCCACATGAAAACTTTCCAAGTGCAAAACCCCGTGGGACGGGCGAGTTTCACCGCGAGGAAGACGCAGGCGGAGAGGCCGTGCGAGGCCTAAACACTTGTTTACCCCAACGGTCCCCCCTCTGGGAATCAGACACCCCGAAATTCCCGGGCCGGTGGGGAGAGGGGCCCCTGCCAGAGGAGGCCGGGAGAGGCCGTGTCGGTGGCGGGGGGCGTGGGGGCTCCCCGCTGAGCCCCCAGTCATCCCGGCCCCCCGCGTCCCCCTGCCTCCCATGCCTTCCTCACAAGGCGGGCGTGCAGCCTTCATGCCTTTGTTTCCCTGCGTGATTTCCTTAGACGGGGTGTCTCCTCTGCGGACGTCCTGACCTCTCGGTGGGCTCTCAGGACACACGCGGACAGCTGCGCGGGCTAATTCCATTCAGGTGTCCGATTCGGCCGCTGTCCCCAGGCGGGAGCCCTGCGAGGTGTGGCCCTCTGGGGCCACTGTCCACAGGAGAGGCCACGGCCCGACATGCAACAGGCCCGCGGGGCCCCTGCTTAGAGCTTATTGGCTCGGGCCGCCACGGGCGTCCGGCTTTCGTCCCTCTTCCTGCCTTCCAGGGCCAGAGGAGGGTGGGCACTGGCGTGTCCACACAGCTAACGTCCAGCGGGCCCCAGGGGACGCCGGGAGCCGGGAGTGGACGCTCAAGAGCCCCGCCGCCTCCCTGGGAGCTCCTCATGGGGACTCCCGCTTCAGCGGGACGGGGCCGAGGTCGCCCTCCTCGACTGCCAAGGCACCCAGTTGCATTCGCACTGCGGAGAATGCAGAGCCGAGCTGGACACGGGAGACGCTGGCCGGGGGCTCCTGTCACCTCTGGGAGGGGAGGAACGAGCATCGGGGCCGACCGAGGGCCCCGCCCGTCAGCCTTAGGCCCACGTCCACGGATTGTGTCTCCAAGGCGCCGGACCGCGGCCAGCTTGGACCCCCCACGGCCCCCGCCGGGCACGCGGGCCTCCGGGCCCCGCCCTGTCCCCCTCGCCGGGGCCCCAGGGCCTTCTGCCGCATGGACCCACGCCTGGCGCCCTCCCCCTCCGGGGCCGGCTTTCTCCCCTGTTCCCACCAGGTCGTTTCCCAGCCCCTGGCCCTGGGGGCTGCAGCCGTTTCCTTCACAGCCCTGGCGTGAGCTGCGGCTTCAGGCGGGCCTGGGTCTGCTTGTGCCCATTCTCCGCCCACCCCCCCGAATGCCAGCCCCCCGAGCTCAGGGCCAAGGTCTGTCCACACCTGGCACAGGTGGGAGCCCCGGAGCCTGCACTAAAGGACAGACGATTTGGAGCCCACTCGCCCGCTCCCCCTCTCCTGGTGGACGGTCACGTGGGCAGCCTCGATGCGGAGGCCACGGAGGAGCGGAGCTGCACGCGGGCCGGTGTGGGCTGCTCGGCTTTGCTTTTCCCTACCTCTTTGTTTTTATTAGAGTTTTTCTTTTTTAATTCAGATCCATGGGAAAACTGTCAAATATGACAATGAACTCCCGTGTTCCCGTCCCCTGGCCTCGGCCGTTGTCAACATGTAGCCACAGCTGTGCTCTCGTGCCTCTTTCCCTCTCATGTCATTATCATCATTGTTTGGCATTGTTTCGTTTATCTAGTTTTGCTGATCTTTTTTGTTTTTTGTTTGGAAATTAAATTTTTTATTGGCTTTTTTATGAAGATACATAGATCACACGAAATGTCACATTAAAAAATACAAGAGGTTCCTGTATACCGCACTCCCCATCCTCCCCTCCCACATCAACAACCTCTTTCATCAGTGTCTTTTTTTTGTTTTTTGAGGTACTGGGGCCGGGGATAGAACCCAGGACCTTGTCTGTGGGCAGCGGGCGCTCAGCCACTGAGCCCCATCGGCTCCCCTGAGGGGGCTCTATTGTCTGTTCTGCAGGAGGCACTGGGAACTGAACCTTGGACCCCCCGTGTGGGAGGCAGGTGCTCAGCTGCTTGAGCCACAGCCACAGCCCTGCTGACCTCTTTGAGAGTGACCTGTGGAGGCTGTGTCCCTTCACCTTGAGCACGGTCAGCACCGTCTCCTACAAGAGGGGCTCTCTGCCCCGTGACCACGCCACTGCTGCGCCCCCCGTGGAGGCCAGCGTTCACGCTTCTCCAGACGCCCGGCACTGCACTTTCAATGGCTTCTTTTTTTTTTTTTTTAAAGATTTATTTATTTTATTTCTCTCCCCTTCCCCCCGCCACCCCAGTTGTCTGTTCTCTGTGTCTATTTGCTGCGTCTTCTTTGTCTGCTTCTGTTGTTGTCAGCAGCACAGGAATCCGTCTCTTTTTGTTGTGTCATCTTGTTGTGTCAGCTCTCCGTGTGTGCGGCACCATTCCTGGGCAGGCTGCTCTTTCTTTCGCGCTGGGCGTCTCTCCTTACGGGGCGCACTCCTTGCACGTGGGGCTCCCCTACGTGGGGGACACCCCTGCGTGGCAGGGCACTCCTTGCGCGCATCAGCACTGTGCATGCGCCAGCTCCACACAGGGCAAGGAGGCCCGGGGTTTGAACCGTGGACCTCCCATGTGGTAGACGGATGCCCTAACCACTGGGCCAAGTCTGCTGCCCTTTCAGCGACTTCTGCCTTCCGGTCTGAGCTCTGACTGCAATCACCCTTGGCTGTCGGCTGTCCCAGCGCCTTTGATCTGGAACATTCCTCAACCTTCCTTTGTCTTGTACGAGCTGGCGTTGCAGAGCGCAGGTCTTCTCTAGCCAACTGGTCTTTCTTTGGGCTGATTCATTTGATTCAACTGAGGTTATGCAGTTTTGGAAACCCCTTGTTTTTTCAAAATGGAGAGGTATTACATTAAAAAAAGTTTCACCTTTTAAAGAATGAATACATTTGGCAACCTTGGGCCAAGGACCCACACGGCGTATATTCCCAGGAATTCGCAGGGTCCACCTCATGGCCTCCAGCTCAGAAGCAGTGAGCTGTGAGCCCAGGGTGTGGCACAGGAGACCCACAGGCTTGGCTAGGGTCCCCTCCTAGCTTACCATGGGACCTCAGACCCACTGGCTTGGCTGGGTCCCCTCCTAGTTCTTCATGCACCATGGGACCTTAGACCCACAGGCTTGGCTGGGTCCCCTCCTAGTTCTCCATGCACCATGGGACCTTAGACCCACAGGCGTGGCTGGGTCCCCTCCTACCTCACCGTGGGACCCCAGGCATGTCAAACACCTCTGAGGACCTTGGAGACAGTAGCAGAGAAAACGTTTGAAGAGACTGTCTCCCAAGCAGCAGAGCTTGGAAAACGGGCTCCTTCCCCTTGAATTCCACAGGAGACGATGTGTGGGTGCCCAGTGCCAGGGGAGGGCACGCCGAGGCAGCACCCCGCCCGGAGGCACTGGCGAGCGGCCGTTCCACAAGGGCTGCAGCGATGGTGATAACATGCTCTGCTCCCACGGCCGGCTTATCAGCTGCCACCGCTCCTTCTCCAGAACTCAGCCACGGCCGCACCCTGCCTCGGCGAACCAGCCCTGAAAGGAGGAGGCGCCCTCGGCCAGGACGAGCTCCCACCAGCCCATGCTTTGCTCCATCACTAACGCCTTAACGTGGAGACGTGGCCGTCGAGGCTGAAGTCACAGCCCCAGTTGGAGTGGATGTTTTCCAAGTGTGGGAACGTTCATGCCCAGAGCCGGTCACCCGGCGGGTGAGGCGCCCAGGTCTTGTGCATAAATCAGCTCCTGGGAGGCTGCAGAGCGGCCGACTGCTCTTCTCAACTAAGGGTTCATTTCCCAATCAGTGTTTCTCAGCCCTTCTGACGCATCCCCCTCTTGAGAGGCACCTGACTCTTGCATCCCATTTAGATACCGTCACACATGCCCACTGCCCGAGAGGGTCCTGCTAGCCACCTGCTCCCATGTAAAGACTGGCCAAGGATGGTCGAAACTCTGTATTTCCAGCTTATAGCAGGGAAGCGAGCTGCCACACATGGCAGGACACTGCAAGAGGGAGTCTTCTTTCCAGCCCTAGGTCTACACCCTACAAGGGGGGTACCCAGGAACTCCCCTGGCTCCGAGCATCTCGGAGCTGGGACGTGAGGATGGAGAGCCTCGCATGTCCCCATGGAGGTCGCCTGAGCCGGGGGAAGCACCATGCACCGCCAGGGTCCCCGGCCTCACGCCTTCACCAGGAGCCTGGGAGCAGGGTCTCCGGAGCTGGCCAAGTGGTCGGTCAGGGAGACGCCCAGCCCAAGCCCCACCTACCCTGCACCCCAGGCCCCACCCGCCCTGCACCCCAGGCCCCCATCTCCGTAGAGCGATGCCAACCTGTGGGAAGGAAAAACAGAAAACTCAAAATGCCCAAATGAAATCGGGCACTTTCTCAAAAAAAACAAACAACACCAAGGCCTTTGGGGAGCGCTGGGCCATCCACTGCCATCTCCACATGGGCTTGGCAGTGCAGTCTCCCTTGGACACCTTCTCTCACGGAGGTTAGGGAGAAGGTTCTGGCTGGCCGCTGGAGATCCTGGCGGCCGTCCACTGGCCTGGGGGGCAGACGACCCAGCTCGACCCCGCTCGCTTCTCCAGTCCAGTTGCTGAGCGACACGACCTGATGTGCTGAAGTCGCTGTGAAATCTTCTAATTTATTCAGGTGTGGAAATAAAGTTTGTGCCTCGGGAGGTCCAGTGGCCCGTTGTCACCTGGTTTCTAGTGGGCCTTGAGCCTCTGCAGAGAGCAGCGTTGTCCTGAGCTCCACAGGAGGGCAGCTCTGGAGTCAGCTCCCGGGAGCCCCCTGACCTACCACTTCCTGCCTGGGCTGCCTCGAGCAGGACCCTCTCTGTGCCTCGGTTTGCTCCTCTGAGCAAAGGGAGGACCAGTGGAGGGTCTGCCCTGGGGCTGGAGGGATGGGCGAGAAGCGCTTTGCTTGCCCAGCCGGCACTGACAGCGGCTCGAGCCTGTGGCCATCACGGCTTCCTGACGTCTGCCTGCAGCCAGCGTGGGGGGGCCACCTCCGCGTCCCCGCACGGGGAGTTAGGAGACCCACAGCATGCAGGTCACATGGCACCTGGACTGGATTTGGGCCTCACCTGCCCGAACGGACCGAGGAGTGAACGTGGGGCAGAGTGGGGTATAAAGACGGACAGCCGAGTGCCCTGCCTCGCAGCACCCATGGCCACCCCAGGCAGGCAGGGGGGTGCAGGTGGCCACCAGACACCGTTCTCGTCTCAGGGCCACCAGCCACCATCACTGACTCTCAGAGAGAGCCCGTCCCACAGCTGAAGCGGACGCCGTCACTGTCCCCGATCAAATGAGACTTGATGCCCAGAGAGGCTGAGAGGCGCCGTCAAGGCCACGCAACCGGGCTGTGGAGGAGCCTGGGCTCTGGCCTGCCCCGGCGCGGAGGCCGTGGCCAGTGCCGGCCACGGAGCGACGTCTGTCCCACGTGGACCCACAGTCGTACGACGCAGCCTGGCAGGGAGGTCTTTGGGGGTCAAGGCTCTCAAGTAGGAGCAGCTGCGCTCTCGGCCGCGCTGAGGTCAGCAGGTGGGCGTGAGAGCGTGGCGGCTCACCCACCGGCTCGGTTTATGACCAGGGCAGTGAGCAGATGGGTTTGAAATGGTGCGGTAGAACCCCGCTTCAGGTGGGAACAGAGGGGTGGTCGTGGTGCAGCAAGAGCACCGGGTGGGGAGCCCAGACCAGAGCTGGGGGCCCCGCCCCCAGCCCCTGAGCCAGGCTCAGCCTTGCCCCGGCCACAGGGCCGGCCGGCGAGGGCCCAGGCTCACGCCAGCCCACCTGACCCCAAGGCCATGCTCTCCCGCCCTTCCCGGCGCTGCCCCTCCGCCGCTAGCTTTGTTTAGCCTTTGGGGCTCAAGACGCAGTCCCCGCAATGCACACACTCGTGTTTCATGGTCCGTGATTGGTAGATGCTGCAGAGAAGAGTTGGCTCTGGGGCAGCAGCTCCACCGACTCTAGCCTAGCCACTGATAATTTACTGCCCAATTTACCAACACGGGGCACAGATGTAAGTTAACTGTTCCCACCTCAGCTTAGAGCTGCGCTTACTTAAGCGAGAACTGCTGCCGTAAACGCAGGCTCTTGGAGCACTCGGTTCTAAGGCTGGTTGTCACCACTGTCTCCACGTTGCCTTCTGATTGTGCTGAGAGATCCTAAATGAACGTGCACTTGACGGTATTTGTCTGGGGCATCAGCCTGTAGGAGCAAGTACTTCTCTGTCATTTATCTACAACGTCAATCTCTTCCCAGCCTCCGTCCACAAAGGAGCTGCAGATGTGTGTGAGGTAAACAAACCAACAGGTAGGGCACCCATCCAAAGGTTCCACCTGTGTGTACAAGATCGATCCTGAACGTTGGTGACTTTCGAATCCTTCCAGCAACTAAGCATCTGCTTGTGAAATCGGTTTCTTTTCTTCACTTGCAACACAAGCCATGCTGATTAAATCATGAATCACCACAACTGGCTCTGAAAGACATTTGGCTATTCTAAAAATCAGCCCAGCCTTCAAAGACGAAGGTTTGCTCTCCCTGAAGATTTCAAAGAGAGGCGCCAGCATAAACATCTTGAAAGAGGCAAAAAGCTGGCCATTTCAATGGGCCTTTGGAGAAACACGTTGGGAACTGGCAACGCCACTGCAGTGAGTGGCTGGATTCCCCTCGAGGGCCATGCTTTGGCAGTAATGACAATTTCCAAAGCCCGCTCTTTATCAAGGATGCCCTTCTCTTACCAGGTATTGCCCACCGTCTTCCCACTCGCCCCACAAATTCAGGTGGGAAAGCCGAGGTTGAGAGGCGTGCCGTGGGCTGCCCCGTCGGGCGACCCCGCGGGCTGGCGGCCGAGCCAGGGGTGAGCCCCTGCAGCCTGAGCTGCTGTACCGCGCGCGCTCAGCCCTTCCCTCACTTAAGGCTGCCTGATGAGCGAGCAAGCGCTGAGGAGGTGGGAGGGCGGAGGACGTTTGCGGTGGAAGAGCCCACGAGGCTGCTTCGGGCGCCGGCAGGGGCTTTGGTGAGGCTGGGGGTCTGGGTGGGGGGCCGAGGGGGTGGCGTTGGGGCGTGTGCATTAAACAGGGGTGGTTCTCCACTCTGGCCCCTGGTGGGCATCTCCTTGGGGAGCCCTTAAGAAACCACGTGACAGCACCCCACCCCAGGTCGATCGAATCACAGGATACCACCCAGTGTCGTGCGTTTTTGTTAACGCTCCGGACGGGGGATTCGAATGCGCAGCAGTGAGGCTGGTCAGCGAGGAGCCGTGTGAGCCACGTCCATGGGGGCTGCAGGCTCACTTTCTTTTACGCCTTCTCAGCAGCCCAGAGCAGGCGGCCGCCTCGGGGGCTGGCAGGGTGGAGGGCCGTGGGCTGAGTGACATCTGCCAATGCCTGCCTGGTC
The DNA here is from genome assembly GCF_030445035.2 of Dasypus novemcinctus. Classification (NCBI taxonomy): domain Eukaryota; kingdom Metazoa; phylum Chordata; class Mammalia; order Cingulata; family Dasypodidae; genus Dasypus; species Dasypus novemcinctus. The sequence goes on from NC_080690.1 coordinate 3,238,738, forward strand.
ACTTGAGAAACAGCATCAACAAGCGCAGCTTCTCCTCTGCCTGGGGGCTCTTGGTTGGCTGCCACGGCTGTCAGCCTCTTGGAAAGTGCCCGTCTGCTCTCGAGAGGCCATGGCAACACGAGAGGCCAGCAACTCCAGCCCGGGCTGTGGCACATCAGGCCAAGAGCCCAGCTCAGCCCCGGGCCACCTGGTCGACCAGCGCTCAGCCCTAGAGGCTGGGGGTCCGCTCAGAGCCGCCCCTGCTCTTCATTCCCGAGTTTCCCGGGGGGTAACTACCCACAGGCGAGGAAGGGATATCCCCCACCTCCAAGGCAGCTGGTGCCTGGCCGCTAATCTAGTTAGTCCTCTCCAATGACCTTAACTAACCCGGAAGAGATGCGACCAATGACACTGCGGCCCCTGCAGAGATTAGAGTCCTGGAAACAACCTTTGCTCTGGAGAAGGCGTTTTCACAACCAGCCAAGGCTTTGAGGCTCCCTTTAATAAAAGGCTCGCTGTAGCTTGGTTATTGGATTTTTAGGAAAGTAGCACCACTGCCAAAATATAAATCTGGTCACTAAATATTCAAGGTAATGCAATTAAAGAAGCCCTCAAGTGCCGTTCTATCCTTCCCATAGGAACCTCAGACGTTCCAATGTTAACACTCGGAGCTTATTTGTAGTGTAACTGGACCGTTCTTTTAATTTTGGCAGCCTAGTGCGTTTTGTACATGACTGTAAATAAGGGGAAATGTAGACTATTATGAACTTGTTTGTTCTCTTTAGTCTCCTAATTTCTTCCCTAAGATTCGAAATCAAGGAAAAGTGTCATCAAAAGTTAAAAGCCAAGGGAAGCAGACTTGGCCCAGTGGTTAGGGCGTCCACCTACCACATGGGAGGTCCAAAGTTCAAACCCTGGGCCTCCTTGACCCGTGTGGAACTGGCCCATGTGCAGTGCTGACGTGAACAAAAAGTGCCATGCCACGCAGGGATGTCCCCTGCGTAGGGAAACCCCACGCGCAAGGAGTGTGCCCCATAAGGAGAGCCACCCAGCGCGAAAGAAAGTGCAGCCTGCCCAGGAATGGTGCTGCACACACGGAGAACTGACGCAGCAAGATGATGCAACAAAAAGAAACACAGATTCCCTTGCTGCTGACAACAACAGAAGCAGACAAAGAAAAACACACAGCAAATAGACACAGAGAACAGACAACTGGGGCAGGAGGGTAGAGGGGAGAGAAATAAATAAATCTTTAAAAAAAAAAAGTTAAAAGCCAAGGGGAAGGAAGCGGCTGTGACTCAATCAGATGAACTCCTGTCTACCACATGGGAGGCCCTGGGTTCACATCCCAGGGCCCCTTGTGAAGGCAGGCTCGCCCGCACACCATGGAGCACCACCTGGCCTGCAGGCACCATCGAGCACCAACTCAGCAAGGTGACGCAACAAAAAAAAAAGGGAGACAAGTAAAAAAAACCACAGAAGAGTGCACAGCGATTGGACACAGACAGCAGACAGCAAGCAAGCCACAAGGGGGGGGGGATAAAAAATAAAAATATACAGACACCAGAAGAACATACAGCGAATGGACACAGACAGCAGACAGCAAGCAAGCCATAGGGGGGAGGGGAATAAAAAATTTAAAAAGCCAAGGGGAGCAGATGTAGCTCAGTGGCTGAGCACCTGCCTCCCATGTATAAGGTCCCAGGTTCAGTGTCCAGTACCTCCTAAAAAAAAGTTAAAAGTCAAATGTACAAAGATATCCCCTGCCAGGTTATGTATCACCAACAACCGGAATGATCTAAATGTCTAAACAAGCTGGTGAATTTTTTCTCAGAGGGCCAGATAGTAACTATTTCCAGCCGTGCAGGCCCCGTGCCCACGGCGTCTGTCCCAGCCACTCGGCTATGCCACTGCAGCGCAGAAGCAGCCGCGGCCTATGTATGTGAGTGAGCGTGGCTGCGTTCCCGTAAACCTGCATCTACAAAAACAGGTGGTATTTTCTATAATAAAGACTAGGATTGTCCCATTTTAAAATAGCAAAATTTGATCAGTTTGCATACTTAGCAGCTAATTTAAGAGCCTGCAGACACCCGGAAAACGTAAGTGATACAGTGTTAAATTTAAAACAGGGAAAATCAAGCCTGTACAGTTTCGATCAAGACAAGGGTGTCTACAAACGGAAGATGGCTGAAAGGAAATGCGCAAACGGAGTCAGAGGAGGCAGGCGCGGGCGGAGGAGTGGGCGGCCACCTGCCTGCGATGGGCGCGAGCTTTGCGATGACGTCCTTCCTTCGTGTCTTCGCTACTGGACTTACAACAATTCATTGACAAACAGCAGGCACCTGCTTAGTGACAGACCCAATGCTAGGCAGACACTCAAGAAAGAGACAGGCTTCCCGGCCTCGGGAAACTTCCGTCCAGGGCGGGAAAGCGGACAAGGGCCCTGCGTGAAAATAAACCCCGGAGGTACCGGCGGAGGTTTGTGCCGTGAAGGAAACACTGCAGCACGGAGCTGGAGGGCGGGACACTTGCACCTGGACCTTAGGGAAGGAAGGTCTCTCCAGGGAGGCGTCCACAGAGAGGGGCGGCTCGTGGCCTGCGCGGGGCGCCTCGGGGACGGCCATTCGCCTTCCGCCCCCCAGGGGCGCGGTGCAGGAAAAACGTGATACGAGCAATCTGATGTGAGCCGCGTGTGGGATTGTAAATTCCCTGGAGGGCGTGTTAGGAAGTAAAAGGAATCAGGTGAACACCATGAAGCCTAGAGTGATTACAACTGAAAATGGGAGGATTGCATCCAGCATCCATGTGGAATCTGAGCCTCCTCTTGACATAGAGGTGCAATGGACACAACCAATCCAATGTCCACATAGAGGAGGTGGCATTGGATTGGGAAAAGTGGACATGGTGGACGATGGGTATGGGGAAAGGCAGGAAGAGATGAGAGGTGGAGGCGTCTTTGGGACATGGAGCTGCCCTGGATGGTGCTTCAGAGGTAATCACCGGACATTGTAAATCCTCACAGGGCCCACTGGATGGAATGGAGGAGAGTACGGGCCATGATGTGGACCATTGACTATGAGGTGCAGAGGTGCCCAAAGATGTACTTACCAAATCCAATGGATGTGTCATGATGATGGGAACGAGTGTTGTTGGGGGGGGGAGAGGTGGGGTGGGGGGTGGGGTTGAATGGGACCTCACATATATATTTTTAATGTAATATTATTACAAAGTCAATTAAAAAAAATAAAAATAAACCACATACCCCCCCCCAAAAAAAAAAAAAGGAAAAAAAAAAAGGAATCAGGTGAAATGAATTATCGTGGAATTTATTTTTTCCAATTATCAAAAAGGTTATCAGTACAGAAATGACCGGCGGACTCTTTCACCTTCTTTTCCTGCTCTGCCTTTGAAGTCAGGCATCCAGGGTAAGTCCAGGGCAAAGGAGCCTCACGAGAGCCTGAGCACCTGGGCAGGGCGTCCTGGGGAAACTGAGGCCACCCTGGAAACAGGAGGCTTTGGTTTCTGGGAAGCGAGAGGAAGAGGGCTTAACTCTTCCTCTCTATGAGCAGGACGGGCATTTGCTGATCGGCCGAACATTGAATGCGCACGAGCACCTGCCCAGGGCGCCATGGGATGAGGGCTGTGGGAGGAGCTTCCCTGGAGGCCACACCACGGGGGGCAAGGGGGTCAGGGGTGGAACCCCCTGGGGGTCTGGAGGCAGAAAGGGGGGACACTGCCTGGAGAAGGCAAAGGACCCTTGGAGGGGATGAAGGAGGGGAGGGGGCTTAGTCATGTGTTTTCTGCAAGGCCGGGTGTTTGATCCTTCCCTTTAAGGGGGAAACTGAGTCACGGAAGGGTTTAGACCCAGAGTGCCCAGGAAGTGACAAGTGCCGGAGCTTTGCGAGGCGATGGGGGTTCCCGGGGCTTGTCAGGAATCCCAAAGGGGTGAGCATCCCCTCGGCTGGCTGGCACTCCTCGGAATGCCTCGCTTAGCTCCTGGAATTCCTGGGGGCAGAATCCCAAGAGGATGTGATGGAACAACAAAGGGGTAGCTCAGCTGCACCTGGAGGTACCTGATCCGTGACCAGGGGTGGCAACAGTGGTTTGAGCAAGAAGGGGCCTCTGCGTACCCACAAGGCCAGGAGGCAGGTGGCTCCGCAACTCCTCGAGGCGGCTCGTGGCCGAGGCCTTCAGCCGCTGGCCCTCCACCTTCCTGCGACGCGTCACCTCCTGGTCTCAACGTGGCGGCTCCAGCCTTTGGCCCCACGTTCTCTCGACTATCCAAAGACAGGGCAGGAGGGAGTGGACTCTGGTCCCAAGAGTCTCTTTCTTCGGGAGGAAGCTCTTTCCCACAAGCGGCTCCACTTCCCTCCCACCCCAGAGACCCCCAGCAGAGTCCCTTTAGCTTCCATTGTCAGAACTGGGCCAACCCGGCACCCCCAGCTGCAAGGCATGCCGGGAAATGGGTCCTCAGCCTTTCGGGCTCCGTAGGGGGGGTGGATTTTTATCCACTAGGGAGAAGGCAGAGCCCAGCAGCAAAGCAGAAGGAAGCCTGCCTTCTCCTCCTGGAGAAGAATACCAGACTGCTCTGTTTTTGTAACTAGATGAATTTCTGGGTAGTTTTGCAATAATCAGGAAGATAGCGCCTCTGGTCTTTGACCCATCACCCCGGGGGCCCTGCTGCAAGGCAAGCAGGAACCCCTGGCTTAGTGGTGGCTTCGTCCAAGAGACGGAGCGTGGACTCACAGACCCCACTGGACACACGTGCCGCAGCCTCGGGCTCAGCGCTGTGCACCGAGGACTCGAGAACACACAGGCCACGCTCAGGCCACGCTCAGGCCCGCCGTGCCTCACGCCCGGGGCTGCCGGGACGGTGGACACTGTTTGGACACCCAGGTCCCCGCCATATATAAACTGCATTTATCGCCCACATTAGACCACAAGCACCGCGAGCGGCCGGGCCGTGGCCTGGGCGTCGTGGCCTGGGTGTCCTGTCCTGGGTGCCCGTGCAGCGCTCGGCGTGTCCGATGTGCTCACGGGATACTCGCTGACCGACCGAGTCACTCCTTACTCGTTACACAATTGCTCTCTGGGAATTCGTCTTGTAACAAAACTCCAGGGGCATGCAGCGCTCTCCCGCTGGAGTGGCCAATCCGTGGCCACAGCTCAGGGTCCAGCGGTGCATTCGGCTCCAACGGGCAGTCAGCCCCTGGTGGGCGCCGCTGGGCATCCCAGGGTCGACCTGCAGACCCCACCCCTCCAGGCCTCGGCCCCCTGCCCCCTACTCCCCCACTGGCACGGGGCTTCCAGGGGCAACAGCAGCTGCTTCACGCACTCACCGTTAACTTACCACCGGGCAGCCTGGTGGGGCTTAGGCGCTGGGGAGCCGGTGGCCAGGGAGGCCACATGCCATGTGAGGCCACGTGGCTCATCCGCAAGTCAAAGGGTCACAGAGACGAGGGGGAGTGAGCGCAGGGGGGTCTCCAGAGGCGCCTGGCCCAGGGAGGTCTGGGGGTTCACATCTAGAGAGCTGTATTTCGAGGCGGGGTTCGCGCTTGGTGGGGGCTGCCTAAACTCCGCAGGGCAGGCCGGCTGCTGGAAGATGAGGCAGGGGCAGGTCTGCAGACTTGAAGCAGCATCACTGCATCCTCAGGGAGCCTCAGGTCTTTGCTTCTAAGGCCTTCAGCTGATTGGGGGACTCTCCCCCCGATTTGAGGATAGTCCCCTTAAAGGCAGTGATTTTAGGAGTCAGGCACGGAGGAAGCCTCCCCACAGTGCCTGGTGGACAGACACCTGGCGCCACGGCTCAGGCACGGCCGCCCACCGCAGAGGGCTGGTGCCAGGACAACGGGCCTGGCCTGGTGGTCGGGGACGTGTCCCTGTGGGGCTGTCACCCCCCCAGAGCTGAAGCCAGAGGGGAAACGGGCATCAGGCAGTGGGGCGGGCGGTGACGGGTGCAGGAGGAGGGAGGGGCACCTGGAGGCGGCAGGTGTGTCTGAGGCTGGGGGGGAGCCGTCAGCGGGAGCCAGGGCCGTGCAGGGAGAGAAGCCTGGCCTTCACCCCAGAGCCACGGGCGGCCCCGGAAAGGGTCTGCTCCTCGGACTCGGGGCGCTGCAGACCAGAGGAGAGGGTGAGGAGGGGGCCCCGCGCCAGGGCCGCGCCTCTGCCGGGTGGGCACAACAAGCTGGGCATCCTCGCCGGCTGAGCCGAGGCCGCTTTGCAGGCCGTCCCTTCCTTCTCTGACGGCCCCTGCTCACTGGCCTTTGTCCTGCAGCCCAGCCCTCGCCCGCCGGCCCCAGGAGAGCGCAGCGGGGTCTGCGCCCGTCCTCCAGGCTCTCGGGTAGTTTCTGACTCGTGTCCGCGCACACACAAGCTGTAGCCCGATGGCAGGGGGTCCCTGCGGGTGTTTCACGTGCAATCTGGGAATTTGGGAATGCTCGAAATAGCGTTTGCCCATAAAATCGCCTGAAATGCAGTCCAAGCGAGTCTGTAAAAAGTAGCCAAGTGACTACTCACTCTGAGCTCAAGATCTCGGGGGCCGACTCCCCGGGGGCCGTGCGCGGCCGTCTGACCTGGGGGCAGGTGCTTCGATGTGGCCGGTTCTGCTTTTCGGAGCATAGTCTGGGGATTGGTAGCTTCTTCCCGGCGGCCCTGATGTCCCACCAGACGCAGGAAACCCCGCAGGCCCCCCGGGGCATTGCCCCCCGAGGGCCCAGCCCTGCTGGTGGAGAGGCCAAAACCCGGTGGAAAGGAGCCGCTGAGGAAGATGAGTCCGCCGCAGCCCCCCGGGGCCCCGCGGGCCCCGCAGTTTGTTTCTGGTGCAAAAAACACGCGTACCAGCGAGTTACTGTTTTAAAGTGGACAATCCCGCGGCATCCGGTCCCCTCACAGTGCCAGGCCGCCACCGCCTCTCCCTGGTGCCAGGACACTGTCCACACCCCGAAATGAAAGCCCCGTCCCCATGAAGCTGCAGCCCCCTCCCAGAGCCTCCCAGTGGCATCGCGTCACACTGATCTGCTGTGTGTCTCTGGATTTCCACGTTCTGGACATTTCCATAAATGGGATGCTACTGTATGTGGCCCTTGTGTCCCCAGAGCCCAGGAGAAGAGGCTTTGGGTCAACATCAGAATCAGCGCCGTGGTGGTCAGGCTCGTGGGTCACCTCGGCCAGGTAGCTGTGCCCAGTTGCTTGGTCACGAAGCATCGGGCTAACTGTAACACAAGGACCCTTGTGGACTTTACTCACCAGTGAGTTCACCGCACAGATGGCTGATGGCATCTGCATCAGCCAGGGAGACGGCCGCCAGCAACGAGCGATGCTTTACCCACCCAGCTGAAGGCCTTCAAGGCGAGTGGTTCCAGCCTTCAGGGGCAATTTCCCAGCTCGTGTTTGGACAGCCGGTGTCTCTCTTAAATGCCACCAGGGACCTGCGCTGGACTTTCCCCGGAGCATTCGGGGCAAGGAAGGAGGCGGTGAGCTGGAGCAGCGGGCTGGGGGTGAGCGGCTGAAGGTGCCAGGTCCTGCAGACACAAGTGGCTTTGGAGTCTGTCCTTTCTGGACAAGTAGGCTGGCCAGCCTTGTGTGTCGGCTTGACCACAGCACCCAGGTGTTTGATCAAGCGGTAACCCAGGCGTTGCTGCAGACATGTTCTGCAGATGCAGTTAGCACGGACGACCAGTGGACGTTAAGTAAAGGTGTGACCATCCCTGGCGGCGGTGGGCCTCTTCCAGCCAGTGGACGGCCTGCAGAGCCAAGGAGGTTTCCTGGGGAAGAAGCAACTGCCCCGAGACCGCAGCGCCAGCCCCCACCCGAGCCCCCAGCCGGCCGGCCTGCCCGCGACGCTGGCCTTCCAGGCCCCACGGTGCCACGGGCCGGTTCCTTCACGTCCATCCATCCGTCCCCCAGTTCTGTCACTTGGGAGCAGGCTGACCCATCCCAGACCTCGCCCCAACTCTTCGTTGCACCCACAAAGGCGCCTCATGAGGACAGGGGGCTTCTCGGGGGCTCGAGGGGGGACACAAGCTGGAACTCAGAGCTGTGGAGCCTTGAGCGGCGTCCAGGCTCACTGTGGTACTGTGACCAGGTCCTGGCCCTCTGGGCCTCGATTTCCCCATCTGCAGGCTGGCACCGCCAGAGGGTCCTGGGTCCCCACAGGGCAGGGAGGGGCTTGAGTGGCACGGCGCCTTGGGGGTGCTCGGCGGTCCCCGCCCACCTTCGGCCCCCACGCCCGCCTCTCCGGGCCGAGGGTGTCGGTCCAGGACGGTAAAGAGCTGCGGAGAAGCACGAGGCCACGGTTGTGCACCAGCCGGGGGGCGCGAACCGCAGGCTCGTGTTTCACGGACGTCTGTGGTTACAGTCGCGGCTCAGGGTCCCAGGGATGCGGCCACATCCCCTGCCCACGGCCCACGGCCTTGCCTCTGGCCGTTAAGGAGCTCCAGGGATGAAAAATCAGGGGCATTCCTGGGGTGGCACGTGTGGAAAGAAGGGAGGAGGGCCTGGGGCGGGGGCGCCCCGGTGGACACACAGAGGGGGTTGTCTCACTCGCTGGCCCCTGTGCCTGCGTCCAAAGAAGGAGACAGGAATTCCCGGCAGGAAACACTGCCAGGCGGGTTCCCCCCCCGGGCCGCACCGGTCATCTGTGGGGGCCCCTCCAGCCCCGAAAGGCCGAAGCCCTGACCGGGCCTCGCCCTCGGGCGTCCCAGGGGCCCTGTCAATCAGGCCCAAGCAGGGGGGGTGGCACGGGTCAGGGGCCGCCGAAGAAAGCCCGGCACTGTTTGCAGAGGTGACCCCGCTGGCGTCTTGGGTTTCACCGGAGCCTGTGTGGCCGCCGCGGCCGGGGGAGCCCAAGCCGGGGGCAGGGTGGGATGGCCCGTGAGGAACGGCCCCTGGGGGCAGGGAGGTGGCCGGTGGTCGCGCCTGATGGGGCGCGGCGGGGAGGGGGGAAAGGGCACATTTTTATCCCATATTTGGTGATGTGGTGGGCTTCCAGCTCTTCTCTCACTCTCATTTGTCAGAACCCTAATGAGAAACCCCAAAAGGATTTAGAAATTTCCCTTTCCCAAGGACAGGAAATAAATGGAAAAGTTCTAGGGAATTAGAGGAAACTCATGGCAAGTTAAGACGGCTCTTTGTTGTCTGCGGGTGAGTGTGTGAGCGCGGGTGTCGGGCGCGACAGAGCCAGTGCTTGGGAACGGCTTTCGGGCGGTTAGCCGTGACCGTCTGGAGGAGGAGCCATCGTTTCGGGGCGTCTTGGGGCCGCGCTAGTGAACGCAGCTCCTTCTCTGAAGTTCTCAGCGTTGGGTCAACAGTCACGCTTCTGCTTGGCAGGCCTTTGGAGGCAGGAGCAGGCCGACGCTTTCCAGCCAGTGTGAACCCCGATTAAATCACGACACGAGGAATAAACAGATCCTCGTGCACCATAAATAACGTAATTAATTCCTTCCATGACATGCCTGTGGTGCGGGGACGGGATGGAGAAGAAGAACCGCCCAAACGCTGATAACGAAGCGGAAGCAAGTCTGGCTTTAGAGGGAAGTGACTTCTGTCCTTCTGAATTTCTTCAAAATCAAAACTGATTCATTCAAAACCCTTGGCATGAATGTGGCCATTGATGAACATACCAGGAGCCGCGCACAGGCTCACCGCAAGGTCCGCGCGGCGGCCGAACACGAGGGCTTTTGAAGAGAGCTGCACTGTTAGTGATTTGTCTCTCCTCCTATGTAATCCACGGCCCCCGCAGTGATTCCTTAAGGAATGCGGGATCCCGGGTCTCGGAGATGGGCCGAGGGCACGAGGGTGTCACGGCTCAGTCAGGCCCTGGGTGGGCGGATCTGAGCTCCAGCTGCACCGGCCCCTTCCCGGGCCGGCCGGTCCCGGTCGAGGGGTCTAAGTTCTCTGGACCGCAGGCCTCCGGCTGTAAAATGGAGGTCCCCGAGCTCCACGTGTGCTGCTGTCCTGGCTCGTGCGGCGGGTACACCACAAACGCACAGGGCACGGCGCCGACCCGGCGGGGCTGGGCGGAAAACGAGCAGCTGAAAAACGAACAGGCGCTCTAGCAGCGAGGGGACGCGTGTGAGGAAGGGGTAGCCACGGAAGAGCTGCCACCGGACGTGGCGCCCGGCCAACGCCTCTTGGGACAGGTCCAGTGGGCTTGAGGGACACACATGGGGGGGTGTTGGACACAGAGGACCTGCCACCCCCAGCCCCTTCTTAACCTTGACCAAGGGGACCTCAGGGACAGGTCTCAAGGGCATCAGGTAAGGCCGTTCTAGAGAGGCCCTGGACCAAGGAAACAGTCAAATGACCCTGGCCACTCTATCTAGTTTCATTTGTTTCACTTGGGATTCGTACAGTTTCAAGTGACAGAAAAGCAGACCCCAACTGGCTTGTGCAAGAAAGGGGATTATGGTGAATCCAACCAGACAGCTTAGAGGCGGGTCGGCTTCAGGTGAGGCTCGATCCAGGGGCTCGACACGGCCACAGTTCGCCATTGCTGGTGGTCTCCCACTCACCTTCCACCCCAGGCGTCTTCCTTGGCCTCAGCGGGGTGCCTCCTCATTCCAGACCCCTCCCGCGCCCCATCAGTAGGTCTTTCAAACCCCCAGGCTGCCCTGTGGGGGTGGGGAGGGACTGAGGTTCTTTTGGCTTCTCCTCCAGGCCTCCCAGTGACTTTCCCTCATTGGCCTATCCCTGTGCCAATCATCACAGTAGGAGGATGTTGATTGGCTTAAGTCTAAAGAGCCCGCTGCCCAGGGCAGGACCAATCTCAGTGGAATTGCGCAGCTGAGATGAGCAGGAGGGGGGCAATTCCCCAGGGAAACGGGGGAGAAAGGCTCCTGGGAGCCGAGGCGGACGCCGAGGCCACCCATGGCCGCCGCCCTGCCCTGGGCTCTCCCGGGCCGCGCAGGCTCTTTCTGTGGTGTTGGCAGCCCCCCGCCTGGAGCCCCCAGTCTTCTCTTCGGCTTGAGCCTCTCTCTGGCACCTGGGGGCTGCGGGGAGGGTGGGCATGGGGGGTGGACCCCCAGCCGCCCTGTTCCCCGCCCCAGGGCTCACTCTGCCCGGCGGCTCCCGCTCTCAGCGGGCCCCAGCCCTGGAGCCCCCACAGGTGCCAGCTCGCGGACGCCGCCTGCCCCCCCACCCCAGCTCAGCCCTGGGCCCCTCCCATGGAAGTGCCTCGCCCCAAGTCCTTGTTTCCAGGTCCACCAACACATGTGAGCAGGAGCCTCAGCTCTAAAGCAGGATAACCAGGACTTTTCTAAAACCCCTGCCCGAAGAAAGGACAGGAGGCGAGAGAACACTATGCCAGCTGGGGGGCTCCAGTCTGGATGAGGGGTCCAGAGGTGGGGGGCCCGTGTCCCCACCAGCCCACCCTCTAACGGGCCCAGCTCGGGGCTGGCGGGCACTGCACCGCTCCAGCTGGCCTCTCGCCCTGACCGCCTCCCTGCCCTCCCAGGCTCTCGGCCATCACCCCCTTTCTGAAGGTGAGACAGGCTGCGGGCGCCCAGCCCTGGCTCTTCCAACTGCTTCCAAGTGGGGTCCCACAAGGGCATTTCCTGGGGTTCAGTTTCCCCAGGTCAGCGGAGGGGTAGATGCGGAGGAGAGCCGTGCGGGACGGCCTTGTGTGCTGTGCAGGGAGGGGACCCTGCCTCTGGGGCCCGAGGAGCCCTGGGGACCCCCGCATGTTCCCACCAAGACTGTCTGCTCAGGGGACAACTAGGAGCACCGCGGCGAGGGCAGCCTGGTCCCTAAAGGTGGTGGGGAAAGCAGATGTGGCTCAATGGATAGGGCGCCCGCCTACCACATGGGAGGTCCGCGGTTCAAACCCCGGGCCTCCTTGACCCGTGTGGAGCTGGCCCACGTGCGGTGCTGATGTGCGCAAGGAGTGCCCTGCCACGCAGGGGTGTCCCCCGCGTAGGGGAGCCCCACACACAAGGAGTGCGCCCCGTAAGGAGAGCCGCCCAGAGCGAGAGAAACTGCAGCCTACCCAGGAATGGCGCCACACTCACGGAGAGCTGATGCAGCAAGATGACGCAACACAAAGAGACACAGATTCCCGTGCGGCTGACAAGAATAGAAGCGGTCACAGAAGAACACACAGCGAATGGACACAGAGAGCAGACAATGGGTGGGGGGTGGGGGAGAGAGGAGAGAAATAAAAATAAATAAATCTAAAAAAATAAAAAATAAAAACAAATGAAGGTGGTGGTCACGCTCTCTGTGTGCACTAGCAAGGAAAATCCTGGGGACGCAGCCCCGTCGCCTCCCATACCCACAGCCTCCTTGGCCCCGACCTTCTCCCATTTCTTCTGCTCCAGGTGGACTCCTGCCCATTTCACAAGCTCCAGCTCACAAGTCACCTCCTCCGTAAAGCCTTCCTGGACTCCGCAGGCAGAATGGGATGGGCCCGACCCCCCGTCCCACAGCAGTGACCCTGCCGGGCGGCCGCCAGCTCCTCTGTCACCCTGGGGCTCCCGTCGGCCCCCTGCTCCTCGGGTCCCTTCTCCCGTCCCCCTCGGCCCGCCTCGGGCCTCTCCGTCGGCCCCAGGAAAGCCCCCCTTCCCTCCCTCCAGGCTCCCGCCAGGAGGCCCGAGCCGCTGGGCAGTGCAGGCGCCTGCGGCCAAGCGCCTGGGGCAGGTTCTCTGGCTGAAGTCTGAAAACCAGGTGGCTCTCCCCAAATCGCATTGGTAACTGGACCTCGGCCTCCCAGTTAGAAAGTGGGGCCCAGTGTCCCCCGACCCGTGCTCCCCCAAGCTGAGGGCACGAGCTGACCTTGGACGACCCCCACCCCTGCCGAAAGCCAGGCAGGGGCCGGCGTCCCACTCCTGCTTCCCCAGATTTGGCCAGGGGTGGGGGCTCCTGTGGGAAAAAGGCGTGGGCTCCTCAGGGGACCTGGCCTTCCCCACCACGGCCACTCCCGACTCAGCACCAGGCAGGGAGAGGGGCTACGTGATGGATCCAGAATGTTCCGCCGCTGGCGAGGACACAGCACACTGCCCCTGCTCCCTGGTCCAGTGGCGGTCAGTGCTGACGCCGCAGCAGGGCTCCATGGGGGTCCAAGGGCATGGAGGACCCGGGGGAGGGGCCCTGCGCCCCGAGGGGCTGGGGAGGGTGAGGGGGGCGCGAGGGGAGAGCCCCCACCCGTTCTAGTTTCCCCTCCGCCTTCGGGGACTTGACCAGCCGTGAAAGAATGTGCCACCGTCAGCATAAATCAAGAAAAGGAGAATTCCACTCAGACGTGGAGAACTTGGGACTTGGGAGCTGTTTGCCAAATGCTGAAGGGGTCCTTGAAATGAGGTTTTGGGGGCTCTTTGCCTGCCCCGTGCAGGGTTGACTGGCAGCCACGGGGTCCCCTAGCAGGGGCTGCAGAGGCTGCTCTGGCTGGGGGGGACGTGACCGCCCGCCTCCGAAGCAGCCGCTTGGCTCATGAGGGTTTGGGGAGGCGAGGGGGACACTGGGGCTGGAGTGCGAGTTTGCGGGGGGAGGAGGGGGCTTCCTGCTCGAGGCTGCGGGGCCGGGGGGCCAGGACCAGACGGTGGGTGTGGGGGGGTCCCAGTAGGGATGGGCGGGGAGGGTCAGGGAGAGGGAGCTGCGGGGGCTGAGACCTCATAACGTCCAGTGCTTAAGGTCTGGGCATGGAAACACCAGCCCTGGGGGCGGAAAGGAGCCCGGGGGTGGCACAAGGCCGCCCTGGGGCTGACGTCCTCTGCGGACGACCCGGGGACAGGGCGGCCCAGCTCACTTCACCCCAAGATTGAGCACGGCACCAGTCCTGGAACAGCTGTGACAAGTATGTGGTGAGTGACGGAACCTCCGCGCGTCTGGCCCTGCCCGGGCAGGGACGGCTGCGAAGCACCTGGGGCAGGTGAGCCTGTCGGCACTGCGTCCTGGAGGCGCCCCTCGGCCCCCGCAAACGAGGGGGCTCGCCCCTGCCTCACAGCTCGGTGGTGGGAGTGGAGGCCGCGAGCGGTTCACGGCTCTGCCAGGCTGCCACGATGCCCCATCTCAGGCTCGGGGGGTGCGCCTCGGGTTTGCATGGGCACCTCTCCCCGTGTTGCCGGGTGAAGGTGGTTTTTATCTCGCCACCAAAGAGACACAGTTGGCAGTTCTGTGTCAACGGAGATACGTGCCCGTCCCTCAGTTCCTGTTTCATCAGGCTGACCTAAAACACGGCGCCATGTGGTTGGCTCGATAGCTGGAGCGTGTGCGGTGGAAAAAGTGAAAAATCAACACTGCGAGCCGATGACATCCGGGCCACCCACGGCACGGCCAGATGGAGCCAGAACTGCCCCCTGCCCCCTTGTCCCCCGGTGCAGCGGGGGTCCCCGAAGCGGCCGTGGGGCAGGGGTGGGACACAGAGGTGTGTCTCTGCTAAGGAGCTTTCTCCTCGGGCCCCCGCACCCAGGACAAGACAGGGGCCCCCGCCCAGCTGTGCACCCAGGGCGCCCTCCCAGCCAGCTTCCGGCAATCTCGCCGCCCCCGCCCAGTGTTTTCTTTCCAGTGTCCTCAGGCCCTGGCCGGGTCTCTCCAGATGCCTCCGGGGTGAGTTTTGACGATGGCGTCTGTCTGGGCCAGGGGAAAGGGCCGTAGGTCCCCTGCCTTACGGTCACCGCGAGGCGGCAGGAGACAAGCACGACCTCCTCGTTTCAGAGTGAGGGGCAGAGCCAGGAGAGTGGAACTGTCCCCGATGGGGCCCTGGCCTCGGGGGTCGTGCCTCTCCCCGACGCTGCCTGGGCAGCCAGTCTGCTCCTCTTGGGACCACCCTTGATGCACACTTTTGAGCTGGGGTGACATCCACGTGACATTGACTTGAACATTTTAAAGCTCAGGGGTATTCGGACAGTGTCAGCGTTGTGCAGACAGCACCTCTGTCTAGTTCCAGGGCACTCCATCCCCCCAGTGGACCCCTTCCCCATTAGCCCCACTCTGCCCCCCACTGCTTTCTGTCTCTGGATTTGCCTGTTTTGGACATTTCACATTAATGGAACCAGACGATGTGTGGTCTTTTCTGCTGGTTGCTCCCAGCACGTGTTCAAGGTTCAGGCACATTGTAGCACCTGTCAGCCTTTCCCTCCTTTTATAGCTGGATGATGGTCCCTTGTATGAGGGAGCACATTTTCATCATTTGTCAGCTGGTGGACTTTGAGGTTGTTTCCACGTGTGGCTGTTGTGAACACAGCTGTTGGAAGCATCCAACTACTTGGATTTCTCTGCTACCTTCTTTTCAATCTCTCTGGGCATCCACTTGGGAGTGGAATTGCTGGGTCATGTGGCAACTCTGTGTCTTGTTTTTGGAGGAATATTAGACTCATCTATTGTTTTCAAATCCCCTCTGAATGAACACTTTCTCCCCTGCCTTTCTACTCACCTTCATCCTAAACAATATGATTATTTGCACTGGTTATGTAATTTTGGCCTTACACATTACTATAAATACAGAACAACTAAAAAGTTTTCTCGTTTCACCAGTACATGGGACACAACTCCAGGGACAACCCCCACTGGCGCACACATCCTGGGAGTGGCTGCCAGCTCCTCCTCTCACCCCGGCTCCTCCTTGCAGCCTGGTGAGGTGCTCGGGGTCACAGCCTCGGCCGAGGGAACCTGAGGGTGGAGTCACCCTCTGCCACCTCCTCAGAGAAACACCCCATGATATATGCTCAGACCTTTATTTGCAAAACAGTTTCCCTGAAATGTTTCAAGCATTTTGCTGATGTACAAGCACAAGCTCACCCACCAGTGCTGTCCATGCCCTGCTCCCTTTTAATTCTCTGCACTGTGTCTAATCCGAGTCCTGAGGGCAGGGATCTGTGTCTGTCCCCTCTGGGCCTGGAACAGTGCCTGGAACAGTGCCTGGAACAGTGCCTGGCACACAGCCACCCTGGATGAGCATTAGCTGAAGAACTCTGGTGAGTGAACGCACAGGTGTTGGGCCCCCAGCTTGCTGCTTCCTCCCACACAGCCCACCAGAGCCAAAGCCCCCTTCTAACATGCAGCATGATGGTGAGGCCCCTGCTTGTAAAGCTTCAGTGACTCCCAGTCGTTGCAGTGCTCCCAGTCCTTGGGATGAGAGCTGACTCTCACATTCTTCTCCTCTGCGCTGCACCTGCTCACGCCCCTTCCCTGCACCTGGAGCTTCCTGCACTGTCGTAGGTGCACAAAGCTGCCCTTGCAGCCTTGGATTGGCACGTGCTGCTCCCTCAGCCTGGAAGGCTCTTCCTTTACTTTGCCACCTGGTCAGCTCCTCAGCACTTGACTGGCTCCTCAGCACCTGGCTAGCTGCTTTAGCACCAGGGTGGTTCCTTCCTGGGCCATCTTCACCAGCGACCACCCTTCTCCACAACCGCAAAGCAGCATGTGACTGCCACTCTGTGCTAGCCAGGACAGGTGAGGTTGTCCTGCAGTGACGACTTAGCCCTGGAGTCTCAGTAACTTAATATGAACAAGGTTTTTCCTCTCACATGTTCAAAAAGTTAAGCGGGGACCCCACTTTACATGAGTTAGGGACCAGGTGACAGGGGCTCTGCTTCTGGACACAGCTAGGATAGAGAGAGTAGAGAGAACGCACACCTGCCCTTCAGCTGCCTCTGACCAGAGGGCACGTGGTGCCCTGCCCAGGGTCCAGTGGCCACACCTAATCACCTGGTGCCAGAATAAGAGTGGGGAGGTGGGGAAATCTGTGGCTCTTCTCGCACACTTAGGAAAAGACCCCGGCCACACCCATCATAGAATGTGCGCCTGGCCCTGTTCACGTGTCTGCCCACTGCCCTCCCAGCCCTGCACACAGGTTCAGATGCCATTGGTTCAGGCATTACGGCTCCCACCGGCCCCCGATCTTCCCTTGGGGGTGTAGAGCTCTCTCCAAGGACCATGATGTTTTGAGAAGAACATTGGAGACAACGTCGAGGGGCCAGCCAGAGCAGGGCGCAGCGAGCCCACCCTGTGGCTCCGCACGAGCACCTGCCCTCCAAGGAGACAGCCTAGCTTCACTGATGCTCTGCCATCCTGTCTCATCGTCCATCTGTCCATCTGTCCCCTTGTGCCGTCTGCCAATGCGTCAGAAAACGCTGGGCGCTTGTGGGAAATCCTCGACACACTCCATCTGTCTCGTCTGCTTTTCATTTCATGTTTGTGCTGCTATTTTTGTACAGTAAACAAGGCAACAACGATGAAGTAAACTGCATGAGGTTTAAAGGCTTTTCAACAGATGACTGATACCTAACTGTGTTCTGTTTTGAGAATTCGAATGCCTCGTTTACACTGATACCTGAAAAACACAGCATTTGGAGGGCAGCCAGTTTTCCAGGATGAATAAGCACTTCGAAAGGGACAAATACTTTTCACAGACCATAAGTCAAATGGAGATGCAAATATTTAAAAGCAAATAAATAAAAAGGAAGAAAGATAGAAAAGAAAAGGCAAGGAGGCCCTGGAAGCTGTAGTTTCTAGAAGCTAATGGAGCCCTGCTTTACATCTTCAAACGAGGGCAAAGCAAGTTTTTAGACTTATGTTTCCTGCTTCAGAAGACACAAAACCTTTTATTTTTATTTCCTCTGTGCCACTACTCACAACATGAATTTTTCTAAAATGTCACTGTTGAGCCCGAGTGAGGGACTTTCTCTTTTGGGCTTCCGTTTATTCATCTGTAAAATGGAAGTAAAGATAACTCTTCAGGCAAAAGGTAATTATAAGAATTAAATTATTTAATACACGCAAAGGGTTTAGACCAAAACCTGATGCACTGTGAGTTCCATGTAAGTGATAGTCATCTCCATCCTCACCACCACCGTCACCATCACCATCATCACCATCACCATCGTCATCATCACCATCGTCATCATCATCACCATCACCATCGTCATCATCGCCATCGTCGTCACATCACCACCGTCATCATCATCACCACCATCATCATCACCATCGTCATTATCATCACCATCGTCATCATCACCATCATCGTCATCACCATCGTCACCATCACCATCGTCATCACATCACCATCGTCACCATCGTCATCATCATCACCATCACCATCGTCATCATCGCCATCGTCGTCATCACCATCGTCACCATCACCATCATCACCATCACCATCGTCATCATCACCATCATCACCATCGTCATCATCATCACCATCACCATCGTCATCATCGCCATCGTCGTCATCACCATCATCACCATCACCATCGTCATCACATCACCACCGTCATCATCATCACCACCATCATCACCATCATCATCACCATCACCACCATCATCATCACCATCGTCATTATCATCACCATCGTCATCATCACCATCATCGTCATCACCATCGTCATCATCATCACCATCACCACCGTCATCGTCACCATCACCATCGTCATCACATCACCATCGTCATCATCATCACCACCATCATCACCATCATCATTATCATCACCACCGTCATCATCACCATCGTCATCCTCACCACCACCATCACCATCACCATCATCACCATCACCATCGTCATCCTCACCACCACCATCACCATCACCATCATCACCATCACCATCGTCATCATCACCATCGTCATCATCATCACCATCATCATCGTCATCATCGCCATCGTTGTCATCACCATCGTCACCATCACCATTGTCATCACATCACCACCGTCATCATCATCACCGCCATCATCACCATCGTCATCAACCTCGTTTGACTGGAGGCAATGAAAGTACATGCCAAAGAACACATTTCTGTTTCTAGCAGCCTGGAGATCTGGCCTCTCGTTTGCCCACTGTTAAATAAATGTGTAACGTCAAACAAGATAGTTGACCTCTATGGGAAGCAGCCTCAGGTGCAAAAAGAGAGCTTATCGTGGTGGGGTGAGTCTCACACACAAAGAGCAGAACCCCGGTGTACAAAGCACGTGAAATCCTTGTTCTCAGCTCTCGCACCAGGGCCAAAGGAAGAATACCAAAGTCAAGTCCAGACCTCATTGTCAACGAGGGCCGCCGTGGAGGGCAAGGGCTGGAGGGGCCGCTGTTGTGGGAAACCGGCTTACCGGTTCCTTATTGGAAGTGTTACACCTGTGGTGTTACAGATGTTGCAGTTGTTAGATGTTGCAGTTGTTAGATGTTGCAGTTGTTCCCTCTTACTGTAGATTATGTTGCAGTTCTGAGAGCAAACAGCTGGTCGGTAGTTTACCATAAATACGAGGTGGAAACTAGGGTTAAGGCTCGCAGTTCCAGAAGCTGTGAGTCCCCTGGTCCCATCTTTATCTCCTCTTTTGCGTCTTTCTCTCTGTCCCTTTATTTCATGAAGTTCTGTGTTGCCTTCCCTTTGAGCCAACTTCTCACTGAGCTGACCTCAGTAGGCTGCTGCACGGAGGACGAGCTCATCTGCGCAGAAGCGGAGTGCCCGCTGTCCAGCCCGAGGACATCCTAAGGACTTGGTCTTCCTTCCTCATTTTCAAAGGGATAACATTTGTTGCGCTTTTCGTGTGAGCTGCCGCTTGGTGAACGTTTAGATAAAGATGATTGGAATCTGCGGAGCACAGCCAGAGGTGTGAGCTCTCTAAGAGGCACAGCAAGGAGGAGAGCAGACCGGCCCCGAGCGGGGCGCTGTGCCCATGGTCTCCGGCCCGCCCCCTGTTTCCTTGCTGTCCCTCCCCAGCCTGCTCTCGGCCCGGGCCAGGCTAGGGGGCCAGAGCAGGCTCCCAGGGCCTCAGCGTCCAGTTGGGTTGGACGAGGGGGAGCCCCGCAGGAGTCGGGGGAGGTGGGAGCACTTGTTCCCTTGGCTTCCTCTCTCCGTGGTGTTTTGGGGGGCTGGGGGCCGCTCCCGAAGGCCGTGCTCCTTTAGGATGGCCTAGCCCCTTCGGAGTGCTGGAACGAGCCCCACGTCACTTCTGGTTTGGAGGTGGCAGCAGCTTGGGAGCCGTGAGCACCAGGTCCCGCGCCAGGCCTCGGGGCTCCCTGGACCCCTGTCCTTTGGTAAACGACCCTCTTCAAGTCGTCCCATTCGTGGGCTCCGTCTGTTTCCAGCTGGGACCCTGTGACGGGATGGCTGCGCAGGCCGACCCTGACACGGGCGCAATCACGGCCCGGCCCTGGGCGCGACACGCCACCAGGCCTGCCCTGGCCTCCTCCAAGCCACCTGAGGCTCACAGAGGGGAGGCCACGGGGTCTGGTCACCTGCTGGCGGCCGCTGTGACGTCACAGGAGTGACCATCCGTCCCCGCGACATCTTCCGTGCGCTCGTGGGCCATCACACCACCCGTCCGGGTTTCGGCTTAAAGATCCAGACGGTGAGTGAGCAGCTAAGGGCCGCTAAACCCTTTCCTTCTGCGCTCTCGAGAGCCTCCTCCTCTCTGAAGGGCGCCGGCGCCTCACACAGGTAGCGGCTGTGGCTGTGGCTCCCCAGCGGCCCGCGTGGGGAAACCAACGCCCCGCCCCGCCGCCCGCCCCGGGAGGCTCTCACCCCGATCCACGCGGCAGGTTGGAGAGCGGGGCCGCCGGAGACGCCTGGCACGGCTGCGGTTCCACCCGCGACTCCCGCTGGCAAGCCCGTTAGTGCCCGACAATCCCACCAACGGCGGGGGAGCCCGACGCCTGAGCAAACACGTACACCGCCCGGCGCCGCGAGCTCTGCGCGGCTTCCGCCCCCGAGAGGAGCAAGGACGCTGGTCCACAGCCCCGACACCAGCTTCTGGAAGTTCCCTCAAGCACTTCTGTCCAGCTTTAAGGGTCTCGACATAAAGGGAGCCCCTTCCCCAGCCATTCTCGGGAATTCCAGCAGTTGCAGGATGCTTCCTAGTGACCCTCTGTTGTCACGGTGTCAGCATCTTTGTCCTACCCTGGAAGGACTCAGGTTCCACCCACACCTGTGGACCAGGTTTTATGATGAGCAAGAGCGGGAAAATTCCTGAAGGCAGAGCCACAGCCTTACCCGTCGCTGTAGCCCAGCGAAGCGTCTTATCCCACTCTGTCAATCACTTATTCGTAAAATCTACAACTGGAGTGAAGGTTTACTGTCCTATTTCCCAAAGGGTGCTTCTCAGACCTCCTGCTTCAGAGTCCCTGGGAAACCACACACAGAACAAAACGAACGGGCTAGACCCAGACCTGTGGGATCTGAGAGCTCCGCTGGGGACTCTGATGCCCCTGAAGGTCAAGAAGTGGGGTGTCTAGTGGACCTGCCACTTGTGCTCCCAGCTCCATATTCAGTCCCCCCTTCCCCCACCCCCTTCCCCCACCCCCGTTTCCCCCTTCCTCCCCCCCTCCTTCTCCTCCCTCCCCCCCTCCTTCCTCTCCTTCCTCCCTCTCTCCCTCCCTTTCTCCCCTCCCTCCCTACTTAGTATTCCGTTGTTTGGGGACTAGTAAAGCCTGGCTCAGTGTCACAGTGTCACAGAAGAACCTCAGCGATCCTGGTTCCGGGCTGGGGGGAAGCCAGAGGCCAAGAAACGGAGAGAGCTGGGGCTGCCCGAGGGCTGCAGGACCTGGGAAGTCGGCGGGCGATTGTCCAAGTGAGGGGACAGGAGCCCAGAGCCAGTCAGAGCGCAGACGTGCTGCCTGGCCTCAGTTTCCCCACCATGGAAGGGGCACGGTAAGTGTCTCCGGTTGAGCTAAGAGGGGCGGATGACACGCCGCCGCAGGGCGGTTCCAGGGCGCAGCAGGAGGGCTCGGTAGGGGGTCATGACCACAACGTTCATTCCTGACAAACGTTGTGTCTATTCTGGAAAAGACCATCCAAGAGGGGCTCCAGAGAGATCATTTCTTACATGTGTAAACCTGCCTTTGCTCTGGATCTTCTCATGGACCCAGGGCTGAGAGCAGTCCGTGTCTCCAAAATGCACAGCAGGGGTGCCAGGCAACCCCTCCCCGAGCCCGTTCCCACCCAGCGTCGCCCCCGAACCCAGAACCTCGGGCCATGGAAACAGCCCTGCACCTGCCCTGGCGGGCGCCCACTGCTGCTTCTGCCCAGTCCCTGCTCGCCGGCTGCTCTCCTCCCAGGACACAGGGCCCTCGCCCTGGCACTGCGCCCGCCGGCCGGCCGTGGGTGTTGGGTGGATTTTCTGCAGGGGCGGCCTGGTGATAAAGGGCCGGCGTCTTAAAGAGAAGCCCACGTCCTTCTTCCCAGCAATCCCCCTTCTAGGCATCTGTCCTGGAGAAACAACCGTGGACTCGCACCGGACCGGCCAGGAGGGCCGCCAACCCCAGCACCGCCCGTAAGCCGCGCCCGAGGGGCCGCCGAGGGCTCCGCCGGGAGCACGCGGCAGGCAGGCTGGAATCCTACGCGGCCGCCAGAAATGTTTTTGTGGAAAAAAATATTGAAATGGAAAGATGCTTATGATGTTTGAAGTGGAAAAAAGGACTCAAATAGCAGGGGCGGCCGTGCATCCTGTTGTCCCGCGCACTCGGCCGGGCCCTTTCCCCCGCAGAGCTCTCCCGGCGTGGGGGTGGGGTCCGCCCTCACCCCCTAATTAGAACGCGGGCAGGAGCCCGTGCGCCTTCAAACTGTGGTCTGTGGGTGTGCACAGGGGATGACGGGAGACCACAGATCAAACGTCGCCGGAGGTCACTTGAGGGCGCGGCGCTGAGAGCGGCCGGGCGACCCCGCTGATGGCTGGTGCGTCCTGGCGCAGCTCCGCACAGCGTCCCTTTCATCTCAGAAGTGTCCCGAAATGGACGATACATTACACGGTCCCTGGAATTTTGAGGGGCTTCCATGTCCTTTTAGCTCTTCTTTATTTGCTAAGCTTTCAACAGTGAGCTTTTGTAATAATAATTATTGTGTAATACAATGTAATAATAAAGAGACTATGCAACATGTGCCATAAATAATATGTAATATATGATAATAAAGAGACCATCATATGGAACACAGGCTATGCAGTGTATAAGTCACAATAGTAATAATAAAGACAATAAACAAAAGCACCAACTCAGGCGTCTCCTCCGTAGGCCGTGTTCACCGATTCCCCCTCCCCCAGCGGGGGAGACTCACTCAAGGCAGGGGGTCTCACCCAGCTCAGATCCCCCAGCCTCAGCCCCTTGCCTGACCCATGCCAGGCAGACACGACCTTGGTCACTCAACAGAAAGTGGGAAAGCCACGCCGGCCGCTCGGATGGTGACCGCCCCCAGCAGGGTGAGATGGCGGAGGGAGGGGCAGGGCCACTCCCCAGGGGCCCGTTCCGATTTGCTGGGCAGCGCCCGTGCTGATGGCCCGCAGGGGCGCTTTCTCCAGCTCCAGCTGCTTGACGTTCCCACCTGGTCGGCTTTCCACGGGGGAGGAAAGCGCAGAAGGCAGGGCTGAGGCTCTGGATTTGCACCTTGACGCTGTGGAGTTTTAGTAACTCCAGCCTGTTTTTATAAGGGTTTTTTCCTACCTGCCTCTGAAACCGTGAAACAATAAAGCCCTCTTTCAACAGGCCGGCCGCGTGGAGAGAATGGCCCCTTGTCCTTCTCCTACTGAAAAGGGATGGCATGTGGCTCTGTGGGCCCAGGTGGGGTTGAGGGTGGGTGGGTGGGGCGGGTGAGGGGTGTCTGTGAGCTGTGGAGGGGTGGGGGTGCTCTCCATGGTGGGACCTTCTGGGAGGGGAAGAAACTGAACGTTCTCCAAACACATGGAATTTTTGAAAAGTGACAAGTAAGGAATATTTGTACTTAAATTCTCTCCTTCCTTGTGTGCCATTGGAAACCCTTCCATTGCCATCTTCTGCCCTTTTGAGTGGTACTCAAAGCATGGCCATGTGGTCCCCAAAGCACCACCGTGTGGTCCCCAAAGCATCGTCATGCCCATTTTCTCAAACCCTTCCCTTGGGCTAAGGCACTGCCCCCTTTCCATCTGGAACCCCGACAGAACGTCTTCCAGGCTAGAAGGTTACTGTATGGGACTTTCCGTACTTAAAGTCTAAGACCTAAGCTCTAAGCCCCCTCGATGTAGAGGTGGAGTGGACATCGCCATCCCAGGGTCCACAGGATGGAGGAATAAAATATGGACTAGAGTGGACTTACTGGTATTTTACTATAGAACTGCTATGACTCTAGCAATGGAAGAAATTGTATCACTGATGTGGAGACAGTGGCCACAGTATTTGCTGAAGGCAGGGAGAGGGAAGAAAAGAGGTGATATGGGGGCATTTTTGGGACTTGGAGTTGTCCTGAATGATATTGCAGGGACAGATGCTGGACATTATATATCCTGCCACAACTCACTGAATGGACTGAGGGAGAGTGTGAGCTACAAAGTAAACTCTAATCCATGTGGTACAGCAGTGTTCCAAAATGTAGTCACCAAATGCCATGAATGTGACACAAGGATGAAAGAGGCCGTTGATGTGGGAGGAGTGTGGGGGGGTGTGGGGGGTATATGGGAACCTCTTCTATTTTTTAATGTAACATTTTTTTGTGATCTATGTATCTTAAAAAAAAAAAGACCAAAAAAAATGAGAGAGAAAATAAAAAAGTGTCACTGCCATTTGAATAGTCAGCAATTCCATCCGGCACGACGGTAAGGGCGGCTGTTGAATTTCAGCGGCCCTCGGAGGGGAAAGAAGTGAGGGGCGCGCATCCACGCTGTGCGTTTCCTCCATGTCCGCGGCCCTTTGACCTCAGGCGCTGACAGCAAGAACTGGTGTAGAAATCTCAGACGCTCTGAAACCAACGCACAACCCCTGTCAGAAAGGCCCAGCTTAATCCATCACACACACGTGCAGGCACACCCATGCACACTCACACACGTACACACGCACCTGTTCACACTCTCACATACCCACAGACACAAATGCCCACACGCTCACACATGCACCCATACACTCCCACACACCCACATGCTGCCACACTCCCACACACGCTTACATATGCTCACACTCACACATGTTCAGACACACATGCACTCATATAAACACAACTGCACAGATTCTCACCACCACCCTCATACACACACCCACATGTATGCATGCACACACGCTAACACACACAACCCCGTCCACACACACTCCCTCGCTCACAAACCCACACTTTTTACTTACCCACCCCTGCACACATGCTTGTGTGCACACCCGCTTGTACACCTACATAAGCCCCCCTTTCACTCACACCCACGTCCCCTCAGGCCCAGGCCCAGGCCCCCCTCTCTCCTTTAATCTCTGAAAAGCTGCATTTACGAAAATAAGCAAATGTATGAGGCATGGCATCCACCTTGCTGAGGGCTGGGTCTTACTGGTCAACCGGTAAATCAAAACACATGGAAAAGTGCTACATTTAGGAATACTCTGCGCCTGGATTACTCCCCGTTTTATTGGCTCATCACTAATCGGAACCAGCTGGTAATAAAGAATAGAGTTCATGGGAATCCACCCTTTGTTGAAAGCTGGGCTGGGGTGGATGCTCGAAGCTGATGAGCACAATGAAAACAGCTGTAATTGCCTTGCGGAGGTCAGGTCCTGGGGAGAGCTGGGGACAGAGGTGACGCTACAGCTGGTGCATAAAATGCAGGACTCCTGAAAATCTGTAACTGTGTAAAGAGGAGCCAGAGAAAGGCCCTGCTTATCGGGCCACCCACCCCTCGGTGCCTGCCCTGCTGACCCGTCTCAGCCAACTTTAGAAACACAGAATTACTGTGAGGCTGCTTGTTTGATGTGGACCACAGAAATGACGCTAATGATAGCTTTGGTGATGATGGTGGTGATGAGATGGTGATGAAGGTGATGGTGATGATGATGGTGATGAAGGTGATGGTGATGATGATGGTGATGAAGGTGAGGGTGTGAGGATGGTGGTGATGGTGATGATGGTGGCAAAGGGGAAGAAGGTGATGATTGTGAAGATGAGGCTGGTGAGGATGATGATGATGGTGAAGGTGGTGATGGTGGTGAGGCTGGTGGCGGCGAGTAGGAGGAAAAGGAGAATGTCAGCTGCAGCCTGAAACTCTGAACAGTTTCCACAAGGCACAAGGACCATCTTCCCAGCAAAGACCTGCAAAATTAATGCTGCAAGAGTTTTAACCTTGACAACAAAAATTCAATGACCTTCCTTTTTCCTTGTGGTTTATCTATTTTAAACACAGTGTTTTTCCTAAACAAGAACACTGGTGTCTGAATTCTAGAAATGAAACACATACACTTGTCACCCCCATCCTCTTTCCTGTCTGATCGGCTCTTTGGGGTCCATCCTTTGGAAAATTGTTGATGCGGGATCAGGGCTTGCAGGATATTTTTAGCATCTGACACCATCCTCCCTCTCCCTCTCCCTGCAGGGTTGTGTGATAACGGGCCTGGTTTAACAAACACATTTTAATGAATTTTACAGACAGATTTTATGACAACTACAATTCTGAGACCATCTTGACGGCTATCGTGGGCTCAGAAGCCCACGCCATCCAGTCTGGGACGAGGGCGCACACCCAGGCTCTGTGCCCTTCCTCCTGGGGTCAGGGCATGGGCTAGAAACCCGTGCAGGAACCAGAAGCAGCTCCACGCTTCTTCTCAACCCAGGTGTGATGGCTCCAACCTGGCCAGGTCACGGCGTCCAGGCGTTTGGCCAAACCCTGACCCGGGTGTTGCAGGGCAGGGTCTTGGAGCTGGGCTGAGCTCCTGCAGCCGGCGGGCTCTGGCCAAGGAGAGGACCTTCATGAGGTGAGCGGACCTCGTCCAGTACCTGGGGGCTGTAAGAGCAAAAACTGAGGCTTCTGGAAAAAGAAATTTTGCCCCAAGCCTGCAGCAACAGCTCCTGTCTGAGTGTCCAGCCTGCTGCCTCCCCTACAGGTTTTAGCCTCAAAGTGGCAACATCAACTCTGGCCAAAACTTCCAGCCTGCCTCCTTGCCCTACAAATTTCAGACTTTCTGATCCCCACAGTCATGTGAGCGAATGTCTTCAGTTTAATGTCTTTACACACACAGACAGGTCCTGTCAGTTCGTTTTCTCTGAAGAACCCAATGCTGCAACAAGGTGTCTGGGATTTGGTACCAACTGGGGCAAGTCAATGATGTGACAGTGTGCTGTCATCCTGGGCACATTGTGACCTTCTGTCTCCTCTTCAGACTCTGTCTCCTTGTTTCTCCTGATCCCACACAGCTCATTAGAGCACACGGCATCTCTAGGACTTGAGCGTAGCGGGACGTAACCATCTGGGACTGGAGCTCTCTGCTCACTCAGTGCCCCTGGGGAGATCTCTGGCTGATGGCATCCAATAGCCTCTCTTTTCCCTGGTAGTAAACGGTCATGCACGGGGGTGGACACAGTGCCCAGCTGAGAAGGCCCTCTAGGAGCACAGTCCTCCTCTGGCGTCCTGCCGGACGTCACTCTCTTTGCTGACTGACCGTCCCCTCAGAGCGGAAGCTCCACGAGGACAGGGGCTTTATCCGCTCCCTCCCTGCCGCCCCGAATTGCCTCGAGCGGCTCCTGGGCACGATGCCCAGTAAATGCCAGATCGGGACCGGCCGAGCGGGGCCTCAGGGTTTCCAAGCCGCTGGGTGGGAGGGCAGGGGCCTCTGCGGGACGAGTGCGTCACACTGAGGGGCTCCCCGGCCCAGTCCTCGTCCGTGGAGGGAAGAGGGGAGGCCCCAACACCCATTTCCAGCAAGGGGCCCACGTCACTTCTCCTTCCTACTCTCAGGCTCCAGGGAGCCCTGGACGCCTTGTGGTGGGGGGCTGCCCTTCTAGAGAAGGTGCGGCCGTGGGGGGCGCCCCCCTCTACCTGGAGCACCCACGGAGGGGGTGTCTGAGGGCTGCCCTTCTAGAGAAGGTGCGGCCATGGGGGGCGCCCCGCTCTACCTGGAGCACCCATGAAGGGGGTGTCTGAGGGCTGCCCTTTTAGAGAAGGTGCGGCCGTGGGGGGCGCCCCGCTCTACCTGGAGCACCCACGGAGGGGGTGTCTGAGGGCTGCCCTTTTAGAGAAGGTGCGGCCGTGGGGGGCGCCCCGCTCTACCTGGAGCACCCATGAAGGGAACGTATGAGGGCTGCCCTGCGCCTGGCGGCCGCCGTGGCCCCTCTTCCTCCATATGTTTGGAAGCACCAGGCCGGGGCTCCCCGCAGGGGGCGGCCCCTCTCGTCAAGGCGCTCGCCTGCCTTCCCACCCCTGCCGGGGCGCAGTCCCGGGACCCACCCCTCCCCAGCCTGGAGAGGGGGCGCAGGGGCACCACGACGGCCACGCAGGCCGGGGACTTCCAGAGAGAGCAAGGCTGCGTGGGCCAGGCCAGGACAGCCGTGCAGGGCCGATGTCCCAGGGGCCGGGGACAGGACGGGGCTTCCCTGGCCCCTGCAACAGCGCCACGGCGGGAACGCGTCTTCTTCGAGGGTTTTCTGACCCGACAAGAGTTATCTTCTCTCCGAGAAAAGTGTAGGGGTGAGAGCGTCCTTCTCCTCAGGCTTGACCCCGAGGCCGTAGACCGTCCCCTGTGAAGAGGAGGATTTAGTTGGACAACGGGTGTCCCCAGAAACCCCGACTAACCGCAGCATTACCTTCCCCCACCCCAGCCTTACCCTCCTCCCCGGCTGGGGGGTTGTGTCTCGATGGACCTCGGCAAAGAACGGAGTGGGGGTCCTAGTTCTGGAAAGATCAGGATCAGAAATGTTTCTTGCCTTCAGAAGACAGACGGCCCCTCTTGTCTCTAGTCCTTCCCTGCAGGTGCACCCCGGGGACAGCACGGTCCCCAGCGCAGGCGAGGAGCCACGGCCCAGCTCGTGACGCCCCTCAGCGGGAAAGTGGGCCCCGAGGACGCTGGACATCGCAAACCAGGAGGCGCCCCAAACAGTCACGTTCCACCCCACCCACACCCTCCCTCTTTGCCCCCTAATTCTTTTTTTTACCCTTAGAATTATTATACTATAGTACTGACTTTGCTTTTGCTACAAAAACATTACAATGTTGTTGTTAACGATAGTCCATAAATTAGTTCTATTTTCCCATGTATCACCACATTCTTAACACCCTGTGGTACAACATTCCTGTGTTTGTGTTATCAGCCACAGTCCTCATCTACTTCCAAAATCACTGTTTTGCATCCCTGTATTATCCTTCAGCTGCTCTCCAACCAACATCAATCTTCTCGGACTACTCATTTCCGTCCCGACCACGTCCATAAATCACCAGCGATTGTGGCCTTCATTACAACGTGTCACCATCAAGTCCAGCCATCACCACAGTCCACTTGACCTCATTAAACCTTCCACCTGCATCTTCTCTGCCTTCTCAGTCCACATTCCGCCTCCCGCCAACCTTCGCTTCTTAGGCCATCCCCGCAAGCCTACTCATTGTGTTCAGTTACTCTCAGGGAGCCCTTCCGAGAGGCGTCCTTTTGCGACTGTTTATTACACTCAGCCTAATATGCTCAAAGTTCCTCCAGGTGTCACGTGCTTCCCCAGCTGAATTTTTCTTACAGCTGAGTGTGAATATACCACATCTCACTCATCGCTTGATGGACACTTAGGTTGTTTCCATCTTTCAACTATTGTGAATAATTCTTGCTCTTACTTTAAAATGGGAAGTTGTCTCCTGGTGAATCCGTGAGCCGAAGGAGGCAAAGCTAGGAGAGGGGAGAGTCGACCCACACCCCGCCCTCCACGCCCAGGTGGGCTCGGGGGGGGCTGGGCCTCCCCGCCTCGTGCCTTGGCCAGCCCAGCTCTGCGCAGGGCCCACCCGCAGAGAGCACGGGTTCCCGCACATCCTCGGACAAGCCCGGAGGGCCGCACAGCAAGGCCCTGGCAACTTCCCATCCGGGCGAATTCCATCCGTCACCTCCCCAGCTCCCCACCAGGAGCGCGCCCCTGGCCACACACCCCCGAGGAGAAGTCAGTTGACTCAACAGTGTTTTGGAAATGAAAACCAGGGCCGGCCCCTCCTGTCCGTGAGGCCGGTGGGAAGGGTCAGACATGAAAGGGCTCCCCTGGGCATCTGGGTGTGGGGGCTCCTGGGGGGCTGGCTTAAGCAGGGACAACCGGGCCGAGCCTTCGTCGCCTCCTCCCCTCCTGCACCCCTCAGTGACCGAGAGGGGTGCAGAGGCGGGGTGCTGGGGCATGGGTGGGTGAGGAGGAGGAGGTGCCAGAAGGGGTGGGGCGGGGGAAGAGCAGGGGAGCGGGAGGGGCTTCTCCGGGGGCGGGCGGCCTGGCTCTGCGCTGGAGCTCCAGACGCAGCAGCGGGGGGGCTGGCGTCACCCCCTGACCCGTCACCCGCACGCTGGGGGGGGAGCCCTGGGCTTCCTCTCGCTAAGCTGCCCCTCCCTCGTCTATAGACCCTGCCCCAGAGCAGGGCAGCTCGTGCGCAAAATCCAGGGGAGGCCTTGAATTATTCTTAGGACGGCTGAAAACACCTCCTCGGGCCTCCAAACCCTGTTCGGCGTGGGGGCAGGTCAGCGGGTGACGGGCTTCGTAGCTGTAACGGCGGCCGGATGACCGTTTACTTTATTGACCAAACTGCAAAGGGGGGCCTGCTGGTCGTTCTTCAGGGACTCTAGGTGCAACCTGGGGCCGCCCTGGGCCAGCCGGGGGGTGCCGTGCCCCAACCCGGAGGCTCAGCTTAGCCGGCATCTCCCCGAGTCAGAGAACCTGACTTTAAATCCTGGTTCCATCACCAGCCTGCTGTGTGACCTTGGACAAGTTCCTTAACTTTTCTGAGCCTCGACTTCCTCATCAGGGCAATGGGAACAGCTCCGTCGGGGTCGGGGCGGTGAGAACTAAAGGAGAGCTTGCGAGACGAGCGTTTGGAGTCGGCCTTTCGCGCCCTGGGGCCGGGCGGAGGCTGCACTCTCTAATCCCGCAGGGCGGGCAGGGCCGTGCCCCGCTAGCGGGTGAGGGTCTCCTCCTTCCTGCCGTTCCTCGGGGTGAGTGGGACGAACACCCGGGACCCGCCGCTGAGAAAGGCTTGGAAAGGGAGGGGAGGCTCAGGGTGGTGGGAGAGAGACCCGGCCTGAAGCCTGCCCCGGGCGCCTCATTTCCGCCTTCGATGGGGTCAGGGAGGGCAGTTAACGCGGCCTGCGGGATGGATAAGCCCCCAAGCAGCCCGTTCCTCGCGTGGCGGGCGGGAGAGCTTCTCCCGCCTGCCCAGCACCCCCACCCTCCCACTGGCAGAACTCCCGGGCCAGGAGTTTCGGGGTCCCCGGGCAGCCCTCCGCCGCGGGCGCGGGCGTTGGATGGCGCGCGGGCTACGTGGCTCGAGCGAGTCGGGAAGGCTCGGCCCCAGGGGTGTCGTTGGCCCTGGAGGGAAGAGAGGTCACCTCTGCCCCGGGCTTGCCGAGAAGAGGGGCGCGGGCCCGGCACTGCCCCGAAATGGAGCCCTAAAAACGGGACCCAGCGGAGGAGAGCAGAAAAGAGAGCTGGGGGGATCCAGAGCGAATCTGGCAGCCTTGGTCTGGCACCCTTTCTTGAGTAGGCAAGTCTCGGTCACCTGCAGTGAAGAGTTTTGAAAAATATATGCAAATGGCGATAAGAAGAGGAAAGGAAACCGCCACCGACTAACCCACTTTCTTTCAAAGCAGCCCCAGCCCCTCCCTCACAGGTTTCCAGAAGTTTCCATTTCCCTTCTCTTAGAGCTCCCACCTCCTTATGTTTATTCATGAGAAGCTTGCTTCACCCCAAGATAAGTCGCTGTGTCCTCTTCCCCTGCAGCACCTGCTCCAGCCAGTTCTGACCAGCTTCTCCCACACAGGCCTGTGCAGTAGAAGCCTTGACCTAAAATCACCTCTGCCCAATTATAACAGTGAAAATCACACCCACTGCTCACGCTAAGCCACCGTTTTTGAACACGGGACGCATGAAGCGGCCTAAGTCGAAACCGTGCATGCTCCTCTCAAACCCGCAGACGATTCTCCAACGCCTTCAGCTCGGGAGACAAATCTGAAGCTTCTCTCCTGTGTCCTTGGGCGAAACTGAGGCCCAAGTTTGACCCTTCCGTTTGAGGGTGCGTTAAAAGATTTTCTCTTGGTAACACACGCTTTTTTCTTACACGTTGATTTTAGAAGTGACCCCACCCTGTACACCAACACAAGCCCGCCCTCCCCAAAACCGTCTCCCACTCCATCCAGCCTCAGAGGACGCATCGCCCGAGAAGCAGAGGCCAAGCAGAAAGAACTCAAAAACAACCTGTGCTCCGTGACCCGGGAGCGCGGAGAGCAGGCCTGGCCAAAGCCACGTGTTTTGCCCTGGTAGATCTTCCCTAAGCAACCGCAGGGCCTCGTCTTCCTCTCCTTTCCTTCTGGAGACCACAATACAAGCCCCAAAGGATAGATTTGCGCTGAAGGCAGAATTCTCTTTATCGGGGGTGTGGCGTGGGTTTTAGCATGTTACTACTCATTCTCCTCCCTGCCGCATCCTTCAGTACGTTAGTACTTACCACCCCGTGAACCGCATCCTTTGTTCTTCTGAAAATGGGCTGTGGTAACATCAAAGACGCCTGCCCAGGCTTTCTCTCGCCCACACCCCAGTTCTGGCCACGTCACCCCTCATTCAACCCCAGGAGCAGGGGAGCCCCAACCCAGCCCAGCAGGAGGGCCCCTCCCTGCTCCCGCTCACCCCCACCCAGGCCGGGCTCCATGCCCCCGGCCCTCCGGGTACCCAGGTGGAGACCCCCGCCCCGCTTTGCGCTCAGGCCCTCCTGTGCTCTGGGGGCGTCCCCTGGGACCTCCGTAACAAAGCACCCCAAACCGGGGCCTTCGATCGACAGAGACGTCTTCTCTCCCAGCCCCGGAGGCCGACGTCCAGGATGCAGGCGGGCGCGGGGCCCCGGGCGGCGCCTTCCTTCCTCCCGCAGCCTCTGGGGGCTCCCGGCCTCCCTGGCATCCCGTGGCCTGCGGTGATCTCCACGGGCGTCGGCGTCCTCTCCTCTGTCGTGTAAGGACACAGCCGTCGGGTCAGGCCCACCCTAACGCAAGGTGCTCTCCTCTCCAGACCCTCAGCTGGCCCAGCTGCGGGGCGCGCACCGGGGGACGCCCTTCAGGCGCCTATTTCCTCACTTTGAGTTTGACCTCCTTGGGGCGCGCCCTGGCCATGGGTCCTGGGGCAGGGGGGTGGGTGCGCCTGCTCTTGACCTGCAGACAGAGGGGGCAGCGCGGAGGGCTGGCCACGGAGCCCGCGGACCCTGAGTGGACGGGCGGGAGTCACGTCCCTTCCTGCCAGCCAGGACCGGGGCACCTGGTCCCAGAGGCCGGAAGCAGGGAGAGCCTGGGAGGTGGAGAAGGAGCCCGAGAGGAGGAGCGGATGAGGCCAGGGGGCTGCACACAGGCGCTGCCCACCGCCCACCCAGCCTCCTCTGCCCACACGGGCAGTGCCCGAGGGCCCCGGGCGGCGAGGAAGGACCTACTGGTCAGAGAGCCTGGGGCTGCTGAGAAGGCCCCGTGGCCACGGCGCCCCCGTCTGATGGGACCCACTGGCTTTCTCCTTTGCGGCTTCCCTGTAATGTATCCGAGCACGCGGTGCACCCGGCAGGCCCCACGGAGCGTGGGAGCAGCCCCCAGCTCGGGCGGCAGCGGGCGGCAGCGGGCCTGGGTCTCCATCCCGCTTCGCTGGGCGGGTGGCTGGGGCAAGAGGCGCTGGCGTTTTGGGCCTCAGGAGTGTCATTTCTAAAATGGGGAGATGACAGTTTCTGCCTCGTGGGATGAGGTGGACGTCAGGTAGACAAGAGCTCTCAGCGCGGAGCCTCGCGGGAGGCCCTGGCTTCGTCGATAAGGGCAGGGCAGAGCCTCAGGGCTGCCCACGCACGCAGGCCGGGATGGAGGGGGACCCCTGGCCATACTCAGGAAGCAGCCGGAAGCCGCTCCCCAAAGCTCCTGGGGGGTCAGAGGGCCTGGGGTCCGAAGAAAGAAGCAGGCAGCCCCCACCCTCCAGGAGGTCCCCCGCTGTGGAGAAGGCCACGCCCTCTTTCCTGCTCCCGGATCCAAATGGGGCCCCTGGGGAGTGGGGGTGCGGTCGGGTCGTCTGGATTTACATTCTAAGAGCTCACCTGGGTTCCTTTGAATAATAAGAAACATCGTTGCTACTATTGTAATTAAAGAGAAAAAATAAAGCAGAGGATCTAAAGACATTTGGATACGAGCCATCCCTTGGCCCAGCCATCAGAGCCCCCCTCAGCCTGCAGGCACTGTCCAGTGGGAGAAGCAGGGCTGGTCTCTGGCCAGCACTCCAGGAGAGAACCCGAGCTGCTGTGGTCTGGAAATGGAAGGAGAGCTCGTCAGTAAACTTCCCCTCCTAAAATTTCAGGTTGGTAAAGTGCTTGACCTGCGCCCTCTCCACGCTCATCGCCCGTCTCTGCTCGGCTGTTTGGGCTCATCCAGGGCCCAGGCGCCGGCCAGCGGTTCTGATCTGTGTTTTCCCTCCCTCTTTCCCACCGCTACTTCCTGCCCAGGTGTCCCTACCTGGGTCCCACAAAGGCTATCTTCTTCATTCTTGTTTTCTAATCAGAGGTGTTTGGGCTGCTTAAGGGACTCTTTCCTGTTCAGGAACCTGTTTGAAATCGATGATTTCTTTTCAATTGTAGGAAAGAGCATCTTGCCACGTATGGCAGGAGGAGATCCAGGTTCAAGTGCCAACTCGGCCACTTTTTAGGTGATACTCGTGGGCAGGTTATGTCACTTCACTGGGCAGGGTTTCTCCTCCTTGTCCCCTCTGCTAATGGTCTAAGGGAGGCGAGTTCAGAGCCAGAGAAGGCAGCAAACTTACACTCACTTGAAGTTACAGAATTTATCTAAAAACCTGTACCCAGTTTACATTCTGATCCTCCAGTGCTGTGGCAGAGTTGTTATTTGCCCACTCACTACCCTTTTCCCTTTTTCTTCACTTGTGGAAGCACTTAACTACTGTGTGCTCTAATAGTTAATCACTTAATAATGAAGAACAATGTGATAATTGGATGCCTACCTGACAATGAATTTCCCAAACTCCTTTGCAGAGAGAGACAGCCAACAAGCTTAAGGCAGTGTGTGGGGGTTTCCAAGAAACTCTTTAAAGAGAAAAGATTCATGTGTAAGTCAGCTCTCATCCCTCCCTCCTCCTTCCTGCCTGGATGTGATGACTACTGCTTCAGCAACCATTTTGTGCCAATGAGGCAATTGCAAATAGAAGTCACACTTTAAGGTGGGTAGAGCAGACAGGTAGAAGAAGCCTGGCTGTGGGTGGTCTCGTGGAGCCACCATACCAGCCCACGGACTTCCTTTGTGGGAAGAGAGAAGGAACTTCCAATTTACGTAAGCCGTTTATTTCTAGGTAAAAAATAAACGGCTAGCAGTCAAAAGAATTCTAACTGAATCAGTTATGAGTATTGTTTCAATATAAAAATAATGCCACAGCTCAGCGTGGACTAAGTGGACACTCTCTGAACATGTGTCCGCGCTCTCCTAGGGTTGACGTCGAGCCGGGACAGGCTGTCGTGACGAATCGGGGCTGGACGGTGAGATGGCATCGCGTCCCAGTCCTGACCGTGTTAGTCACATGCGACAGTTTGCTCGGTCGGTAGAGGTGGGGTCTGGCTGCGGACGAGGGGTCGGTCCAGCTCTGGATGAGGGGTCGGTCCCAACTTGGGGAAATTGCTGAACTTCTTTAGAGTCTGCATCCAAAAAATAAGGGCACAGACCTCAGACCGTGGAAGGGCAATCAAGATCATCACGTGAGTGCTTTTACCACTGCACCTGGCAAATGCTAAACATGCAGAAAACGTTAGCTGCTGCTACTGGGTCTACAGGTATCTTACTTTTTAGGGAACAATTAAAATTCAACACCAGGCTTACAGTGACCAGGGCAAGCACGTTCTGAGCCTATTCTACTGATTCAGCTCTGAAGGTTTTCAGTTGGAAATTAGTGGCAAGCTTCACAGATTTGGCCAAATCATCCTTTGGTCTGAAGTGGCCGATTTGGAGCCCGAGCCGACGTCGCCAAAGCCACTCCTTGGACGGCATCTCCAGCCAAGGGGTCAGAAGTTTCAACTCTCCCCAGATTCTTGTAGCCTTGAGATTGGATTTTACCCCAGAATGAAATTTATTCATGGGCCTCTTCATTTTCCATGGAACTTGCCAGCGGAGCAAGGCAGGAAGAGGGGCTGGAAATTCTAGCTCCATCCAGGGCTTTGCCTTTTTGCAGTTGGCCCTTATCTTCTCTCTCCTTCCTCTCCCTTGTCTGTGGGGACAAAAAGAAACTATTTGCTGCTCTCAGCCTGTGGTCACCTCGCTGAGGCTAAGAGAGCCCTGAGAAGTGACCGGGACTTCCTGGGTGCTGTGCAGCAGGCAGCGTTCTGGGTCCTGGGTGGAGGCAGCTGGCTTCCTCGAAGCAAGCGGAGCGGGGCCGAGCCCCCGGGCCCTGTGTGGCCAGCTCCGCGCCGGCCTTCTCCCCGGGCCCTGCACGGCAATCCTCTTCGGACGAGCAATCTTCAGATGACTGAGTGGTGACCCAGAAATTAACGCTACCAGGAAAGGGGAAACCAGGGTCTAATTGCTGCTTCTTTTTTCCATGGCTGAGTTGAATCTGTGTGAAATTCTTCCCCCAAATTATAAATAGAAACCAATGTGCCAGCAGTTGGGCTTTTTTTTTCTTTTTATGAGATTTTTCCCACAGACAAAAGGGATTCTCTCTTTCAGGAGAAGTGACTGCCAACGGCAAAAGGTCCGTAAGACGGATGGGCGCCTCTGCCCGGGGGCGCGGGGTTTCCAGCTCCGGCCAGGGCCGGGCACGCCTGCGTCCTCACTGGAGGCCGCCGCGGCGAGCTGTCCTCAGCCCGGCTGCTCGCACTTTTCTCTCTTGGGCCACGAGGCTTGGGGTGGGGACCCCAGAGGACCGGGTTTGCTGGGGCTGCCTGGGCGGTCTGAGCGCAGGTGCCACCTCTGCTCGTCTGGGGCCAACAGGTGACGCTGGCAGCTCCGCTGGCCTCTGCACCCTGGGTCGGTGGGGGGGAAGCGTGGGGGGCTGCCAGGGCCGGCGTGGCAATGTCAGCGAAGGAGGGAGGAGCTGGAGAAACGAGGACCACGGCTGCACCACGGGGCGGAGGGACAGACAGACGGAGGCCAAAGAAGCGGCGAATGTTTTGAGCTCCGCCCCAGGGACTGCAAAGCCCCAGTGCAACAGACCCATGCCGCCTTTCTGCAGCCCCGAAAAGCCGAAAACGGGTGTGTTTTAACTCAGTTGGCAGCAAAACCTGCCCTGAACTCGCTGAAGCCAGTGTTCGTCCTGCGTAGCCTGAACGCTCCAGTTTTTGCTGCAGAAACACTCGTGTTGGACGACCAAGGGCGACTGCGGGCGCTGGCGGAGAAACTGCCCGAGGGAGGGGGAAAGCCCGCGCTGCTGTTCGGAGAGTCCCCCGCCCCGAGGTCCGGGACACTTGGGGCCCGTGGTCTCAAAGAAGAACCGAGAGACGTGAAATAATCTTATCTGGAATTGTTGCCCCTAGACAGCGTCCCCGAGGTCACCAACCCGCAGCGGGCAGACACCCTGGAGAGGGCCTGTACTTAGTGGCCCTGTGTTTTGAACTCTCCAGTTTTCCTGGTTTGTTTTTAATGTCTTCGGTTGGGAGAAAGGCCACACCTAAGCCCCGGGGCCTCTTTCCCGGGACCACCCGCCCTGTCCCTGAAGGAATGTGGGTGGATGACTTCTGCCAAATAATCACCAGAGTCCACAGGAAAGAGCCAGGGCCTGCCCAGGCTCCCGACTGCTCGTTCCCTCATCCTTCAGCAAGTAACAGCGGGCGACGCCGCCAACAGCGTGACGTGGGACTGCCACGCGGCGCCAGCTGCCGGCCTGACCGAGCCCACCCGGGGGCCGGTGCCCACGTGCAGGGGAGTGGCTGTGCCGTCAGCCCCTCTAAGAGCCGGCGCCCAGCATCGAGGACGTCTGCTGCTTGCCCGGGCCCCACAAAGGCCAGAGCCCAGAGCCCACCAGGCTTCCGCTGGCTGCTCGTGGCACTGTGCCACGCGTGGCATAGGCAAGGAGGCCCCCGGAGGGGAGTCGTTCCGACGGGCCCTGCTTCGTGGCTCGGCCTGTGGGTCTGCGCGGACACGTGAGCCCCCGACGCCGGGCACGTGGCAGGGGCTGAGGCAGGGCACTGACGGGGAGGAAGGGGCCCTGTCCTCGCGGGGTGCACGCTTGCCTGGGGAGAACCAGGCGGCGCCCAGGGGCCCTGGGCCTCAGCCCCTCCAGAAGGTGGGACCCGCTCTCCTGAGTCCTGCTGAGTGTTAAATGCCCAGCGCCCATTAAGGAGAGCAGGAGAAACGAGGAGGAGGACTGCAGACTGTGGAGAGGGCCACGTGGGGATAGGTGCCTCCAGCAGCTCCCCAGCTCCCCGCAGGGGCGGGGTCCACGGGAGCCCCGTGGTCACCTCTGAGCCGGAAGCTGAGCAGGAGCATTGGAGGGGGTTCAGCCAGGCGAGTGCAGGGGCAGGGGGAAGGCGGCCAGGCTGCCGGGAGCTGCCACCCCTCGGGGGCTTCAGCCCACGGCCCTCTGCGGCAGGAAGGGCTGGAGCCCCCCTGCCACCCCACAACGTCACAGCAGGGCCACCGACAGGAACGGCTGCGGGGACTTCCCAGAAGCGTTGAAATCCCTGATTGAGAGGGTGGGGGCCAGGGCGCCGTGGACGGCCTCTCTCTTCCCTGGTCTGCTGCCCTCCTGGGCAATGCTGGCCGGGCCGCCCAATGGGCGCTGGGTGACGGCAGACGGGCCTGGCCAGCTCCGAGGCATGAGAGGCGAGCGCTGCCCGCTGCCGTGGAGGTGAAGACGATGAAGGCGACGCCTGCAAGCCCCCGAGCCCCTACGGCCCGGCCGGGAGCCTCGAGCAGCCCCCGGGGGACACAGCGAGCGGCGGCGGGGAACTCTGACAGCCAGCTCTGTGGCGTCCGAGTGAGGCGCCGAAAGGATCCGCGGCAAAGCCGGGCTCCAGCCAGTGCCCGCCCCCCGACTTCGCAGTGACCAGGAGCAAGACGCATGCACGGGGCCTTTGTGTCCCCTGGTGTGTGAAGAGGCCGCTCCGGCCATGCTGTCCAGGGGACGCGTCCCGGGGCTCGGACACTTGGGTTCTCCCCCCACCTTCCACATCCTTCTCCCCTGCCCTCTTGGAAGCACCCCCGCCGACCGCCCTCCCAGGGGGAATGCCGAGCGCTGCCCCCTTTCTGGACGCCAGGGCCGAGCTGGCCCCCTGCCCCCGCCTGGCGGCTGCCCATATACCCAGCGCCCCTCCTGCGGGTGGCATCTGTGCCAGGAGGGCTTGTCGAGGCGTCGGGGGTGCCTCCCTCCCTGCCCCGCTGCCCGGCCTCCGCCGCGCCTTGAAGCCCTTGGGAACCACGCCGTTCCCCTCTCAGTGTGTCCGAGCTTACAGCGTGTCCTCTGGGCGCCAGGACCGGATGCTGGGCAGGGGGCGCCGATGTCACCACGCGGCCGGGAAGCTTACGGAGCAGACGGCTTGCAGGGGCGCTCTGGCCTGGGACCCCAGGTGGGGACGTCAGGCCAGCCCCAAGCCAGGGACCTTGGCAGCCCCCTTTGGGGTCAGTCCTGCCCGCAATGACCTCCTCTTGGTCCAAGCTACAAGGTAATTCCTGGCCCCCGCGGCAGAGCAAAGCTCGCTCTCTGGGGGTCCCTCTTTAGGGGAAAAAAAGCAAAATTACAAACCCAAATGACTTACCTAGCAAAGATCCAGCAAAGAAACTGCAGATTCTCCAAAGCTCACGAGCATCGCTACAGCCACAAGTTAACACAATCCTTTTCCCCTTAAGCTGCCGGGCACGTGGATGAGGCCGTGTGTTCTCCTGCCTTGTCTCGGCTGCGTTTTCTGTGATCTCCTTTTCAGATGAGGACAATTTTGTAGCATCGTTTTCTGCAGCAAGTTCAGAAAGATAACTCAAGTCTTTCCTTTTGTTCGGTTAAAATTTGTTTTTGTTTACATTTGTTGACGGTTTAGGAAAAAGTCCTTTAG
This sequence comes from Dasypus novemcinctus, assembly GCF_030445035.2. Taxonomy (NCBI): domain Eukaryota; kingdom Metazoa; phylum Chordata; class Mammalia; order Cingulata; family Dasypodidae; genus Dasypus; species Dasypus novemcinctus. The sequence continues at coordinate 3,278,552 of NC_080690.1, forward strand.
TTTCACAGTGGCAAAATTAAGCTTCTGCGTGGCCTGTCAATTTCAATGGAAACAGTTGTGAACAAACTTGGGAAAACTTATGCTGAGTGTCTCTCACATGTAAAGAATAGTATGTCAGGGCAATTCCAATTTCCATATGCCATGCGTAAAATTAAATACTCTTTGAGTTGATAATTCTCGAGATTCAGATCGTCAGTGTCTTCATTATAGGTTTTATGCTGTCTTCTTTGATGTCACTTATTTTGTGTCAAATCATCAAGATGTCTTAATATTTTTGTAAAGAGTCACTTTGCTCCATTAATTAGATTAGCAAACTGTCCAAGTGTTTATTCATTATTTCTATTGGAGAGTTGCCACTTCTTAATTACTACTTTTATTAAGAACCGCATATTTTTCAGTTACAATTCACTTTTCAGTGTCAGAATGTGAATTTCATCTTATATTTATCTGTTTGATTTCATATTCCATTAATAGTTTATCTCACTTTGTCCCTTGATACTTTGACACATGAATTTAAAGATGAGAAAAGAAGATACTCTTCAGATAAGCCCAAATTAGGAGGCTGTAAATTCTCACTTGTTCTACTGAAATATTCCAAACTATTTTTTCCAAATTCCAATTATGAGATACTCACATTTTATCAAATACACCATCCCCACAAAAAAAATGACAAAAAATGCAAATTGATAATTGTATCCATTGCATCAAGTGCCTTCCTGAGGGAAATGAATTCCACTGTGACTGTGAGTCAAGGAAAATCGAATCCTGCTCTGACAGCAGAGGCACCTGCTGGGGGCTTCTGGCCCTCCCTCCCCAGCCTGCGCCTGTCCCACTGCCACGCTCTCCTCGCACCAGGCACCGTGGGGCATGCGGTCTCACCTGGCAGCCCTCGGCTCCGTGCCTTCGTGTCATGATGCCAGGTGAGTCAGCACAGCGGCAGTACCAGTCCCCGGGAGCCTCCCCTACACGGCGAGGTCCTCCCTCCCTCTGGTCTCTGTTGGGCTCCCTACTGGCCACCTGAAGCCAGAGGGTGGGAGGCTGTGAAGCGCTCACGGCAGGTGTCCGCTGGGCATGCAAGGCTGTAGAAGGCAGAGGAATGCACCCCTGATACCATTCCAGTGTTAACTATTTCCTTCCCTTTGTGACCAAACTTCCCAAAATACCCAAGTCCACACTTGGCGTTCGCTGCCTCGCTGTGATGTCCTGTCGCCTCTCTCCCTGTGGCTCTGTGGCATGGGGTCCATCTCCAGGCGTCTCTTCTCAGTGCTCTTTCCCTCCTGCAGGAGCCTCTCCATGCCCTGCTGGGTCCTCCCGGCCCATTCTCCAAGTTCGTTCCCCTGGTGGGTCTCCCACTTCCACTCCCTCCTCGACTTCTCACGGGGACCCACCTCAGCGTCTCCAGGACAAGAGGGATAGAAATTAGAAGAAGCAAAGTGAAATGGAGAAGATGAGGTTGGAAGTGCTGGAAGCCCGTTCGAAAGGAGCCTCTCCAACCGCCCTGGCTTCCTGCGCTTTCAGGGCAGGGGCCTGGTCTGCTCACAGCCTCCTACGAGCCCCTCCCTCTCCAGAACACACGGTGCAGCTGCCGAACGTCCTTCAAATGCAGATTTGACCTTGTCGCTTTCCCTTCCCATTCTCCCATGGCACCCACTGCTGCTTGGCCATTTGCATATCTTCTTTGGAGAAATCCTGTTCAAGTCTTTTGCCTGTTTTAAAGTTCTCAAGTTGTTTGTCTTTCTGTTGTTGAGTTGTAAGTGTTCTTTATGTATTCAGGCTACTAGGCCCTCGTCAGACGTGTGATCTGAAAATGGGCTCTCCCTTTCTGTCTTTTCTCTTTTGCACTTACGGTTTTGAACTTCAACAGTTGCCCGTCTGACAGGCGAGACCTGACCCTGAGTGAGTGTCCTGACTGCTGAAGACGATGTGCCCACTACGGGGCAAAGTGCACCTTAAAATCCAGCTTTATGGGCACCGAAGCCTTTTCGCTCCACCACTGGTTAACGTTGCAGATTGAGAGTCCACTCCGAACGTTTGTCTGGGCGAATTGGATTCCAAATCTTCCCCAGTAAGGGTTGACCAACCTAAGTTCACCTGTTCTAAGTGCAATTTCATTTGTTGTTCTTTACCGATTTTATTTAAGCTTCACAAGTAATACATAAACACACTGTGTTAGAACAAAATTTCAAAAATTCAGAAATGTATAGAGCAGAACACAAAAGTTCCTCTTACCCCGTGGAAACCGTGCGTCTCCAGGGCCAGCCACTCTCAGCAGCAGCTGTGCACACCCATGGGACTGTGTCTGATATTTATGTACGAATGCGCTTCTAGTATAGAAATCGTTTTTCAAAAATAAATAAGTTCCTAGTGCGCCCACTTCTCTGATTCGGGACCAGCCACGCTCTGCCTTAGCTCCGTCATCGCGCAGGATTCACTTCCTTTCTGGTCCGCAAATGTGCCGAGCTCATTTCACATTGGCAGCGCCACACTGGCCATTTCCGCGGCTTGCCGTGCTGCTCCCCGAGCCCGTCTTCCGTGCCGCGGCTCCCACCTGACCCGGGCACCCAGCAGGCACCTCGCAGCCCTTCGTCACCACTTCACTCATTGTTGCATCACGTTTCGTTGATGATCTGAGTGGACCTGCTCACGTTTTTTGTTTGTTTGAAAGTTTATTCAGCTATTCTGTGCCCGCCCTGGCAGGTAGACTCTCTTTAACATTGTATCTGCAGTGCTTATAAAAGGAAGGGCAAAGACAAACGAGTCTTTCAAAAAGAGTCGGGAGGTCATCAGAGGGGACGCGCTTACGCACACCTCAGCAGGACCCCAGAGAAAGCCAAAGTAGGTACAACCCTAGGTGCTGGTTCTCCTGAAGGCTACGGAGACCCACAGGGGACATGGTCATGGCAGGTGGATTTGGAGCTCTGTGCCATGTCAGAGGGCCCTGCTTTGGAATTTGTGCTTCTGAGTGTGATGGAGCTGGACTCAGATGTGACCTTCCTACACATGCCTCTCTGTCACTTTTACGGAACCTGTGGTTGGCACCGAGGTTGTTTACAGGGGACTTGAATCTCTGGACTGCCCATGTGCCAGTGGGGTCGTGAGCCTCAGCAGATTTGCAGCCCCTACTCTCTGGTTCTTTGGACTTACCCAGGTCAGCTAACAGGGAGGTGAAGATGGTCAACCACCACACCAGGGAGCCAAGAGTGCCTACAACTGCAAGCAGGAGAACTGCATCCATCATCCGTGTGGAACCTAAGTCCCCTCTTGATCTAGAGATGGAGGGGACAGCACCATCCCAGGGTACACAGGATGGAGGAATAAATATGGATTAGAGTGGACTTATTGATATTCTACTATAAAACTATTGTGACTAGTAATAGAAGAAATTGTAGCGTTGATGTGGAGAAAGTGGCCACAGTAGTTGCTGAGGGCAGGGAGAGGAAAGAAGAGATGTGATGAGGGGGCATTTTTGGGACTTTGGGTTGTCCTGAGTGGTATTGCAGGTGTCAGATGCTGGACTTTATAAATCCTGCCATAACCCACTGAATGTACTCTGGGAAAGTGTGAGCTACAGGGTAAACTATTATCCATGTGGCGCAGCAGTGCTCCAAAATGTGTTCACCGAGTGCAATGAGTGTGCCACAATGATGGGGGAGGTGTTGGTGTAGGGGGAGTGGGGTGAGGAGGTGGGGGGTATATGGGAACTTCTTATGTTTTTTAATGTAACATTTTTTCTGGGATGTATATATCTTCAAAAAAATACAATTTACAAAAATGATAGGGTGGGGGGTGGAGAGTGGGTTATACGGGAAACCCTTATGTTTTTTATGTTTTTTTAATGTAGCATTCTTTGTGATCTATTAACTGTAAAAAGTGTAAAATAAATAAATAAATAAATAATAAAAATAAAAATGACACCTGAAATCGAACAATGTTAAAACAACAAGCTGTTAATATCAGACCAAAAGAAACCAGGCTCAGAGTGCTACACAGTGTGTGATTCCATTTACATAAAATGTAAGTATCAATCAGTTTATAAAGATGGAATTAGAGTAGTGGTTATGCAGGGCTGGGAAGAACTGCTGGGGTGTGGAGGTTTTCTTTTTGGAGTAATAAAAGGGTTCTAAAATTTTTGGTGGTGGTGAATGAACAACACTGGGATCATACTAAAAGCCATTGATTGTACACTTTGGACAGATTGTATGGCATGTGAATATATCTCAATAAAACGGCTTAATAAACAAATAAATAATTGTGCAAGAATAGTCAGAAATAGCCGCTATGTACAGCAGGGGAAGCACAGAGGGATGGAGAGGTGAAGAATTTTCTTGTATGTTTGTCTGTTTTTTGTTTATTATTATTGAAATAATGAAAACACTCTAATGATGATTCAAGTGATGAAGGGTCAACTATGTGATTATACCAAATACCATTTACTGTACATTTTGGATTAATTGTACACCTTATTAATATGTATCACTAAAATTGATTTGTTAAAAAAAAAAGACATCTGGCCCCTAGCAGACTGAATGATTGTCACTGAAGGAATGAATGAATGCTCTGCAACCTGCCCTTCTCACTTAACATGATGAGTCAGTGATTTTCCTGGGCAGTGCATTTTGATAGGCCTACTTTTTCCTGGTTGCATGGTTTTCAGTAATACGTATTTATTATTATTAACTTGCTAAACCACAGTTGCGTTGCCTGGGATTCCTGAGGACACCCTTGAAAGGCATTTAAATAGAAGTTCCCAGGAGCAGCGGTCTTGGTATTTATAACTTTCCGCAAGTGTGTGTCACCCACGCGGAGCTGCAGTGACGTCCCACGATTTGATGACGCTTCCTCCCACGGCGCGTTTGCCTCCTCACTCCTGGCGGCCGCTCGCAGAATGCGAACCTCTGCTCAGCAGCTTCTGTGAGCCCGGCTTCTGGTCCCCCAGGGTTCTGTGAAACCCACATTCCTGAGGGCCGCGCCCCTACTGTGGAGAGGCGGGGGGTGGGAGATGGTCCTTAGGCTACAGGCAAGGGTGGAAGCCCACCTCCCACCGCGCCCCCCAGCCCCCTCCCGACCAGCAGTGCTGGACCCTCTGGGTGCTGACCACCCCAGGGGCCTTAGAAAGGAAACGTCTGCGCCGCCGGGTCAGCCCCAGGGGTCGGCAGCCCAGGGTGTCATCTCAGCCGTCCCCGAGGCTGGGAGCAACGTGAGGGTCACGCCGTCTCCAGGCAGGTACATATCAGGGCGATAGATGGTGGTGGTGGCGGCATAATGAGAGATTCAACTATTGTACACTCTAAAGTGATTAAAAGGGAGCATTTTGTGTTGTATGTATGTTACCACAATAAAAAGTTTCTTAAAAAAACAGAACACCTGTTTTCCCATACCAGAGTTTCTCTCGAATACTCCCAAGTTGTATATATTTTATCCCCCTTGGTCAACACGCATTTCTAAAACTCATACCACAGGAGAGAACCGAAAATAGAAGTTCAAATAAATATCCATCGCCCTTGGGTGCCCATGCTCCTCTGCTTTATTCTATTTCCCCTAAATCAATCTGGTTGATAAGAGCAGCGTTCCCTGAGCTTCGCCCGGCGCGCGCGGCCGCCACGTTCTGCCACGTCTGTGTCCGATTCGGGCTGCCATGGTCCACCTAGCAGCTCTTTAAATCCACTTACTTTTTTTACTTTCCTTCGATTAAAGGAATAATTCACAGCACTGCCATCAAAAGAAAATTGGATATTCTTATCTCACCTAGAAGCTAACATAAAAATAAATGCAATAAACCCTAACACTGTTATTAAACTCATGGTAGACGCCGCAGCTTGCCAAAGGCTCGGAGCCAAGTGCTGCCCTAGCTCGTTAACGCGGGTAATTAGTGCACGTTGCAGAGATGCTCAAGAGTCCCTGGGGTGGAGTCGGGGCGATTAGGAGCGCGTCCCCGAGTGCTGAGCGCCACGTCCGTGTGCCACCTGAAGCCATCTCCACGGTGACCGCGTCCCACCACGGGTGTCGCAGGGCCTTAGCTGGGAGCTCCTGGGAGCAGCCTCCCTGGTTTCCTGGATCAGACACTAAGCTCTCCCCTAGCCCTGCGCCACCAAACACGACAACGTCTAATTGCAGAGCGGAGGAGCCGCAGCAGCCACCGCCCGCGGCGCCCGCCTGGGTTCCTCCCTCAGCTGCGCTGAATGTCACTTCTTCAGTGTGGAGGAAGTGATCACATCACGGCGTTGCTGTGAGTTTCAGCTCAGACCAGACACGGGTGGGTGCTGCGCAAATAAAAGACGATTCTAGAAACAGGGGCGCGTGGCATCATTCCGTAAAGGGGGGTGGGCAGGGAAGGGGCGGGTGTGCTGGGGGCGGTGCCTTCTTTTGTTTTTCTCTTTAGTTGTCTTGTGCCAGCTGCAAAGGTGAGGGCGAACAGGTCTGACTCCATCAACAAATATTTGAGGTTTGTTCGTGGCCAGCTTTGTTTCAGAAAGTGTTTTCCTTCTTTTCTGAGGACAGTCACCAGACCTCCCCCTGGTCCTGGCTCCCCCCCCGCCATGCCCTCCCATCCCCTCTCCCCTGGACCCCCACATGACCTTGCTTAGTGGCCTGGGCCGTCCCTGTGGCCCCGCTGGGGTCCGGGAAGAGCCAGCCCGAGAATCCGGGGAGCCAGCCCCGGGCCTGAAATGGCCAGTGCGGGGTCCTGAGCTGGGGCCCCTCAAGCCGGCGGAGTGGGTCACGGCGGCCGGCCACCCAGGCCCGCCCAGCCATCTGCCAGGAGCAGCCCCCGGGCCTGGGGCGCATCTGGGGTGACCAGCCCGGCCTAGGGGGCAGGGCTCCCTTGCTGTGCCTGCCGGGTGGGGGTCCGGGTGGGCGGCAGCTGGCGGAGAGCAGAGGCGAGGGGCTCCAAATGCAGCAGGCTCTCCGCTGTGTGCCAGCCCCTTCCCCAGATGCGCCCCCTCGACGAGCCCAGAAGCTGGTCCTACTAAGCGCGCCGAGCTCTTCCTCTCTGGCTCCTGTCTGGTTTCCCCCAATTGGAGGCTGCTGCAGGATTCTGGGTGCAGGGGGAGGAAGGGGGAGGGTACTTGTCGCCCCCTCCCCACCACCCCTCACAGCTGCAGCCGTGTCTATTCTTCTGAGGCCACCTCTGGGCAGGGAGCCCCTCTCAGCTGGCCCCAACTTTTCCCTGCTCCTCCCTTCCAGCCTGGGGGTCCGACAGCCCCCACCCCGCCCGCCCCTCCCCCAGCATCTGCCCACAGACTTCCTGGCTCAGGCCGGCGAGGCTGCACCAGATGCGAACCTTCCTCTCCCCCTTCTCTCCTTTCCTTCTCTTCCCCTTCACTCTCTCCATCACCATCAGCATCTAGGAAGCACTTGCTATATGCCTGGTGCTATAAATGACCTGCTTTGCATACGTTGTCCCATGCAACTCTCACCTAAGTCCAGTGAGATACCTGCTCTCCATAGCTCCAGTTCACACCTGGAGAAAGGGGAGTTCAGAGCTGCCACGACTCCTGCCCGGGGCCCACGGCCCAGAGCCGCAGGCCCAGGACTCCCGCGCAGGCATGGCCCCGCCCCGTGTCCAGACGCTTGGCCACTGTTACGTAGGTTTCCTCAGCTTGGAAACAACACACACGGTGTCATCCGCACCATTCTTTGGGTGATGGCTTTGCTGGTCAAGGCACAAATATCCTATCAGGGAGGTGAGTCACCAACTTCTTTGAGAAGATTGAAACAAATTCATTCCAAACAGCATCCCAAAAAATAACTAATTTGGGGAAAGCCCCTCCCAGCTTGGAAACAGCGGTCACACTCATCATTACCAGTTCATGACAAGAAGGAAGAGCTTGCTAAGTATCTACTACTTCATTCCCATTTGGCAGATGGGGAAATCGAGGCTCGGACAAGGCGGTGACCTGCCCGAGAGGCCCAAGTACCAGTGAGCCTGGAGAGCGCACGTCCCAGCACGCCCTGAGCGCCCCCCGCCCCTCCATCCTTCATTCGCAGCACAGGGACCCTGAGAGAGGCCCGCAGGGGAAGGGGCTCGGGCGGGGCTGGCGGGCAGGGGCAGGAGCCAGCCAGGGAGGGCCTGGGACCCCGGGGGCAGAAGGCCGAGGAGCGGCGGGAGGACGGAGCCGGCTCGGAGTGAGCTCCCGCCCTTGTTGGTCCGAGTCTCCAATGTTGCAAGGACAGTGAGGGAAGACGTATGTCCAGACACGCTGCGAAACCCCGCCGGACGCGCTCGACGTACAACGGCCTGACACGACAGTCCCCTGAGCCACGCAGCAAGCGTGGTGGTGGGCTAGGAGAGCGACAGCCTGGCTCCGTCCAGCCCTCCGCTTTCTGGCAGGGGTGCCTGGGTGGATCTTAGTGCTGTTTGCCTTTCTTTTTTAGATTTATTTTTTTATTTATTTCTCTCTGTTCCCCCCCCCCCCCGCCCCCAGTTGTCTGCTCTCTGTGTCCATTCACTATGTGTTCTTCTGTGTCTGCTTGCATTCTTGTCAGCGGCACCAGGAACCTGTGTCTCTTTTTGTTGCATCATCGTGCTGCATCAGCTCTCCATGTATACTGCGCCATTCCTGAGCAGGCTGCGCTTTTTCCCACTGGGCGGCTCTCCTTACGGGGCACACTCCTTGCGCATGGGGCTCCCCTACGTGGGGACACCCCTGCAAGGCACGGCACTCCTTGTGCGCATCAGCACTGCACATGGGCCAGCTCCACACGGGTCAAGGAGGCCCGGGGTTTGAACCATGGACCTCCCATGTGGTAGACGGACTCTCTAACCACTGGGCCAAGTCCGCTTGCCTGCTTTTAACCTCCTCGAGCTCAGTTCACCATCCCAGAACGCATGGCCTGTAGAGGGTGGGTGCCCCATTTGAGGCTCCCGGCATCTTCCCGACAGCCTCCCCCTCGTGTCTTCCCGTCCCAGGTGAGAGCTCCCCGTTCTCCCTTGCAGGAAGGCTGGCAGCACGTGACGTACCTGATGCTCTAGGAAACCACAGGCAGAGGCTCCAGGGAGGATGGGGGCGCAAGGCCTGGCGAGCGCGGGCAGCTGCAGCAAACCCTGCCACCAGCGCCCGGCTCTGGGCTCGGGGCGGCCTTGGCAGTGAGGTCTGCGCTGGAACCCTCGGGGGGGGTTGAAGCACTGCTCCCCCCGCATTGCTGCTCCCAGCTGCTCACCAGCCTAGCCCTGGCCCTCCCGAGTGAATTCCTTTTCTGCAATGACTTGCTAAGGGGATCCTGTTATTTGTAGCTGAGAGCCTTGAGTCAAGCACACGCTCACAGGGTGGTTCCAATGATTAAATGAGGTAATGGTTGTAACTTCCTTAGAATCCATCAGTCAGCACGTAGTAGGTGCTCAATAGATAATGTTTGAATGAATGAATTAAATGCAATAATTCATGAAAAGCACATGGCAAAATGGTTCGTACCTAAGAGGCACTCACAAAATATGTATTATCATGACCATAATTATTATTATAATATAAAAATAACACAGCCTTGAAAATAGCTGCAAGCCTATGTGCATCCAGGCAGCCAAAGAAAATGACCCATTAGGGCCATTCCCCTCCTCCCAGGTGGGCCCACGTAGCATCGCCTTCCTCTGTGCCATTGTGCGCAGAAGTGACACAAATTTTGGCTGAGAGCTTTAAAATCCCGGGAGTAATTCGCCACATCCCCTTTTGTCTCAGTAACATAGAAATGCTGGTGGCATCAGGAAGTTAGAAATCCCAGCCACCTCGAAGTAGATGACGTTTCTTGAAGGAGAAAGAGACGTTCGCCGTCTCACACCACTGAGTTCTAGGGGCTGTTTGTTATCGCAGCCCCTAGTCTAGCCTGACCGACAGAGCGACCTAAAGGAAATCAGCAAAACGGTTGTAGGGGGGAGGTGGACAGTCAGATTTGTCCAGCGATCTGTTTCCTTTTTCTCTTGGAAACGTGGGTTTGAATGGGGCTCTGTTGCCAGTTCTCTCGAGTTTGATGTTGGTGTTCTCTTTGCCTCGTTTAATGACAAAGAGCAGCAAGAGCCACGGCGGTGGTAGCTCTGGTGAAGCCACCGAAGACGCCCCAAGCTGGACTTGGCCGCGCTGCCTCTTTCATCCTGCGTTAGGCTCGCGGGGTAGAACTTGCTCCTTCTTCTCGTATTTTATACCAGGAGGGGTCCTCTTGGCCCTCGGGGATGGTCAGTGCGGCACCAAGGCCAGCCAGGCTAGGCGAGCTGTCTCCACTGGGCGCTTGGGCGTCTTCCAGATGTGACAGCTTGGGAGTAGAGGGGCATCCTTGATTGGCCCGAGATGGCGTGGCCTCTCCTGCCGTCGCCGGGGGCGAGTTTATTCAGCTTGGCCCCCCGGGCGCCGGCGGGCTGCCTGAGCCCCTCGTCTCTGCTGAGTTCAGCGGGGGGCAGAGGGTGTCGAGGCGGAACTGGACGTGAGTCTCGGGTTCGGCCGTGCCTTTGGAGGCGTGTCGACTGGACTGCCCGTGAGGGGCTGAAGAACTTGACCGTGACGGTTCTCCGAATGCCTGTCTGGATCTGAAAAGTGGATTTCAATGTCAAATGGGCTTTTCCAAAGGGACAAAGCACACGGGTCAAGCAGACAAGTGCCTTGGCTCTGCAGTCGTCCCTGTGCATGTCAGCGTGGCTTTCGATGCCAAGGAATAATAGACCAGAAGCAAAATACGCGACTCTAAAGGGGAAAGAACGAGGGCTGACCCATAGGAGACCTTGTCCGCAGCCACGGGGCTCCGTTGTTCATTTCTCCCACTCCTCTCAATCTGCTCTGCCCACCACCTCCCTCGTCTCAGGAGCCGACCCCTCTTCCTATCGTTCAGAGCAAAAAGTGTCGAGACATCTGGACTCCTCTGTTTTGCTCAAGTCTCACACTTAATGATCAGAAAATCCCATCAGATCCTCTTCAAAACACACCTGGAACCCAGCGCCTCCTGTCACCTTCCCCCCTACCCCAGCCCAGGCCCCTCGTCTTCCCCTGCACCACCGGGTCGCCGCGCTGGCCTCTCCAGCCGCGTTCCTAGCCTCCGCGCCCGCTCACGTGGCGGTGAGAGGTCCTGTAAAAGGAGGCGTGAGCTCCCGTCCCTCCTCTGCTCAAAGCCTGCTGCAGCCGCAGGTGGCCACAGCCACGTCCTTCCAGCTGTCTCCAACATGGTTCTCAAGTGACTCCCCCAGGGGACACTGGCAGTGAGGCATTTGGGGCTGTCACACCTGGTGGGACAGAGCCGCTGGCCCTAGTGGGTGGAGGCCAGGGCTACCACTCAGCACCCAGGAGGCACCCAGGGCCACATTCCAGCACCCAGGATGTCCCCACGGTCACAAAGAGGTCCCTGGCTCCCAACATTAAAGGGCCGCCCGTCCCTCCTGTTGGCTGTCTGCCTGGAACCGTGAACAGAGGGGACCTGGGCGTGTCATCACACAGGAAGGGCCGAGGACCCGGTCCCACCTTTGTCATCTTGGTTGCACGTGGGAGTCCAGGACAAGCCGTGCTGGCCAGTAAGGGTGCACCGAGCTGTGTCGTCATTTGCTAAAGGGGCTGCCAACGCAATATCAGAAACGGGTTGGCTTTCGTAATGGAATTTTATTAGGGGAAACCCTGACGGTTCTGAGGCTGTGGAAATATCCAAAGGAAGGCAGCCTCAGAGCGGCTGCTTCACCATCAGACGGCGGCTGGCCGACCCGGGAGCCCTGCCAGGTGCCAGGCAGACAGCGGCTCTGCCGGCCTCCCTGCTTCCTCCCCGAGCCCGGCTGGGGGCCACCGGGCGTTTCTCCCTGGGCCTCGTCTCCTCAAGCCCCTCTCACTGGCAGGACAAAACGGCAGAGCCCCCTTTCCCCATGTCCCTTCCTCTGTGTATTCTCAGACGGCGGAGACGCTGCCCAAGGCGCAGCCCTAGTCCAGTTGAGAGCCCTAGCGCAGCCTAACTGGAAGGGATCAAATCAGAGGCCCGTAAAGGAGTTGAATCAAGGGGCCCGCTCAGTGCCTCCGCAGGCCCGGGGGTGGGTGAGCTTACAAATGTAGTGCTCTGGGGTCCACAGAAGACGAGCGAGGACAAGCTGCAACTACGAGACAGCACAAAGGTCCTTGGACAAACCCGGGGTTTGTTTCTACCCACATGATTGCCAGAAGCAGGCGTCTCAGGGCTGGAATGGACACCTAGGTCCTTGGGATTTCCTGCTCCACCATCTTCAACAGGCGGCCGTCATCCTCAGGGTCACAAGATGGCTTCCATGGTTCCAGACATCGAGTTCACATTCCAGGCACGAGAAAGGGAGAAGGGTAAAGAGTAAAGGCCAGCCATGTCTTGGCCCTCTTAAAATGCCTTTCTCAAATCCCCACCCAGTTATTTCCACTTACAAGGACCTCTGAAAGACAGGGATTTTCGTTGGGCACCTTGCTGCCCTAAAGAAAACCCCTTAGAAAGAAACGGAGCGGAAACCAGCGGTGCTTGTGCGGCTCTCGCTGCTGTTTGTGCCGAGCGGGCTCTGGGGAGCCTTCAGGGGTTTGGTGGGGATGGGCTCGTCTCCCCTGGGAGGCCCGGCTCAGTCTGGGCGCTCTCGCCTGCTGCCTGGCTTGCAGCATCACGCTCCAGCCTGTGGTCTGAGCTTAGTAAGAGGTCGCCTTCCCTTGGAAGGGAAGTTCGATCACAGCAAGGCAGGCTTGAAGGCAGATTTTTGAGCTCACCCTCACGCCCTGGATAAGCGTTTGCCTGAAATGTCTCCAATAACGGGGACCCACCACCTCAAAGCCATCTCCAACGGCGGGGCGGCCCCGGCCGGTGCAAAGCCCTTTCTCTCTACTGAACTGGGATTTTCTGGCCTTTAGCTGCACTGATTGCGCCCCAATTCACCTTCAGAGAATGAGCCGGGTTGAACTGCGCCTCCCCCGCCCCCCGCAAACATTCACACCCCCCCCCCAAATCCGTGCGTGTGACGGCATGAGGACCCAGGGTCTTAGCAGACGTCGTCAGGGTAGACGAGGCCACACTAGAGGGGGCCATGCTAGAGGAGGCCACGCTGGAGGAGGACACCCTAGAGAGGCCACGCTGGAGGAGGCCGTGATAAAGAGGCCACGCTAGACGAGGCCATGCTGGAGGGGCCACGCTAGCGGAGCCATGTGGAGGGGGCCATGCTAGACGAGGCCACGCTAGACGAGGCCACGCCGGAGGGGGCCACGCTGGAGGAGGACACGCTAGATGAGGCCACGTTAGAGGAGGGTGGGCCCTGGCCACGACGGGAGTCCTCACATGAAGAGGGCAAGCACGCACGTGGCAGTGCAGGCCCGAGGGGAGCAAGGCGCCTGGGAGTCCTGGGGCGCTGGGATGGCCGGAGTCCCCAGGGAAGCCCCCCTGGACCATCTGCAGGGAGCGCGGCCCCGCCCACCCTTGGCTTTGACCTCTGACCTCCAGATCCGAGAGAAGAGATTCCCGTGGTCTTAAGCCCCCCACCCCACCCCGGCTTCGGGTACTTTACCGCTGCAGCCACGGAAGACCGACGAGGCCACACACTTCCCACAGCTCCCCGATTAGGGGACCCCGGAATGGCGACGGGCACAGCAGGGCCACGTGTCCCTTTTACAGGGGGGGGACACTGCAGTGGGGAGCTGGGTGCCTTCGCGTTGGGGATCCAGAGTTCCCCCCACTAAAACCACAGAGGACAAGTCCACACCCACCTTGCCCTTTTCCCAACCCTCATCACACAGGCCGCGGGGGGCTCGGCCCACAGGCATTTGCTGACCCCGCTGTGGTCTGCCTGGGGCAGACATGGGGATACAGAGATAAAAGAGCCTGCCCTCGTGGGGGCCCAGCCTGGTGGGGAGGGTGGGGAATGAGCGTGGCAGGTGGGCGGGCGTTTAGAGGGCAAAGAAGTGAATGTAATCTGGGGGCAGCATGGAAGGCTTCCTGGAAGCAGCGACGTGCAATCTTCCCTGCAAGGAATACACCTGCCTGAATCTTCCCGCAGGGGCCGCCGCATACTGGTGTGAAGGTAACATGAGCCAGCACTACCAGGGTTTTCCTTCCGGGTGATGGAAATACTCTGCGCTTAGATTGTGGGACGGTCGCATGACTGCGCCTACACAACAGCCCGATGAACCGTAGTCAGGCGCCTTGTGCGCAAGCGAACCGCGCTCAGTAACGACGCTTCTCCAGGGCAGCGCTGTCGAGCTGAGGCTCCAGGTGGAGGCCCGAGAGCGCGCCGGCCGGGCCCTGCAGTGGCGTCCCTGCCCCTTCCCCACGCTCATCTCTTCCCGTTGGGGAGGGGCGCCTCTGACCCTCTGTCATCTCCAGGGAGCGCTTTGGAAAATGTGGGGGGCTTGGAACCCCAGACGGCCCCCCTGGAGGTCCCCAGGCCCCACGGAATGGGACCCTGCGCCTTAATGAGCTGCCCGAGTGGCTGGCGTGGGCATCGAGGTCTGAAAACATTGAGGGCACAGTTCTCAAAGTCGGCCACCCCCCGAGGGCCTTAAAAGCCCCGAGACTCCCCTGGCGTTGCTCTGGGGGTGCCTCCCGGGCCCCAGGACTTGGCCGAGACCCCCCACCCCGCGGGGAGCCTGGCGGGCAGCGGGGCGGCCGGGCCCCCGTCGGGTGCCCACGCGCTCTGCCTCATGGGGCTCTTTCGTCCGAAGCCCACGGGGCCCGTCGGCCCTCACTTGGCTCCCGCCCGCCAAGAGCCAGCCCGCCAGACCCCTGCCGCCCACTGCCCCTCGCGGGCGGCACAGCCTCCTGTGTTGTTTCATCTTTGCCGGTCCTGATGGCCATCGCGGTGGCCATTGTTGCACTTGGCCCCAGTGGCACCGGGGCTCACGGTGATTATCCAAATACCAAACTTCAAACAAACAGAAAGAAAATAACATTGGCTCATGCTTTGTGATAAGCCGCCTTTATCAGCCCCCTCTGCTCTCAGCTGGCCCCGCCGGTCAGATGGCAGCCTTCTCCCCGTGGTAAGTCAACAGCACCTGTTTGTCCAGGATGACACGGGGGCAGGCTCTGCGCCTGGTGTTATCACAGAGGAAGCAGCGGGGGAGGCGCGCGCAGGCGGACGTGGACCCAGCGGCACAACAGCCGCCGCTGGGCACGGCCCGGGATGGGCTAGGGGGGCTCTGTCCGGCCCTGCCCGCTCATTGCTTCCCGCCAGGCGGCCGCCGGGGGCGGACACTTTCACTGCTCCCTGCCTCAGGGGCTCCCCTGCCGGCCCCCAGTCGCTGTGTCCACACAGGCCAGGGCTTCCGGGACCCGCGCTGCCAGTTTCCGAAGCTGCACGTCTAAATCGGGATTTCCTGCATTCCCAGAGCCTTGGGTTTGGCAGGGGCCCTGGAGGGCAGCGAAGCCAGCCCCTCTCTCCTTTTACAGAAGAGGGGACCGAGGCAGGGAGGCGGAGGCCGAAGGTCACACCCCCACCCTCCGGTGCCCAGCTGGACCAGAGCTGTGCTCGCTCCGGCCCGTGGCGGCCCCACGCGGTTTGCACAAGGGCAGCTGCGGCTCTTGCCGTCACTCTGTGGGTTTTGTTTGGCAGAACTGGCTGCAAGTTCCCGGCGAGAGGGTGGGGTCTGGGGTCCTTTCTCACTCCCAAGGTGCATTCCGAGCCCTTGGGGACCTATTCAGAGGCAGGCTCTGGCTCGAGGCCCCATGGGCCCTGGGATGCTCCTTTCCAGCAGGCTCCCTGCTGCCGCCCTGCGGGGCCACTCTCGGAGGAGCAGACCCCAGGTTCATCTCCTTGAGGCTGCAGGCCCGGAGGGGCGGGGGGCGGCCTTGACCACCCCACCTGGGTGCCCCTGCCGCAGGTAGGAGCCAGGCTCTTGCTGGGGCCCCGCACAGGAGGGGAAGGGCTGTGACAGCATGGCCGTCCCCTGCCTCGGTGGCTCTCGACGGGCCGCTCCTCTGGGGCCTCGCACCCAGGAAGCCCCCCTCCTTGAATTCGGGCTGGAGCCGCGAGCCCCTTTAACCACCAGGATGTGGCAGCACGGTGCTGTGCCCACCGCAGGCTGCGCCTGAGGGCCCTGGGCCTGCTTCTCTGGCCCTGGAACCCTCACCTGCCAGGTAAGGAGCCCAGCTCTGCGCCAGAGGGGGCCCGTGGGAGGAGCCCGTGGGGAGACCCTGTGGGAGGAGCCCGTGGGGGGCCACTGTGCGAGGAGCCCGTGGGGAGGCGCCGTGGAGGGGGAGAACCCCGGAGGGGACCCCGTGCCAGCTGGGCACAGCCCCACCTAACCCAGGATCTAAACTAGCCACAAAGTGGCAGATCCACCCTGCAGCAGAGTGGCACGCGAGCGAGGCAGCTGCGGTGATAAGCCAGAGTTTTGCGGTGGTGCCACCCAGCAGCAGGTCCCTAAAGCAGGGGCCACATAACTTCTCGTCCACAGCAAAGGGGCTCCGCTAACCCCCGCAGCACAGCAGGCAGCCACCAGGAAGGGGGTTGGTCACCGTCACAGTGGCTTTGTGACCAGTTGAGGAGCGTGGCCCGGAGTTTCCAGCGGCCCGTGACAGGAAGCAGCCTAAGAGGCTCGGGCGGAAAGAGCGTCCTGAGACGCAAAGGTCGAAAGCCCGGGAGCCGGACTGCGCCAGGTGCGGCGCCCACACCCCATCGGGGGGCTCGGCCGCTCCCCCTCTCTGCTTTGCTTTGTGTGCACTTCGTTCTTTCCCAGCTGACCCCAGGGAGCAGCAAGTCGCCCCCCCACGCCGCTTCAGGCTCACATCAAGCTCCAGTCGTGGGCGTGCGTCTTGGGGGCGCTCCCCGGCTGCGCTGGGTGCCCCGTGCGCAGCCCTGAGCCCGTCCCGCTGACGCCGAGTGGGCTGTCCTCGCAGCCCCTCCCGGCACACGTGCAGCAGGCAGCCCTGGGTCGAGCGTGTCTGCGTGCCACCAGCTGCTGCTTTTCTGGAAGGAGAAACCGTTGTGCCAGAGCTCCTGCTGCAGCCACCAGGCAGGGCAGCGGATGCACCAGGCACCGAAAGGCTGCTCTGGCGAGGGCCCCGACGAGCAAGCGTTCTCTCTGTGCTCTAAACAGATAGCAAGTGCTGCCGCTTGAAGACAGTTTGTTACCACTGGCGAACCCCCAAATCATGAAGGAAACCCTCAAAGGGCAGGTGAGAGCCACCGTGAAAAAGCCCTGTCATTCCTCTCCCCAAGAGAAACCTGATCCCAGCCTCGCTCTGCGCCTGATGCGGAGAGCGGGAAAATTGTTCCACTCTCCTCCTCTCGGTTGACAGACGGCCCATGTGCCCACTGGTGAGCGAGCGGTGGGACAGGCCACTGAGAACAAAGATGAAAAGACAGGGCGTTGGAGCAGTGCCCGAGAGTTACGTTTCCATCAGCTTTCCCAGCTCTTGGTACAAGGTGCAATCCTGAAACGTCGGAAGGGTGAGCATTCACTGCCTCGTGCTGCTGATTTGGAAGGAGGACGAGCGGGGTGTGTTTTTCTCCCCGAACCCCGGGCCCCAGTCGTCCTGACTGCCCACAGCCCCCCGAGGAGCCCAGCTCTTTCTGGCATCTGTGACTTGCTGTCCTCTTCTCTCTGCCTATAGAGCTCCAATAGGCCCCTTTGCCTGAAATCTCTTATTTGTAGCCGAGGGCTTGGCTGGCTGCTTCCCGTATCCACTGTCGCGCCGCAAGCCAACCCCCACACTTAGTGGCTCAGGACAACAACTGACTGTTTTCTGACAATTCTGAGAGCTGGCGGCGCTCGGCGGGTGGCTCCTCAGCATGGTTCTTGCTGAGGCAGTCGGTTGGCGGCTGGAGGCCGGCTCGACCCAAGGCCACGCTGCGCAGCCTGCAGGGTGCCTCAGGAGGCCTGGGCGCCGGCGCTGTGCTGGGGGCTCGGCCGGGCTGTCCCACAGGGCCTGCACGTGGCTCTGCTGGGTCCAGCCGAGGCCTGAGAAGGGCGGCCCGAGCGCGAGAAAGAAACGTTCTTAAGACCTGCAGTTCCAAGAAGACGTCGCGTGAAAAGCTTAAACGTATTTTGAACTAAGTGAAAACGTAATGTCCAAATGTGCGGGATTTAGTAGAAGTGGTGCTTAGAGAAAATGTACAGTGTCGAAGGCAAGTACCAGAAAAGAAGAAAGATCCAAAATCAATAACCTAATTTTCCACCTTCAGAAACAAAAGAAGAGGACTTTGAAGCAAGCAGGAGAAAAGAAATGGTAAAAATTTGAGCAGAATCCAGTGGACCTGAAAACAGGAAAACAGTAGAGAGCCTCAGCAGTCCCTAAGGCTGAGTCTGGTAAGAGCCACTGGCCAGGCCGGCCCAGGTAAGAAGGGAGAGATAGGCCACGTCAGAGAGCAAGAGGTGCCGTCCTGGCTGCGCGGAGCTAAAGGGTCCGATCGCCAGCTCTAGCCCGCGGATTCGCTAACTCAGACAGACAGGAGCACTGCCTTGGGAGAAGACAGAAGTGACCAAAGGAGGGGAGGAGAGGACGGACCAGCACGGGTTAGTTTCCGTCGTCCCGTCGATGGGTGCAGACTGGGGGCCCCCGGCAATTCAAGACGGTGGAGAAGGGGACCCAGGCAGGGCGAGCAGCGAAGAGCAGCGGGCGTGGGGGGCGGTGCCGTGTCCGTCTTTGGGAAACACGACCCCCCACACCTAAACTCTGCCTCTTTGGGGAGGGTTCTTCCTCATGGGA
The DNA here is from genome assembly GCF_030445035.2 of Dasypus novemcinctus. Classification (NCBI taxonomy): domain Eukaryota; kingdom Metazoa; phylum Chordata; class Mammalia; order Cingulata; family Dasypodidae; genus Dasypus; species Dasypus novemcinctus. Next base: position 3,297,146 of record NC_080690.1, read on the forward strand.
CCCTGTTTCCACTCTCACCCCCACCCCACACCTCGGGGCACAGAAGCGTTTAATTAATATCTACGAAGCCCCATCTCTCAACCCTGGCGTCACAGTAATCTCACCTGGGGAGCTTTTTAAAAATATCCACTCTTGGACCCCACCCCCAGAAATTCTGATTAACTCGTCTGGAGTGTGGGTCTATTTGCAGCTGGGGCTGAGAACCGCTGCGGTGAAGCAACACATGAACTTACAAATGATTCACCGGAATGAGGTACAAGAACAGCAATTTAGGGAACAAATATTTAGAGACTAAATGTGGGTAGAGTATTGAAGGAAAGAAAAACAGAACAGGAAATGATGAGCGGTGAAAGAAAATTAGAGTGCAGAAGGAGGGAGGGAGCTAGCAAATAAGGGAAGGGCTGTGGAAAGGGGCAGAGAAGCCAGAGTCGTGTCCGATAGAGGGCTCAGACCAGCTGGTGAGCATCCGAACCAGGGAAGAGTAAAGAGGGGAAACTTTACCCCAAAAGAGAGCCCATGGAGGGGTTCTTTTCTTCCCATAATGTGCTTGCTTAGGTTTCTTGATAAACACAGAAAATCTATGCTCAGCACATATTTATTTTTCTCTCTCCTAACAACAATTTAAAAATACTTCAAGATGATTTCTTCCTGAATTGATCGTCTAAAATTTGAACCATATCTCTGCATGTGAAATGTAGTGTGTAGAGGCATACACGCATGAACATGCATGAAGTGGAAGAGGATAGCGAAGCTCACATGGAGAGAAGCCTCTGGGGAGCTCGCTGCAGGACGCTGGCCTTAGCCCAGGGCCTACTCATGATTTTTATGGGTACTTTGCTGAAGGCAGATCATTTCATCTAATTGTAGAATTCACAAAGCTCAGAAATAACTCCGTTAAGATTGGTGAGAAAGACAGAGGACCATACCTGACACCAAATGCAAAAATGAACCCACAATGAGCCAAAGACCTCGATATAAGAAGTGAAACCATAAAACTCATAGAAGAAAGCATAGGGCTAATTCCTCAAGACTTGGGGTTTGGCAATAGATCTTCAGATGTGACTGCCAAAACATGGACAACAAAAGGAAAAGCAGAGAAAGTGCACCTCATCAAAATTTAAAACTGTTGTGCTTCAAAGGACACTCAAGAAAGTGAAAAGACAGCCCACAGAATTGGAGAAAATATTTGCAAATAACATATATGATAAGAGACTCATATCAGGAATATATTAAGAACTACAATAGACAATCTAATTAAAAATGGGAAAATGATGTGAACAGACATTTCTCCAACAAAGAAATACCAGTGGACAATAGTACATGAAAAGATGCTCCACATCATTAGCCATTAAGGAAATGCAAACAAAAACCAGAATGAGATACTACTTCTCACACACTAGGATGGCTTGAAAGACAAAGTCAGATATTAACAAGTGTTGGTGAGAATGTGGAGAAACTGGAAACTTCATACCGCCGGCGGAAGTGTAAAATGGTGCAGCCACTTTGGAAAACAGCCTGGCAGTTCCTCAAAAGGCTAAACTTAGAGTTACCACACAACTCAGCAACTGCACCCCTAGGTTTGTACCCAAGAGAAATGAAAGCAAGTATCCACTTGGAAATGTATGCACAAATATTCAAAGCAGCATCGTTCATAACAGCCAAAAGGTGATGCACATCAACGGATGAATGGATAAACAAAGGTGGTACAATGAGATCATCTTCAGCCATAAAAAAGGAATGGAGTACTGAGACATGCTACAGCATGGCTGAACCTTGAGAACAGCATGCTAAATGAGAGAAGCCAGTCACAAAGGACCACGTACTGTATTATTCAATCCATGTACACTGTCCGGACTAAGCAAATCTATAAGATGTAAAGAAGATTAGAGGTTGCCTAGAGGTAGATATAGGGGCAATAGCTAAGGGGTACAGGGTTCCTTTTTGAGGTGACCAGAATGTTTTAACATTGACTGTGGTTGCACATATCTGTGCATATGCTAAAAGCCACTGAATTGTACCCTTTACAAGAGTGCATTGTATGGTACGTGAATTATATCTCAATGAAGTGGCTAAAAAAATAAGACAGCAGGTGCCTGTGCTCAGTGCATCTCTACAAACCCACAGCTTAGTGGCTGGCATTTCAGAAACGCTCAGTAAATGCTCATCAGAGAAGTGAATTTTAGCAAGTTAGAAGGAAGGGCCAAGACTCAAGGGATGGCATTCAACAGAGGGGAGTGGAAATTCTCTCCTAAGATCTGAGATCCCGTTGTATTAGCATAGCGTGAAGGTGACCTAGCGTGAAAGCAAATCCTGTTTAAAAAGAAAACCCTGAGCGTTTCACTAACAACCAGCTCACTGTGAGTCCAGAGAGGGGTGTGGTTGCTAAAAAGGCGACTTCCATCCTAGACTGCCCTTCCTGGGAGCCTTGCGCCCAGGTTCAGAGACGCAAACTCCCCGGGGGGCTCCGGACAGCTCCGGAAGACGTCCCGGCCTTGTGTTGACTGCAGGCACCGTCCTTAAAGAAACGGTTCTCGGGGGTCCCCATGTGAGGGTGGCCCAAGGCTGACCTCCCCAGGGCTTCCCAGGAGTGAGGATGACCTGGCGAAGATTTCCACCCGGAGAAGGCACATTTCAAGCCCGGAAGGCCCGGGCAGAAGGGCAGCTCACGTCTCCACGTGGCTGAGTGCTTCCTGTGGGAGAGCTTGCCCTAGAGGATAGAACAGAAACGCTGAGTGGAAAGCTTCTTGGAAGAACGGAACGGCTCTATTAGCAGAGTTGTGGGGTGTGCTGCTTGTTTATCTCCTGTACTCCCTTTTTCCTACTGTGTTTTGTTTTCATTTCTTATTGATTTGTAGAAGTTCTTTACATATAGTTTGAATGCCAATTTTTATCACATACATACATTAAGAATACCTTCCCCAGTGATGAGTTATCTTTTCACTTTATTGAGCATGCAGTAAAGTTTTATTTTAATAGCATCAACTTTGACAATAGAACCTTTTATGTCCAGTAAATTTTGGAACCTGTTTAAGAAATTTGTTCTCTTCCCCAATATCATAAAGATATTTTCCCAAATCATCTCCTAAAGGTTTTAAAGCTTTGCTTTATATACTTAGGTCTTTAACCATCTGGAATTTCTTGTTGTCAGTAAGCTGATGTAGGAGTCTATTGTTTTCCCTATTGGATAACCAATTTTCCCAGGACTATTTCTTAGAAATTCCAGTCTTTGCCATCTATTTGTATATGACAAATTTTGGATATTCTATCCAAATCTGCTCTCCTCATAGTCCCCAGTGATTCTCCGGAAGGCACAGAATTGTCCATGATCCTCACAACACCCGGCCTCTTGGATCCTGGCATCTTCTCCAGCCGCACCCACCCCCTTCCATGGCCAAATCAAAGCTCTTGGGATCGCCAGTAACTGCCGCCTCTTCTTTTTTTTTTTTTTTAAAGATTTATTTATTTATTTATTTCTCTGTCCTTATCCCCCCCACCCCGGTTGTCTGTTCTCTATGTCTATTTGCTACGTCTTCTTTGTCCACTTCTGTTGTTGTCAGCGGCACAGGAATCTGTGTGTCTTTTTGTTGCGTCATCTTGTTGTGTCAGCTCTCTGTGTGTGCAGCACCATTCCTGGGCAGGCTGCACTTTCTTTCACGCTGGGCGGCTCTCCTTACGGGGCGCACTCCTTGCGCGTGGGGCTCCCCTACACGCGGGACACCCCTACGTGGCACAGCACTCCTTGCGTACATCAGCACTGCGCATGGGCCAGCTCCACATGGGTCAAGGAGGCCCAGGTTTGAACCACGGACCTCCCATGTGGTAGATGGACGCTCTAACCACTGGGCCAAGTCCACCGCCACTGCCGCTCCTCTTTCCTTTCAATCATCTCATTGCTGACCACCACCTCCAGTATGTCTGCCTCATTGTTTCCTCAACCAGTCATGGACCCCAGAGTTTTCCATCCATCTCCTGCCCCTTGGACTGGAATAGACAGCAGCCTATGTGCTGTCCAGCTCAGATAGCTCACATGCGGCTTACAATGTCCAAAACTACACTCTGTATTTCTACCCTCCCAAACCTACCCAAGTGCAATGTTTCCCCCCACAGCAAATGCCAATTCCAGCCCAAGGACAAGCCACAAGGCTCCGCTTTGACTCCTTTCTGCCACTTTCTGCATCCAAACCAACATCAATCCCATCAGGTCTACCTTTGAAATACACCCCAGTCTAGCTACTTCCCCCTTCCACCACCACCACCCTGGTCAAGCCATCATCCCCCATGCTTGGAGGACGGCAGCCCCTGCGCCTGTGGATCCACGCTCTGCAGATGCAGCCCGGGACCGCCATTTCACCATTTGCTCACAGTGTGACATTGTGCATGTGACTGAGCATCTCTGAGCCTCAAAGTCCTCTACAGAGAAGGGCTATAACATAATACACCAAACACGGTGCTGCTGTTGTGACCACTCCATGTTCTCAGCAGAATGCTCGGCACAGAGGAGACGTGATGAGCTGTGGCTGTGACGACCGTTGTGTCCCCGTAATTCTTCTCCCATATATCCTGGCCACCAAGCCCAGCTCCTGGAGGGCAGGGGGTCCCGATAACCAACAGAATGCCCGCTTATTAGTCACGTCGGTCCACTTCAGAGAAACGACCCAAATCTCGAGAGGTTAAACCAGCTCAGGGACAAAGCCAGGGACGCCCCCGCACCCCAGGCGTAGCCCCGTAAGGACGAAGGCCAGCTGAGCTGCTACAGTGACTCGTTCTCCTGGGATTTTTCCCAGCGAGGCTCGGAGGCCAACGCGGTTAGTTTCGACCTCCGTGGTTTGCTTTCCATGTGGCTCCAGGTAAGCTTTTTACTTTTCTAATTGGAAGGTGGTTTTTGTCGGATGCTGAATTGGGTCAATTCACCGGTTGATCAGCTTGCATGCTCGAGTAGCCCGGAGTTGCTCAGCCCTGGCCGCCCGACACAGTCACGGGGTACTCGAAACAAACCGCGGGTCCAGAGATTCCAGTCCAATATCTCTGGGTTGAGAGCTGGACACGAGCCCTTCACGAAGCCTTTCCCAAGAGCAGATGGAATTGAAAACTGCTCCGTTAGGCCAAGCAGTCAAAAGCACAGCCCGTACCCTCCCCCGACAAGATTCCACTGCCAAATGAGTTTAGCAGTTGTTGCGCCCTGGGGCTGGGGGTGCTGGGCAGGGGGTGTCCAGCTCCAGCTGTGCGATGGCCATTTGGTCCTCGGTGTGAGGCAGAGGCGCAGTTCAGGCGCTGCTTGGTGTGTTTCAGGCAAACCGCTGATTGATTGGTTCTTCAGCATTGGATCCAGATGCCCTGGCCGGGTGAGGAGGCAGCTCCCACCGGGGATGCGTGCGGGAGCAGCCAGGGCGCCGGCGGAGGGTCCAAGGGGCCCGAGGACAGAGAGGAGCCTTTGCAGCAGGAGGCGCAGCCCGACCCTCCCCACGCCCACCGAGGTGTCGACAGCCCTTAGCTGGCAAATCGCGCTTCTAGACTACCTCAAGTGGGGCTTGAGCGTCACCCGTGAGGGCAGCCCGGAGGTTAGAATTCTTCCACCCACTTCGCAAACGCCAAACTGATGCTCTGAAGGATTAAGAGATCAGCTACGGTTAGCAGGCGGCAGGGCAGGGCCAGAACTGAGGTGCCCTGAGCCCCTAGGTCCCCCGACTCTGAAACCACCTTTCAAACCATTCAGAAACCAAAGTCAGTGTCGCGGTGTGCAGCCAGCAGGGCGTCTGTGGCCGCCCGCACCGTCGGCCCTCGGCACCCGCCTTCGACTTATTTGATGCCCAGCTCTGACCTGGACAAGAGCAAGAGAAACAGTGGGAAAATGGGGGGAAAAAGAGAAAAAGAAAAGAAAGAAGACTTGGTTCACTTTGCACTTTCAATCAAGAGTGGGCCCGTGGAGAAAGTTGACTTGTGGCTGAAATGAAGTTCTGAATCAAATGTCCTCGCACTTTGCGAGGATGACAACCCGTTTTCACTTTAAAAAAAAAGTCACGGACCCCTCAGGATAGCAGTTGTATTTTTAAAATCTGTTCATTGAGAAAACACACCCTGGCAACATGTCTTCTGTGAATTTGGTAACCATCTTGTATTAATTTAGAAAACTGGGAATGCCAAAGCATGCACTTTAAAAAAACATATAGTCCAACTGATAAATACAACAGAGTATTTTCTTCTAAAGACGCCCCTGTCATTTTGTGAGAAAACATCCCTGTTTTCAAAGACACAGTGGAGGAGGGAGGAAAGCGGCGAGCGAGTCTGGGAAGCACTGCCAGGCGAGGCAGGAGGCAGGCGCGCCGGCTCCTTGGACGCTGGCCTACTTGTGCGCACATCGGGAATTTTTCAAAATAAAAATAATTTTAAATTGCGATCGTTGGTCCACGGGCAAGTCCATTGTTCCCTCCAAAACACTCGGTCTGTTCCCTCTCTGACCTCCGCGGCCTCCGATAGCAAGCGGAACGCTTTCGCCCCCGAGCTGGGGACGGCCGCCCAGCGGGCAGCTGCTGCTGGCCACCCCTCCCTGTCAACAGCTGGCCTCGAACAAGCGGCTAATCTCGAGCGTGTTTGATATGAAGTGGGAAAGCAAAAATAATCACCTGCCAGGGATTCCAGCTGCACAAAAGACACGGTCCAGATCGGGTTTCCGCGTGCGTGGGCGGCGGGGCGGCTCTCCCGGCAGGACACGGCCCCCGCCTCGCGCCCGGGATGGCCTGCCCCGAGCCGCAGCTCATGTTTCCCGGGCCCTTCCCTCCGGGGTAAATGCAGGGAGGATGACAGTGGTGGAAAGACGGCCTCGAGGGGGCAATGAGGGCGGGGCCCTGCCCCCCGCAAGGCTCCACGGATCTGGGGAGCTCCCAGGTGCCAGGTACCCGCGACACCCGTATCTGCAGCCTGGCGTTGACTCCTCCAGATTCCTGGGTTTAGAGATGCCTCCTGTCCACCCCCAAGCCGTCCACCCCTCCTACATTCTTGTCACGCACACCCAATCCGTTGGCGGAGCCGGCTGGCATGCCGCGCACAGGTATCCGCTGACCGCCCGGGCGTTACCGCGGCCACCTGGCGCACCGGCAGCTCGCCCCCTGCCCACCACCTGCCTCCAGCCGGCACCTGAGCGAGCCTGTGGCCCAGGAGCGCCAGATCGAGTCGCCTCCACTCTGCCCCGGTCACAGCCAGGGTCACAGACAGGGGGCCCCAACCCCCACGACCTGAGCCCCAACTCTTCCCACCACCCACCTCCTCTCCTTCCCCTCCACTCCCATTCTATCTGCACCCTTCTAGATTTTTCTCCGTAGTCGAATATTGGTTGACGGGATATTGTTTCCTCCTTCGGCTCTTCTAGCTGGCGTTCCAATCTGCCGTGCTCACGGCGTGAGCGTGACATGCGGCCGGAGCCCCAGGAAGCTGTGCGACTGAGCCGAGGGCGGTGGCCCCACGCCGGGCAGCCTGCGTGGGAAGGCCGGCCCTGCCGCTCCCTGGCTGCACGGTCGCAGAAAGCTTCTTGGTTTCCTATGCCCAAGGCCGGCTTGCCGCGCACCTGCGGCCGCGTTCTCCTCCGTGCGTGGGCACCGCTAGGCCCAGCGCCCCCCACCGCTGCCACGGGAGTGGGTTCGGGCTGATGGGATGCGGGCAGAAGCGACGGGCCCCTGTCCGCGCCGAGAGTGGGCCCGGCGGCGTAAGGGGCGCGAGCTCAAGACGCCTCCCTGGGCGATGCCAGGCGGCTCCTGGGGGCCGCTGCTGTCCCCAAGGCGTCGGGCGAACGAAGGCGGGTGAGAGCCCAGGACCGCCCGAGGCGAAGCAGCACCGTCCTCCAGGGCAGACCCGCCCCTGGCCGAGGCCTGGCGGCGTGGACCGAGGAAGCCGCGTTCTTACCCTGTGCCCCAATAATTCCATCTTCTCTGATTCGACCCCAAAGGCGCCGTCAGAGACACGCACGAGCGTTTCCGCCCGGGAACACTGGCTGTTCGCCGCCGCGGTGTCAGAAGCGTGTAATTCAGGAAGAGCGTCGTCTGAAAGGAGGGGTTTGCTAAGTGACTTGTGCAGCTGTAGGAGGGAAGGCCAAGCTGCCGTGGGACCGAGTGTTCTGTCCTCACAAGACCCCCAAGGCGTGATTTCACTCTGCTATTGGGGAAACCCGTGTGGTTCTACAGACAGGACACCATGTGATGTGTGTTTGGTTGTGTGTGCATAAAGGAGACTCGCATGTAATAAAATACACCCAGATACCCGGAGTGGATACCCCTTAACGGTGACATTATAGGTCATTTTTATTTCCTATATGCCTTTTTGCACATTTTCCAAATTTCCTAAAATAAAAAATGCACTGCTTACTAATTAGATACAAGACAGTAAGTATAAAAACCGTACTCAGCTCACCTCCTGTCCAAACTACTGGCCATGATGGTTGAAATGGCACCAGCCATTGCTTGGTGGGTATAGAGTGTTCATAAATTTAAAAATTTTTAAATGAAGAAAAATAAAGCACTGTGATATTGTAAATCTCATGGGCACAAAGGCAGATTGATTCAATCTTTTTACCTGGTGTCCCCAAAGACCCTTGAAAAATAGTTTTTCTTTCTTTTAATGGAAATCCGTTCATCTATGAGGAACCATGAACATGTCGAATGAGATTATTTAGCTAATCTCTTGCTTCCAAGGTTCGGAGAGGGAAATGAGAAGAAATGAACGAAGACATGAACAAATGAATGAACAAACAAGTAAGTGACAAAGAAGGGCTGTGGGGGACAGAGTGGCCCCGCTTCCATGGCAGCTCCGAGCACCCTGTCGGGCTGGTGGAAGGGAAGGAACACGCCCGCCGCCCTCACTGAGCAGGTGACTGAAGACCCGCTCCTCTTGTGCTGGCCAGGTCCTTGGGGTCCCAGCTCAGCGCCGTGCAGCTACGGCAAGTGCCAGGGCAGGGCCTGGGCCGAGACGCTTTGACTGGCCGGAGAGGGAACCGGGTGGCAGGCGCCTCAGGCCGGCCGGGGCCTGGGGGGGGGGGGGTCTCCTGCAGGCAGGGACAGTCTGGGTACACGGACGAGAACCGAATTTTCACAACGACACCCCTCACTCTGCTCCCGTGGCTGAGGACGATGCCATCTCCCCATGACCTCCATCCCAACAGGAAGCAGGTGGCACCCTGGAGCTCCCACGGGTCCCTGGGCGGAGCGCCATCCTTTCCGATGCAGCCTGACACCTTGTGCCCCCACCGCCCCTCGCTTCATAGCCCCTGCTCTCCACTCTCGTTTGTCCTGTGACTGTTGGCAGGTCATTCTCCCTCTCTAACTGGGGGCCTCCGGGGGGTGGCATGGGCCATGCTGTCTTGACCACCCGAGCCCGGAGCGCCTGAGACCTTTCTAAGCAGGTGTCGGAGCAGGTGTCTGCACTGCCATGGCGCTGCACACCCCATCTTAAGGTTAGATGTGGTTTAGTGCAAGTTATCCACGTGGTGCCCACTCCCCCGTGGCCAAGGAGCAGTCACGTGGCCTGAGCAAGGCCAACCTGACCAGCCACGCCCTGGAATTTGGATCCGATGCCAATGGCCCAACACTAGGAAGGGCTGGTGCCAGCGCTGCCTGGCCGTGGCCTCTGAATTCACGCTGCCCACTGGGTCCCAGGCCCCCATCCTTTCTGAGACCTGGTTCTGAAATTTTTCTTCCAAGCCTATGAGCAGTTCCAGAGCAACCCACGAGTTCTTTTTCCTCTGAAGTTAGAAATGCTTTTACTGCAATCAAAATTCCCCAGCTAATAGAATTTTCCTTCTAACCTTCATGGTGGAAACATATTAATGAGCAACATAATTTGTTTGGTCCTTAACTTAGCAAAGTGCTTTCACTCTTGATGTATCTGGACGGGTGGAAGCGGCGAAACGTAGAATTTCCTTAGCGTTCCTTTTCATCTCCTCTAACCTTCTCCCAACCACTCATGGAAACAGAGAGAAATAGACAGGAATGATTCATTCCCTGGCTTAGCCATGAAATCCACGGGTTTTGCCCAAAACTAGATGAATATGACATGAAGCCAGAAGGTGAAGCCAGGAACACCCTTGGAATGGGGCCATTGTGCCATTGCGGGGACATTGGGAAATGACCACCGCTTTTACTTTTGGTGAGTTGACTGCAGATTCGTAAGGGGGCTCGGGAGCAGGGCGCAAGGGACGTCCATGCCCCTTTGCTGTTTTGGGTTTGCGTTGCTAAATTAGTAATGGAACAGCCTGGCCCGAGAGTTTTCCTCCCAGAATTTAATAAAAGCGCAGGTGTGGCCGAGGTGCGCCCAGCCATGTGTGGCTCGGGGCAGTTGGGAGAGCTGGTTCCAAGAGTTCCTATCTACACGGAATCAGTCTTGTTCTGATTTAAGACAAGCTTGTTGCCAAGTAGCAAAACAAGAAAGCTTCTCAAGTTTGGATGCTTTCTTAGGCTGCGTGTTGCTTTTTATTAAAGGTCTAGTTGAATGCTCACTCCAAAACCTCTCGCCATTTGTAAGGCAAAGTGTCGAATGCAGAAAGAGAAAAAGTGGGCACAGTTTTGATATTCCTTCCAATCAGGATCCTTGAAAGATTGATTCCAAAGGATGGAAAAAGATGAAGGAAGGGGATCGGTGTGGCAAGAGTTTCGATGATGACATCGAAACTCATCACTGATGACATCAGAATTGTCCTCATTGTCACAGTTGTCATCGCCAATTTCATCGCCATCACCATCATTAACTTTACTTGACCCCTTATTATGTGCCGTGCTCTCTCCTCAACATGCATTTCTCACTTAATAACCCATTGGCACCTCCCTCTTAGTTCCCCTCCACTCTACTGCAGTTTTCTTCCTGGCGCTTACCTCGACTGGGCATCACAGCGTCCATTTATTTATTTAATGGTTTGTTGTTTCCTGCCATCTCCCCTGCCCAGGATGTCAGTTCCGCAAGGATTTTGTTTGTTTTATTAACAACAGGGCTCCCAGAGTCCAACCCTGGGCCTGCTGTATCGTAGGTGCCTGGTGGATGTTGGTTGAATGAATGAATGCTATTCGTAGTAAATCCATGCATTAGAGACTATTGCAATCTTCACAGTAGAGATGAGAGAAGCGTGGAAGCCACGTAACCTCCCAAGGTCACCAGTTGCAAAGTGAGAACTCAGTCAGGAGGTTAACACAAATCTCAGGTTCTTCAACCTGTACTTCCTACCAAAGTGGAGTTGAGGGACTTTATCCTTGCCCCAGAATTAACCAGATGCAGAGGAGTCAAGACTTAACCCTCTGCCTGTGTGATTCTCCTTTCTGAAGCAAATGGAACACAGGGAGGAGGGAAACTTCTCCCAGAGAGTGGAAAACCAAGCAGTCTGTTTCCCTGCTTAGCATAAAAGCCTGAGCTTATGTTCTCCAGAACACTTAATGAACGACTTGCCAAAGTAAGAACCATTTGCCCAGACCGAGGCAGGGATAAAAGTTGATTGGCAGGGCTCTAATTAAACCCTAATTTATAATTTAACAGCCCGAGATCTTTCGGGTCATAAAGTACTTTGATCCTGGAGATGGTGCTAATAATAGCTCCCCCCGCCCCTCCATCTCTGTCCGACTCCCCTAACTTCAGGATGGGGCTGCCAGGCCAGCCACAGTGTGTTGAAAAGAAATTAGTTCCCTGCAGTGACTGAATGAGCTGCCTTTAAAAATAACAACAACCCAACACGGGGGGCCTGAGATTGCAATCTGCTGCGGGCTCCCTGGGTGAGGACGCCGTTTGCATAGCGATGCCTGCCAGATGGTTCTGAGACAAATTCCAGTTACCTGTGTTGATGGAGGAGCTGCCACTGCTCCAGGTGGGGGGAGCACGGGGGAGGGGTCGATGCAGGGCCTGGGGGCGGGGGGCGGGGGCCCAGCAAACAGCTGCGCTTGTGGGGCTGACGGGCACTAACATTTTCTATCTAATTTTACTTTTGGAGGGGGATCCATGTTTTAAAAAATTAATAATAATATTTAGGAAATCTTCATCCAGTGCTATGGGAGGGCTGGGTGGTTCTGAGGTCGAGGCGTGGGGGGGGGCAGCTGAAGAGGAGTCCCCGATTCAGGGGTTTCAGGGATCAGTAAATTTCCAAAAACATCGGGTGGTTTGATAAAGTTTATCCAAATTTATTGAGTCAATTAATTACTTTAAAAAGTAACTAGTAAACAAGCAGATTAACAAAAACAAGGAAAACAAAAGGCTATTATCTACCCCCACTGCCAATTAATTTATTTTAAAAAGAAGATTTTAACACCAAAAAAGTGGGAAGAACACGTGCCAAGAGAAGGACGGGCCTTCCTAAGAAAGGGCCGTTGACGACCTTACGACCACACGAGTACACACTTGCATTGTTCTTATTTTTCTCATTTTTCCTTGGATGAAAATCTGCCACAGATCCGCTGAGCCCACGGGCTGGCATTGTGGGAGGCACGCGTGTCCGGGCCAGGCCGGGGCAGTGGACTGGAGGCAGATGGTTAATTAATCAAAGCCTCCTAACCAGTGTTAGCCCCTCCTTTTGTTCTCAAATGGGTCCTGGTTTGGACAATAAATGGGGCCCCACTAAAAATGGGGGACCCCTCCTGCGGGTGGTGCTTGGCCTTGGGCTTCGTCCCCCACCCTCTGGAGATTCTTGCGATTGTCTCGGCGTTTCCATTCTCAAGGCCAGCGGAGCCTCGGCCCCTGCCGTGCCCTGCGCGCCCGCTTTCTTCTCCTGCTCCACAAGAAGAGTCGTGAACGGCCTTCGGGGGATGAGCCAGCCGTGGAGGGGAGGTCAGAAACTTTGCATCGTTCTTGAAAAGACCAAACACTGATCACCAGCCCAGGGGCCGAGCTCAGCCCCGGCCTGCCGGCGTGAAGGGCGGTCGCTGGACAATCGCCGTGTCGACGCAGCCCACGGCAGGCACCACGGCAGCCACGGGGCGAGGTCCTGTTTCCTTCACTGGGACTCTCAACTCCTGCACTGTGTCCCTTTCACAGAGTCACCGAATATATGACCAATGGAGGGGCAGCCCGTCCTCATTTCTCACAGATTCTGTATTTGCAAATTTGCCTCCTCCCTGAAATTTATTGCTAAATCCCAAGTCGATATTACAACGCATTCACTGTCCTCTGCGGACGTGATGGAGCGATGAAAAGTCGAGTCACCTGGCACACCTGCTCCCAGGTGGGGTCAGCCAGGCGCCTTCTGCCTTCCTGCTCTGCCCTCCACTTGTAAGCAGGCGCCCTTTCTTGGCATATCGAGTGCCACGTTTTTTGTGTATTTGTGCTTTTCTGTCGATGCTGCTGCTGTCTAACGTGGCCCCGGCGTAGTGCCGAGGTGCTGTCCAGCGGCCTCACGTGAGCTGGCCGTGCTGGGACCTAGGGGAAAGGACTTGGCAGCAGGGACACTCTACTTGGGCGTGAGCGGTGAGTTCAACGTCAGACGAATCAACAGTGTTGATTCCATAGTGTCTCTAAACGGAAACGTGCATACCACAAGGTCCCATCCAGGCCGGTGGGAACACGTTGTGACCAGGCCTGGCAAGAGCCCACCCCTGGACTTCCCCGGGGGAATTTGCTAACTCAGGGCTCGGGGTGGCTCTGCAGGCCACGACTGCTGCAGGTAACGAGAACCAACTGTCCCTCGCCCTCTGGCCACTGCCACCTGTGAACGGCGAGTGCGCGCATGCGTGTGTGCGCGGGCGCCCACGTGCGGACAGAGGAGAGGGGGAATTCGTGCCAAGGGATGTTTTCAGGATGGAAACCAAAATGGGCCTCACAAGTAAAAACCCACATTTTTTACACTCACTGAGCAAAAACCCAGTGTCTGCCCAGAGGAGCCCGCCCCAAACGCTGGCTCGGTGTGGACGCAGGAAACAGCAGAGTAGGGGAGGATGGTCATGGTGACGCACCAGTCGGCCCCGGGCCCTCCCGGGTACCTGCTGGCTCTGAGCGTGTGCCGCACACTCTCCTGCCGCCTGTCCCCCAGGAGGCCACTTTCCTCTAAGGACATAGATTTAAAGGTGGCCCCGTCCTACAGAGGAGAGGACGCCGACAGCCTGGGGGAGGGAGGGGGCCTTCCCAAGCTCCAGCGAGGTCCGTTCTTGCCCAGGAGCGTCAGGATTGATATTCTCCAGGCGGCCCCTGGGAAGGCCGCTCATTGGATGTGGCCGACCAGAATTGCTCCCCAGGGGCGTCCTGCCCTCGTCCTCCTCGGACCTGCTCTGCTGGGACACGGTTGGAGCTCGCTGCGCACCCGCTGACGTGAGTCGAGCCCTGCCTTGGCCAGAGCGTTGCAGCAGCCGGCCATTTGCCACCGATGCCACCAAGACCCCTTCTGGTGTCCCCTCCTCCAAACCTGAGGCTGGTGAGGGTGCTGGGCGGTTGGTGGGGTGCTGGGGGCTGGTGGGGTACTGGGGTGCTGGTGGAGGTACTGGGGGGCTGGTGAGGTGCTGGGTGCTGGTGGAGGTACTGGGGGGCTGGTGGGGTGCTGGGGTGCTGGTGGAGGTACTGGGGGGCTGGTGGGGTGCTGGGGTGCTGGTGGAGGTGCTGGGGGGCTGGTGGAGGTGCTGTGGGGCTGATGGAGTTGTAGGGGGGCTGGTGGGGTGCTGGGGTCTGGTGGAGGTACTGGGGTGCTAGTGGAGATGCTGGGGGGCTGGGGGTGCTGGGGGGCTGGGAGGTGCTGGTGGAGGTGCTGGGGGGCTGGGGGGTGCTGGGGGGCTGGGAGAGGTGGGGGTGTGGGGGGCTGGTGGAGCCAGCAGTTCCGCAAGGGGCACATCTGGGCTTGCAGGCCTGAATTCTCATTGCTGAGTGACCAGGTCATTGAACAAAAACAAATACCTGCTTTGTGTGTGTTCTTCCTTCTAGGGGGTGAGGGAAGAGTCGATACTGGAGAGGCAGTGAGAAGTGTGTTCTGCCAAAATAATCAGAAGCCACCGAGGGACGGGAAAGTCACCTGCCGGCTCCCGGAGCAGCAGCCACGACTCAGGAAACTTGCATACCTGGTGTCTGGCTTCGGAGCCCTTTCAGGCTGTCATTTAACACGTCACTCGCCTGCAGGGCACGTTTCTGCAAGCGCTGGGGAAGGCTGAGCGCTATGGGGTGGCTGTGGCCTCACAGGCGTTCGGCTCTCCTTGGATTTGGCCACCATTAAAAACCCCAGCTTGAGGGAAGTGGACTTGGCCCAGTGGTTGGGGCGTCTGCCTACCACATGGGAGGTCCACGGTTCAAACCCCGGGCCTCCTTGACCCGTGTGGAGCTGGCCCACGCGCAGTGCTGATGCGCGCAAGGAGTGCCGTGCCACGCAGGGGTGTCCCCCATGTAGGGGAGCCCCACGCGCAAGGAGTGCCCCCCGTAAGGAGAGCCGCCCAGCGCGAAAGAAAGTGCAGCCTGCCCAGGAATGGCGCCGCACACATGGAGAGCTGACACAACAAGATGACGCAACAAAAAGAAACACAGATTCCCGTGCCACTGACAGCAACAGAAGCGGACAAAGAAGAACATGCAGCAGATGGACACAGAGAGCAGACAACGGGGCGGGGGGGGGGATAAATAAATAAATAAATAAATGGAAAGCCCAGCTTGGAGGAGTCCAAGCCAGCCCCGCATGCCCAGAGAGCTCCGAGAGCCCCGTGCTGGCCTCGGAGGTGGAAGCAGTGCTTGGGTGGGGTCTTCGGGCCCACCCAGGGAGACCCGTGTAGACCACCTAGCAATCCGTGGTCTTGTAGAAAAGCCCCAAGCCAGGTAGGATTTAGCTGACCGGGGGCTTGGACTGGTGGGCGGTCGTTCTAGGGAACCAAGGGCCACATGCCAGGATGAGAACTGTCCAGAAACAGAGCAGCCTGGGTGAAGAATCGGCCTGTCCACCGCTGGAACTGCCTCCAGAGCACTGAGGGGCCACTGGATGGAGGCGTGGCGGAGGGGGGGAGTGGACTGCAGACCGCCCGTGGATCCCCAAGCAGGAGGATGCCTGGGCCTTAGCTTCGTAGCACCTCACTAACCAGGGTTTACAGTACCAGGCACTCTTAACTAACATGAAAGTCACCAGGATTTAGAAAGCAAGAAAGCACAGAAAGCTCCGAGGCCACTGAAGAGATGCTATCGTGGTCATCGTTTTATAACTAGGAAGGCACCTCGGTTTCTCGTTCATGACCTATGGATCCCACTTTGGGTACAATTCTAACAGACTTGGTCGTCTGATTCCCCAGATATTGGTGATAAGGCGCATTTAGAAAACCGGGGCAGAATATTATACTTCTACATACAGTAGTAATAAGGAGGCCACGTGGATAGTTCATCAAAATAAAATAGACAGAACTGCTATGAAGTATGGCGACTCGAGGCCGTCTGAGGGGACGGCGAGCCTTGGCACAAACCTCAGGAGCGACGCAAAGAAGGGCCAGCCTCACGGATCGAGATGAGACGTTAACTGATGCTCTGTGGTCTCTTGAAAGAAGACGACGATTTGCCATGTATGTTACAGAGATTTGTAACAAAAGATTGCAAAGTGATCGATAAACTGAGAAATCTTGCCATATAGAGCAGATGTATGATTAAGATTCTTATTACAAAATAAGATTTACACCTCAATAAGAAACATAAAGTAAAGGAGAAAATTGGGCAAAGGACAGGGAACAAACAGGCATGTCACAAAAACACACTGGAAAATGTGCCCAGTTTTATTAATAGTGAAATACAGGCACTTTTTAGAAAACGAGACACAGGTTTTATCTGCCAGATGGTCCAAGATTAAAGGGTCAGAATATTCCACGTCAGGTGGAGTGCTGGGAGGCAGATCCTCTAGATGTGATCACCTCACACTCGAGAGAAGCCAACCGACACTTCCAACCAATTTTTAATTTACCAATTTATCAAATTTATTTAGAAATTCTACTCCTAGGAATTGACCCCGTAGAAAATGAGCATCACGATCTATGCTCAGGGGAGTACTTTGTGGCATTAGTTATTTTAATCAACGCTAGAAAAAGTTAGAAATGGTCCAATATCTGCTACTAAGAGCTGGGCAAGGACATACAGAGAACCATACACAGTGAAAGAATGTGAAAGCATTTTAATATGAGGTATCATTGTCAGTTGTACAATATATTGCAAATAATATATTGTTAACAAAATATATTATTAATGGGAAAAAGGCTGGTGTAGACGCATGTGTAAAATGATCTTTTATTTGGTATATTTAAGCATTTTGTTATCATTTAAGCCATGTTTATGCTAAACTGTCTGGAATCACGCTCACTCCCTGGGAGACAATATACTCTGCAGAATTGTGGGGGGGCGTCCTTAACTTCACCCCACAGATGGCGACGCTGGTGCTAACCTCACGTTAGTTACATGCTCTGTCTGTGCAGGCCCCTCTGCTAAGTCTTCACAGAGATGATCTAATTCCACCTAACGACCACCCTGCAAGGTGGTGCTGCCTTACCTGAGGCTCACAGGTATGGAGAGACCCGCCCAAGGTCGCCCTGCTGAAAAGAGCAGGGGTTCACAGCCAGGTACCTCTGCCTCCAGACCCCGGGCTCCCGGCCGTTCATTCACTCATTCATCGAGTCTTTATTGAGGGCCTCTTTTGAGCCAAAGTATGCTATTCCTTTAAGTTTGGAAATGAGATTAAGGATCAACGTTTGCACGTGGAGTCAAATCTAAAATGCACGGGAGCTGAACCCCACTGAAACACTTCCCAGGGATAGAGGAGGCAGGCTCCCCTTCCCGGCCGGCAGGCGCAGAATCCCCAAACGGGAGCTGCTGTGCTTCTGTGTGATTCGCGCTGTAAAGCAGAATAAGTCCAAGGACGGAAAACACTTAGGAACTGGAAACCCACGGCAGAAGGAGCTAAGAGGACGTTGAGGAGCTAATTGCAACAAGGGGAGACGTGGAATCGAGGCCACTGGAAGAAGAGCAAAATGCCGTTCTGACTCCAGCCTCGAGGCTCAGAGGGGCAGACACGTGTGGACAAGCGAATGTGAGGGTGAGGTCCAGGATCTAAGCGCTCCGGGAAGGGCCACAGCCCTTACTTGTTTTAACACTCTGTGGTTGTAAGAATTTTAAACCCAGACTCCTTAGAAGCCCTGCAGCCGAAGCCCTGGCTTTTCACAGGACCATAGAACTGGGGCAGGACCAACCTGAAGACGAGACCTGCTGCTGCCAGATTTGCAAAACTTCACTTTACTTGCAAACACCTTACAATCTACAGCCCTTAGAACCACCCTTTCTCTGTTGGCTGGACTGTCACCAACCTGCCCGTTAAAAACGCCTGCTTAACTAGACTTTTAAGCCAGTAAAACACAGCGGGCGGCTCCAAAGGTCAGCCGGCCCTTCTGCTTTTTGCAGTTTTGCAAGACGGGGCGCCGGCTTGACCAAGCCACTAACTGTCTGATTTGGGATTTTCCCACTAATTAAATCCAAACCATTAATCAGAGGAGAGACTGGTTTCTTTTTCGCTTTTGACCTCGAGTTGCTTTACTCTTCGCATCTGTCACCCTGGAAATTTTACCCTTCTAGGAGAGGACTCCTCCGAGCTTTTGAAGTCAGCAGAGAAGAGATAAGGCGCAGGAGGCTCCTAGAACAAGATGTGCTTTACGCCAAGTTACTGAGACGACCTTCTGCAAAGCTGCGGCCGCTGCGGACGGGCTCCCGTTGCCCTATTCTCACATGTTGGCTTAAACAACACCGTTTTCGGATTGTGGCCCTGGGAGTGCAATTTGTTTTTTGAAAGCATGTTGCTCTGCAGCTTTTGAGAGCACCATTTGCTGTCTTCCTTGCCCTGATTGGTTTATGGGCAGCTCCTGCCTGCAAAAAATTCCTAGACAGATTTCAGTAGCTATTTGTTACTCACTTAAAATCAAGTTCTGCAAGGTAAACCGGGAATGACAACTGAAAAATAAACACCAGCCGCTGCAGGCTGACGTCTGTGTCACTGAAAGGTGACCCCCTGGCTGAGGGGACGGGGCAGGGCGAAGGTTGAATTGAGTTTCAACCATGTTTGTCCCACCAAAAAGAGAAAAAAGTCTGGAGCAAAACATCAGCCTCTGGGATTTGAACCCAGGGACTGGGGAAAGTTCAGGGCACAACCTACCAGGCCTGACAATGGACCGGTGTCTGGTTTCAGGAACGTCACGGTTATCAGGCACCCGGGCTTACGCGGATTAACAGTTGAAGGCCGAGCCCCATCCCCTTCAGGGAGCCTCCCTGTGTCAAGTGCCACACCTCGGCTGGCACATTCTACTCTGGAACTACTGTGATTTGTAATGGAAGAAATTGTAGCACTGATGCGGAGACAGTGGCCACAGTAGCTGCTGAGGGCAGGGAAGAGGGAAGAAGAGATGTGATGTGGGGGCATTTTCAGGACTGGGAGTTGTCCTGGGTGGTACTGCAGGGACAGATGCTGGACATTGTATGTCATGTCAGGGCCCACTGGGTGGACTGGGGAGAGTGTAAACTACAGTGTAAACCACTATCCATGTGGTGCAAAATTGCTCCAAAATGTATTCACCAAATGCAGTGCATGTGTCACGATGATGAAAGAGGTTGTTGATGTGGGAGGGGTGGGGTGACAGGGGTGAGGGGTATATGGGGACCCCATATTTTAAAAATGTAACATTTTAAAAAAATAGAGAAAAAAAAGCATAAAAAATGAATGAGAGGGGAGAGGTTGTAGCTTAGTGGTTAGCCACCTGCTTTGCATATATGAAGTCCTGGGTTCAATCCCTGGTACCGCCTAAAAAAATAAAAATAAATGGATGAAGAAAAAAGAAAGAAGCCATGAGAGCCACCCTCCCCGCCCGGCGCTCCTCTCGGGGGAGAGCGACGGCGTGGGAGCCCCGTCTTGTTCCAGGGCAATCAGACGTCGACGGCAATCCTGCGCCTCTTAAATCCATGTGGGTTTCAGGTTACGCGCCTCTCTGGAGGGCTTCCATTAGCTTATTAAGGCGGGCAAATGGTTATTTTCTCCTGACAGGAGCTCTGCGCAGATAAACGCGGTCACTTGGACAGGGCGGGCGGCGCTCGTCAGGGACGCTCCGGGAGGAACGCGCCAGGCGGGGCAGCCAGGAGACGTGGCCCCCAAGGGGCCGGCTCGGCGTTATCCTCTTTTGGCTTTTTGTCTCAGGCTTCAAGTGCGCAGAGACAAGTTTCAGACGCTTTGAGGAAGAGAAGCCGGTTGGAGAAGACGGATTTGGGGAAGTGCCGAGGCACAAAGAACCCTGACCTTGAGAAACACGCTTGCGGGCCCCGGCCAGAGTCTGACCCGCCCCCCGTTCCAGGGGCCCCCCGGAGGAGACCATGCCCCAGGCCTCTCTCACCTTCTCCAGGTGAGCCCAGGCCGAGCCAGGTTACAAATCGTGTTTTAGACCGAAAGCCATGGACCTCATGAAATGGTAGAGACGGTGTAGAACGAGCAGGGCATCCGGCAAACACCTGTGAATCAAGGAAGTTCTGCAGAGAAGGAAGCAAACTGCAGCATCACCCAGGCAGGCAGGGGCCCTCGTCGTGGGGCACCTCCAACATCAGGAACATGCTGTCCGCAAGGCACCACGGAAGAGTCACCCTGTGGCTTTATACCGGACGGAGCCGGAAGGGCCTCCTGGCGGGAGGCACGGGGGTTGAGGGCTCTCGGCTCTGCTAGAAGCTCAGAGAGGCCACACGGCTACATTGTTTCCCAGCACTGAAGGCCTACCCCTTATGGGAGCAGAGAGAGTTCGGTTGATGAGTCGAGAAGTCACCTTCAGTTTCTGTAGCTTTAGCCCAAGGGCTCTCAACCACTGCAGGCGCATCTTACTGACCCACAGTCCTTTGGTGTTTGTTTTTTCTTTAATGAGTTTTCTCAGAAAGATGAAGAGCAAATGACTCTTAAATCAAAACAAAGTCTGAAAAAAAGTATAAAGCAAAACTTTTGAAAAGAAAGAAAGGCAATGGCTTGATGGATTTTTTATTGTGAAGAAATAGGTATAACACAAACTTTTTCATTTTAACCTTCTTTCCAAAAATTTCAGCACCACATACAGAAACTGAGTAACTGCTAGGTAGTAATTCCCCAGCCCCCTCGTCCCAGTCCCTGGTAACTGCTACTTTCTGTCTAAGAATGTGCCTCTTCTAGAGAGTTCATGTGAGTAGAGTCATATGGTGATCCTGTTGTGACCAGCTTCTTTCACTCATCGTAACTTTCAAGGTTCCTCCATGGAGTAGCATGTATCAAAACCGCATTCCTTTTTGTGGCTGGGTAATATCCCATCGTATGGCTGTTTCACTTTCTGTGTCTCCATTCATCCGTTGATGGACACAGGCTGCTTGCACTGTTTGGCGACTGTGAACCTTGGTGTGCAAGTATCAGTTTGAGTCCCTGCTTTCGGTTCTTTTGAGTGCATACCTAGGAGTGGCATTGCTGGGACCCACAATGTTTAAAAAGGGACATTCCACACATAATCTAGATAGCCAGCCGTTCTTGATAAACTGAGAAGATCTGACCACACCTGGCCAGTATCCCGTGTGGAAATGAGATCCCGGAGTCCAGCTGTGGCTGCCACTTTGGGCAAGGCCTGAGCTCAGTTTGCTACAGTCCCCACCACTCTTTATTGCCTGCCTCCCATGCCCACTGGTTCCACTGTTCACATTGCCTACTAGGGTCCTATAGGCATTGGCTTCTGCTATGCTTTAAAAGACAGTTGGAGAAAATCTGTTCTCTGCCACATATTTACAAATAACGTTGAGCAAAGTCACATTAGTGAAATGCCTTGCCAAGAGACGGCGGGGCAGGTCACCGATGGGGAAAGCCGATAGGCAGTCGCAGGTTAATAAGGCTTCTGCTGTCAAGAGGATATACAAATACACCCCAGAGGGGCTGAACTTTCCCCCACCTATCTGATCCGTCTCTAATTGTTACCAATTGGTATTCCCTTACCCCGATGCTTTCTTTGTAATGGAGACGCTCTCTCGTTTCCCATTTAGAGTGACCCTTCATGCCAGCCGCCCATCCGTAGGCGGCCCTGATTTCTGGGATGGAATTTTTTTGTTCTTTAGGTGTTTAAAACATCCTCTCCTTTCTTCCCTAAGACAGCAGTGTTTGTTTTAAATCGTGCAGGCCCACCAGAACTGTGGAAAGCGACTCTCCCAGCGAGTGAGGTCACGGGGACCGGACAGAGGCGCACGGCACGCGTTTTCTTTTATTTACTTACGTGTGGCTAAGGAACGGCGCGTCAGCGGAGGGAAGGCTCGCTGGGCTGGGTTCTGACCTCGCTGCCTCCTGACTCACCGTGGGGTTGCGGGCTGGCGACAGGCTTAAATCGCGCGCCGCCCCCTGACCTCCGACATGGTGAGCGGGTCACGGGCGAGAGCGTGTCCCCTCCCCCAGGGACGGGGCTGAGTTCTGAGCTTAATTAGGCGCCTGGAGCATGACTTCTTCCAGAAGATGTGGCAGAAGGTCCCAGGCAGGAGCTGCTTGGCCGGGGGCACGTGGGCCTCCCCGCGGCTTGCCCTGCCTCACCTGCTCAGGTGAGGCATCCACTGGTCACTTCGAAAAGGGCAATGGCGGAAAACGTCGTAAGGAGACGCATCGACCTTCCTGCCTGGGTTTGGCTCCCCTTGGGCAGGACGCCGTGCCTCCCAAATCCCGTGCATCTGCAGCTTGGCGCAGCCCACGCCACGGTGTGGGTTCTCCAAGGGGTGAAAGCAGGGGCACGAGCGAGAAAAAGAGAAAAACGGGAAGTTCCGGGGCACACGAGCGAGGCGCGCTGGGCGACGCTTCTCTCCACCCCGGCCTCTGCTGAGCGCCCCTCTGCGGGGGCGGGGGGCGCGCGGGCACCCGAGGTGGAATTGGCGGTTGTCCTCGGCGCACTCGAGCTCTCTCTCGGCCTTGGGTCTGGGGGGAGGGGGCGCCGAGGGGCAGCAGGGGGTCGGCGTCGCCGGCATGGAGGGCTCATGCTGGGGGCGCAGGAGTGTCCCCCTCCTGAAGCACCCCTAAAATGGCTCAGCGCCGGCAGCCCAGCCGTGAAACGAAGCGGAGACCCCCACCGGGAAGTTCGGAGCTGCGGGCCCTGGACGCCTGGCCCCCGACCAGGCCGGCCCTGGAACAGGGTCCTTCTCTGGCCGCGGGAGAAGGACAGAAACCCCCGGGTGTGTGTGAGTCCCCGAAGACGCGGGGACGCAGCCCCGGGGGGCTCGGGAGGGCAGTGAATTGGGGTGCCCGAGGAGGCCGGCACGGGAGGCGAAAGCAGGTGCACAGGGCCGAGAGAGGGAGAGTGGGAACAGGGGGCTGCTGGGCGTGGTGTTCTCTTCGGGGTCTTGAGAAAGTTCTGGAACTCGAGAGATAGTGAACATGATGAAAGCGTCAACCCAGGCCCGGCGGGCCAGTAGAGGCCCTTGGCTCTACGCAGTCATGTCGGCGGCCGGCACCGCTCCCCAAAGCGCTTTTGGCTCAAGCCCCAGGACCGCCCAGAGCCCCGAGAGGCCTTCCTTTAATTGATTACGTGGGCTCGTTCATCTCCCCTCGAAGGCCAGGGTCACAGCTCGGGGCGGGGGGTCTGCGACGCCAGCTGCAGGGCTCATCCAAGCACGCAGAGCCTTTGATGTTTGGTGTGCACCCAGGAGGCCGGGGGACGCAGAGCGCGCCTGCGCATCGAGCGGCTCGGCACAGCCAGGCCCCCGGGGCCCCCAGCCCGACCCGGACTCCCCCCACCCCGGCACCTCCGTGAATTTCTCGGTTCCCCCCTGCGAGCGGGCAGGACTGCTCGGGGCAGGCAGGGCCCTCGTCCCGGCCCGGTGACGCCACAGCGGCCTCTGCAAAGCCCTGGCCGCCACGGTTTAAAGGCCGCTAACGCAGCAGCCATGGTTTCAATTAAAGGTCGCTGGGCCATGTCATGACATCATCAATAAAACGAGCATAATAAAAAGAAATAACTTAATATGAGGCACGGGAGGGCAATCCGGGATGGGTCATGAAATTGCATTATGTCGGCAATAAAATGGTGTTTGATGCAAACCCTGGTCTGGCGCAGCCCCAGGACTCCGGCTGTCACGGGCCGACCGCGAGCTCGGGCTCGAGCTTACCCCCCTCGGTGGCACGTTCAGCTCCGGATGCTGCTGGCGAACGTGGAGCTTGATTCATGCCCTCGCTGGCTGAACAGAGCAGGGCGAGGCCAAGCCACGGGGCGAGGCAGGCGTGCGCTGGAGCGACGGGCTCTTCTCAGAGGGTTTGGGGTGTCAACGTCTCCTCCGTGTCCCGCTCACCAGCTTTGGACAGGGGGGCAGAGGCGGGACAGAAGAATGAAGGGGTGTCCCAGGGCTTGGACTTTGCGTGACGGCCCTGGGGACCTGCTTGGCTGGACGCAGTGGGGGCAATTATCTCCTTGAGGTTCCTTTGAAGTGAGCAGACGTCGACGTGGTTTGTCAGCTCCACATCTCTGTGCACATGGTTTAGAAACCTGCTTTCTGAATTAGAAAGATTTGGGCAAGGTGGTACAGTCTGGGCACCGCCGTTTCAGAAGAACCCCAGTGTGGCCCTGTGGTCAGGGCATGGGGACAGCAGTCGAAGGTGGGCTGCTGCCAGGGTTGGACGACTTTCCGTGCTGTCCCCAGGGGCCACCGGGGGCTGGGATCCAGCTGGGACCCCCCTTCAGGCCACCAGAGCTGCTCCCACCCAGAAGGGAGGTCTGGACGCAAGGGCACGAAGATGCCCATGAGGTGAGCACAGCTCAAGAGAACAAGCCCATCCGAGACCGCGGGAGGCGAGCCCACGGCTCTCACGCGTGGCTCATCCACTAGTTCCATCTGCGGGCCTTTTAGCGGGGGCACTGGGCACCTTGCTGAGGGTGGGAGGGGGCTCAGAAGTGGCTGGATCTTCTGGGGTCTGAGGACACATGCTGGGAGCCAGCAGGCCTCCCGGTGAACTACCTAGGCGAGCTAAAGTTCTGCAGAGGTACCTCCCCTGCTCTAGAAATCCCCTTCCCAGGGGTTTGTCCCGGATACGCCTGTGCCCAGGTGCGCAGGGACGCCGCTGTGAGACCACTCAGGGCAGCTTGGCTTTTACCGCCCTCCGCAAGGCTGAATCGGAAGTTAGCATGTAGTCTAACCTGTCGTTGTAAGGCTGACGTGCCCCTCACCCTGGGGGCGGCCGGCCCAGCCCTTGCCTGGGCCAGCTCCTGGCCGAGGTGGCCTCGTGGAGATGAACATGGGGAGGGGGCAGGAGCAAGTGTGGGGATCAGGCCTGACGGCTTTTCGTGTGTCCCCTTGGGTGGGCTAACCTACACGCCCCAGAGCCCCCTTTCTAGCATGTCCACGCAGGAGACACCCCCTGGGAGCTGGAGGAGAGGAGGGGGCAGCAGCCAGGCCCGGCACACACCCTCCCCATGCCGTCGGCTGCACTAACGCAGGTGCTGCTGCGAGGGGATTTGGCAGGTGCAAGCCCCTAATCAGGTGACTGATGAGGAAGCTTATCCTGGGTGGACCAGGCTTAAGGAGCTGGAAGTCCTTCAAAAGAGGGCTCAGAGAAAGAGAGAGAGAGAGAGAGGCAGGGAGTGACGGGGAGAGAGAGAGAGAGAAAAAGAGAGAGAGGCTCCCAGCTTAGGGGAACTGCCTTGGACCAGGAGAGTCCTCCCAACGTGAAAGCAAATTCCCAATTCCTTGCTTTTATAAATCTTTGATTTACCTATCTGCTTATTTACCCATCTTTATATATATCTCATGTTAGGGCCAATGCAGATTTTTCTGTGGAGATGGTTTTAAACATTAGTTCTACTACTTGTAATTAGATCATCTTGGGCCTCTCTAAATGGAAGTGATCATAGTTTTGGGGACAACTGAATGAGATGAAGAATATAAAGCACATAACGTTCTAAACAGTTGGCCCTTTCCGTGAAAAGCTCTCAGTAATGTTCCGCATTATCATCAGTATCATTTTTAAACACAATCATTTTAGGGGAGCCTATTACTGGATGGGGCCCCAAATGGAGGAGCTGTCCTGAAAATAAACATGCCCTCATCCCCTCGCTCCCCAACCCAAAAGGCATGACAGCATTGTTGGGAAACCATGGGGAAAAGCAGGGAACAATTTGTGCTATTTCATCGGAGTATTTTTATTGTTTTACTTTAGGAGAGGTTATTTTTTTAACCTTGCAATGAGAGATCTGGCTTAAAACACGAAGGCCCCTGAGAAGGGGAACCCCTAACACTGTCACTCTGGTACAGGTTTTATTTTCCAGAGGTAGCCCCAAATATCTCCCATCCCACCCACTCCCCTTCCCATGTGACGTGCCTCTTCCCCATCAAGAACTGAGGTCCAAGCACCTCCTCTGGAGGGTCAGCCAGCCTCGGTGACTTGCTTGGCCAAAGTGACGTCCTGGGACTCACAGGAAGGGGTCACAAGAGGACTCGCAGCTCCATCTGGCCTGCTGGGAGCTTCTCTGCTGACCCGCTGGCTCCTGTGCAAAGCTCCGGGCACAGGGAGGCGCCGCGACGAGCCCACGCCCGCAGCCTCGCCCTTGGCCAGCACGCGCGCGCCATCATGTTGCGCAGTGGACGCTAATGGCAACCAGATGCCATCCCCTCCAGAGCCCTTCCTGAATTCCTGACCCAGGAAACCGTGTTGGCGTGGCGTGTCACATGGCTTGTTCTGTGTCCACAGATAGCCAGAACACATGCTCAAGTACAAGTGGCCGGCGACCCGAGACGCCGAGAGTAGATCTTAAAAAGGCGACGAAGTCGGGCGTGCGTTGGCTCCTCGAAGGTGAGCACAGGCCTGCAGGCGGAACGAGACGTACCGCTGAGGAGGGCAGCGCTGGAAGGGAAGGAGGAGGCGGCGGAAGTTGGGGGCTTCGGAGAACTTAGGGGATTTTCCTGCAGCCCGTGTGTGGTGCGTTGGGATTTTAATGCAGGCAGTTCTGAAGCCCACCACTCTCCCACCACACCCACTGCCCCGAGGAGCAGGATGGAAGCCGGCTGGCGGTCAGAGAGGGCGTTTGTGCAGGGTCGAAGGGCGCAGGCGCGGGGTTGGAATCCCGGCTCTCCCGCACCCTACTCAAGGACCCCAGGTAAGTTACCTCCTCCCTGGGCTCAGTTTCCTCCTCTGTAAAAAGGGGCCAAACTCCTGGGGGGTCATGAGGGACGAAGGAGCAACTGCAGGCAGAGCTCTCCCAAACTGGTGACTGTTGGTGAAATCGAAGGCTCCGGTCACCTGGGGACCAGTCCAGTCCCAGGGGGACGCGGCGGGAGGGTCTGGGGCTACCCCCTCAGCCTCTGGCCAGGCAGAGCGTGACCCAGCGCAGCCCGCAGCCTCCGGTTCTGCTAGCGAGGGAAAGCGGGAGGCCATTGTCTTCCTAGGGAACCCCCCGCTTCTGACCTGGGCCGTGTCCCTTCCCGTCCCCAGGGGAGAAGGGCAGGCGGCGCAGCAGAAGGCAGGGGGCGATGGGGTGAAGGCGGATGGAGAGGGCTAGAGCCGAGGCAGGAGGCCCCGCCCCTTGGCTGCGCGGGGTTGGCGAGGAAGGATGACCGACAGCAAAGCACGCCTCGCTGGGTCTGGAGGGCCGCTCGCCAGCTCCGGTCACCCAGTCCTTTCCTCCTCCGGAAACTCGCTTTCCTCGTTGGCGAATGGGGAGAATGGAGAAGCCCCGCCAGCTGCCCTCCTGGTCTTTAGAAGCTGCTATGGACTGAGTTATGCCCAAGCCCTGCGCCCTGGACCCCTGGAGGTCACTCTATTTAGAAGTAGAATCGCAGGAGATGTGACGAACAAGAGGAGGCCCCAGTGGATTAGGGTGGGCCTTGTCCAAGGCAGCAGGGGTCCATATAGGACTGGCGAAACTGGACAGGCAGGCAGGAAACGGCCGTGGGGTGGGCCCCGAGGTGGCACTAGGCCCTGACGGCCGGCGAGCCACGGCCGGCACCCTGCGGGCTCCAGGGGCCACAGCCCCGCCGGGCCTCCGCTTCGGACTTGCGGCCGGCAGACCGTGCCAGAGTGAGTTTCTGTTGTTTTAAGCCTTCTGTTTGTGGCCCCGTTTCGCTGGCTTTGGGAAACCAAGACACCAGCCCAGGAGATGGGACGAAACCAGACCCACAGCCCAAAGCCCGGCCCTCGTAGTAGCTTTCTAGCGTTGCCCTGAGTGAGAAAACGCCTGGAAGCGCACAGCACACAGCCAGTCACGGCCCTCGCTCGCAGCGCTCCACAGTGTCATTGCGGTTAAAAAGCTCCCGGAACCTTTTTTCTCCAACCCTTGGCATGCCAGAAATCCACCCTCGTTTTGGGCTTTGAGGCTGTGAAGAATTAATTAAAAAACAAAAAGCTTCAGATTTGCCACCATCTCTCCACCAGAATTCAGAATACTTGCTGGCATTCAGACGGTGCTCATGCTATGCGAGACACCCTCTTAGAGCCTTCTGTATGCCAGCTCATTTGGCCTTGAAAATCCCTCTCAGGGGCAGGGACTCTTATCTCACACACACATGTAACAGATGAGGAAACTGAGGTACAGAGCAGTCACGCAATCCTCTCACGGTCTGGCTCCAGAGCCGGGCCTGCGGCCATCGGCCACCCTGGTTTCGTCCAGCAGGTCACCGACACGGCAGCCCCGAGCTATGTGGAGCTACTCACATTTAAGTGAGTCAAATTCAGTCGAATCGAAACTCAGTTCCTGGCTGCACCAGCCACATTCAGGAGCACAGCAGCTCTTCCCTCCGTCCTGGGGGCGCAGACAGCGGGCATGCCACAGAACGGTCTATCGCTGCACACGCCGGATGGGCAGCCGAGAGCCGGCCCTCTGGGAGGGTGGGTGCAGGTGCCAAGGACACGTGGCTGGCCCCAAGGGCCGCGAGGCCAGCGGGCAGCCCTCCTGGGGGCGGGCACCCTGGCCAACCCTACGACCTCGCCCCTGCTTGGGATTTAAAGTAACGCTTCTCCTTGGAAGCATCAGCCGTCCTCAGTGCTCCCCTCTGCGTCTATTTCCAAGCAGTGACTCATACAAGGACGTGTGTCACCGTCAAGAAAGAGCTCTGCTCTCACACATTTTCAATACGTCTTTGGGAAAACAGGAAAACAGACACCTTGAAATTTTATCTTATGCATCAAACAATCTGGTAAACATGTACTGAGCACCTACTGTGTGCCTCTATGCACTGGGCATTCAGTGAGGAACAAACAAACAAAACCCTGACTTTCGTGGACCTGGCATTCCATTGCTGAGAGAAAGATAAAATATGAAAAATGCAATAAATGTGGTAGTTTCAGATTGTGTGAAACGCCGCGACAACCACGGAGCGAGGTGGTAGAGAATGGGCGGCGGCGGCTGGTGGAGGCGCGGGGGCCGTTGCAGCGGCGAATCGTCGATGAGGATGAGCCTGTGGCTCATCCCAGGTGGACTGACCCAGCCGGCAAATTCAGAAACTCCAGGAACAAAGCCCGTGAGGCCAGCGTGGGGGTGGCCTGGGGACAGGCTGGGGGGCTGGCCCGGGCGAGGAGCTTCAGCCTCGTGCCAAGAGCAGAGGCGCATTGTGTCGGGGTGCTGGCGGTGGGTGCGGGGGAGGCTCTGGGAGGTGGGCTCTTCCTGAGGAGACCACCGCTTCCGACCAACGCCTCACAAAGATGCTGCCGCAGCATCCTTCCTGCTCTTCTTTGACGGAGTCTCTCTTCATCGTTCAGGTATCCTGCATGGAAGAGGGCATACGTGCTCATTGTTCAGGTATCCTGCATGGAAGAGGACGTACCTGCTCATTGTTCAGGTATCCTGCACGGAAGAGGACATGCGTGCTCACTGCTCATGTATACCACACAGAAGAGGACACACCTGCTCATTGTTCAGGTTACCTGCACAGAAGAGGACGTACCTGCTCATCGTGCAGGTTTCCCGCATGGAAGAGGACATGTAGCCCTGTCACAAGCCTCTCTGAACTCCGTCCTCTTGCCCTGCTTCTTCTCCCCTGGGACACAGGGCGTCAACTGGGGTCTGAGTCCCGGAGAGGTGGCCGTCAGGCCTGCATGGCTCCCTGGGGCTGCCGGAACTGGGGGCCTAAAGCCACACAAGTGTTTTGTCCCCGTGCTGGAGGCCAGGGGCCCCTAATCGCGGGGTCGGCGGGGTCAGGCTCCCGCGGAAGTCTGGGGGTTCTGGCCGAGGCTTCCTGGCCACCCGTAGCTCCTGTGGCTCGAGTCCCGGCTCCACCTCTGCCCCCGTCACACGGCTCTTGCTCTCGTTCTCTCTCGCTCTCGGTCTACCCGAGAGACCGTGGCATCCTTTCTCCTTCTGACGAGGACACCAGTCGAGTGGGATTTATGGACAAAGGACCTCCCTGATCCGCTCAGCCCCCAGTTCACCAGGAACATTTTCAGAGATCCCTCTTCCAGCAGGCTCATGGCCAGGGGACAGCAAGGGAGCTGCTGCACATCTCTTTTTGAGGGACACGAGTCCACCCGTAAAGGTGCCAAGTCAAGGAGGATGAGAGGGCATCTGCTCCAGGAGAGCGCAGTTCAGAGCAGGAAGACGGACGCCCGGCCCGCTGCCGCCCCTCGCATCTGGCTTTACCTGAGTGGCCTTGGCCGGGGGGACAGCTAGCAGACTTGTGGCTGTGTTCAAACGGGGGGAGGCAGGGCAGGGGCTCCAGGGGTCTCAGTTGTCACTGCAGACCCAGGTGGGCCTTGTAGATTTTGTTCTGGGAGCGCGTGGTACCTGGTCAAACACGGAAGAACAGAGAACAAGCCCTGTAAGTGGAAGCCGGCCAGCCTGTCTCGTGAAGCCATTTCCTAAAGCGGCATCATTTCGTGGTGATGTCGTATAGCACCACAGCGTCTTGGAGGAAAAGAACAGAAAAGACCCGACCCCCTACCACGTTCCCAGCAACAAAATCGAGGTCCAGGGCAGTCAGGACAGGTGCCCTTGGTAGCTCCTGCTGTCGGCACGAAGGGGACCTAGAGCCACGGCTTGTGGCCACCAGCCTCCAGCTCCCAGGGGGCTCAGCTGGGAAGAGGCTGGACCTTCCCCACCCAAGTTTCTATAACCAGGGACAAAGAGGGAACACGAGCGGCTGGGGACGCCGTCCCCGTTTTCCGACAGCAAAGCGGGGACTTACGATCTGCCCCGGGGCCTGTGGGCGAGTGTGGGTGCAGGCGGCCCCTGGGCCTGTGCTTCCAGGGTGGGGTAGGAGCTTCGTGGAAAATCCCAAACATCATCAAACAGGGAGGATTTTATGCCGAGACAACTGACCAGGGTGTAAAGGGTAATTAATGGCATGGATACAAGGTCTTCCCATTCCCTCTTACTTAACCTCACTTACACTGCAGTTACCTTGCATCAGGGACTCTTCTAAGTATTTTACAGAAACTGATCCATTTTATCTGAGCCCAACATCCCAGTGATTTCAAATGCAAATTTTGGGGTCATATGGCTGTGCATTCCATCCTGTTTTTGCCAGTCTTACTGTGTGATCTAGGTCAAGTTAATTAACCCCTCTGAGCCTTGAGTCATTCATCTGTAAAATGGGGATGTTACTCCTACCTCAGAGAGTTGTTGTGAAAACTAAGTGTTCTAAAAGTTTTTAGATGATTAATGTACAACTTGGGGTTTTACTAAAAGTCATTGATTATACACTTTGGGTAGATAATATGGTATTTGACTATATCGCAATGAAACTTCTTAATAAACAAATAAATAACTGTGCAAGAACAGCCAGAAATGGCAGCTGTGTACAGCAAGGGGAGACAAGAGACTGAGAGGTAATGATTTTTCTTTGTTTTTTGTTTATTATTATTGAAATAATGAAAAGCTGTAATGATGGAGAAAGTGGCCATGGTGGCTGCTGGGGGTGGGGAGTGGGAGGAAGAGATGAGATGTGGGGGCGTTTTCGGACTTGGAGTTGTCCTGGGTGGTGCTGCAGGGACAGTTGCCGGACATTGTATGTCTTCCCATGGCCCACTGGGTGGACTGTGGGAGAGTGTGGGCTATGGTGTGGACCACTGACCATGAGGTGCAGCGGTGCTCAGAGATGTATTCACCAAGTGCAGTGAATGTCCCATGATGATGGAGGAGGTGGTTGTTATGGGAGGAGTGGGGTGAGGGGGTTGGGGGTATGTGGGGACCTCATATTTTTTTAATATAACATTTAAAGAAAAAGAAATTTTAAAAAAAAGGAAAGCTCTAATAATGATTGAAGTGATGAATGTACAACTCTGTGATTATACCAAACACCATTGATTGTGCACTTTGGATGAATTACATGCTTTATTAACATGTAGCAATAAAATTGATTTTTAAAAAAACTAAATGAGAAAATGCCTTGGCTGGCTCTCAACCTGGTTTTTAAATATATATGGTGCTTTTCTTAGAGAAGTTGTAGGTTTACATAACAATCGTGCAGAAAATACAGAGGGCCCCCACGCCCGCCTGCCGTGGGCAGCCTGCGTCAGTGGGGTACATTTGTTCAGTTGAGGGAGAAGATTTCTATAGCTGTACTATTAACCACAGCCCCTGGTGTACACAGTAGTGCTCACTGTTTGCACCGCGCAGTCCTCGGTTGTTTCGTAATGTTTATTCTAGTAACATTATACAACCTAAAATTTCCCCCTTTAACCACCTACCAATACGTGATTCAGAGGTATTTGCAGCGCTGCGCTCCCATCACCACTGCCCACCGCCAAGGCCTTTCCGTCGCCCCAAACGGGAACTCTGTACAGCTGAGGCATTAACTCCCCAGGCCGAGCCCCCCTGCGCCTGGGGGCCGGGAGCCCCTCTGGCTTCTGCCTGAGCATTTGCTTGTTCTAGTTATTTCGTCTCAGCAACCTATTTCGACTCATGAAACGGGCAGCTTCATCTGGCTGGAAGCACACCGGAGGCGCTAAGCCTCTGGAACTCGCTAAGTCAAGGCTTTTTCTCCCTAATTCGTCCGCCCGAGAGGAGCTAATAAGCACCAGACTTGCTCCTGCATTTCTCAGGCATTATCCCTAAGTCCTTTGACCCCTTTGCCCAAAGTTATTTTTCAATATGACTCCCCAAAATTACTGAAGCGTCGAAGTCGCATTCCAGCCCGGGAGCAGGAGGGTGATTTTGATGAGCGCTGCTCCGGCCCGCGCCAGCCCTGGCCTCCCGCGCGTCCGGCCGCGGTGGAAAGCTGCTCTCCGCAGGCCGGGCTAAGGGATGAGCCTGGGAACGGCGGCCAGGCCTCGGCTCCCTGGTGATGCGAATTCCTCGGCCATATGTTGCCTCCGCGAGGTGGGGGGTCCCCATTCCAGCCCTCTGACAAATGCACGGTTCATGAGCCGGCGACCCCCAGGAGGCGAGATTCACATGGGCTCATGACACCGAAGCCGCCCCCGCCGGGCCCCTCCCTGTCCCCTTCCTGCCGGCGCACCGCGGCCACCGGCATGGAAACGCCGCAGCGTCTTCGGGGTCCGCCTCTCCAGGAGGCAGAGCAGATGTGCGCGCATGTTGACAGGCCAGCTCCTGCCCGCGGCGCTTCGTGGAACAAATGTCAAAGGGCAAAGGCTTTAGGGGAGCCAAAAGGGGAGCCCCGGGACGCCGACACCACCGTCAGAAGCTCTCCGAGCCCGCGGGAGCCGGGCCTTAGATCCACAGCTCTGTACCGACCCCGAGAGAGTTCTGTGGGTGGGTTGAGAGCAACATCCCAGAGCCAGGCACATCCCTAAATTATCTAAGCGCCTGCTCTGTCAACCTGCTGAGACAGCGTGAAGAAAACAACTTGCAGAATTCCTCGGGCCTCGGCGGGAGCGGCAGGTCCCTAGGGATTCCGTTGCTCTCTGTTGTGGTAAGAGCAGCCTCTGGGGTAGCCTCCCAGCCGGCACAATCCATCATGCCGAAAGCCCAGCTAGCTCCGCCACTGCCCCCCACCCCATCTGCTGGTCCCATTATCGCGGTCCTTCCACAGCCCAATGGGCCCCGCCCCGGAGAATCACAGAGCGCTTCACAAATCATCATTATTACAGGGAAAGAAAGCTACCGAGAAAACAGACACTATTTACATTGCAGCGTTACAGCGCTTAACCTGGATCCAATAGGCGATGGGGCCAAACTTTTCAAGTTGACTCTTTGCGAATCGGGAGATCCTGCTCAGGGTTTCCCATTTAGGAATAACTGGCCTAACTTTTGAGAAGGTTTTAAAGGAGCCTGGTTCGAGGGCTTCTTGGAGAAGTGTCTGATTCTAGGACTGGGGCAGGGAAAACACGAGAGGACTCGGGAGTATTTTGCACTGCCAGTGGTTAAGGAAGTATTTTAGAAAAAGAGGAGTGAGGGCATGTCAGAAGCACACGGGAGTCAATCCAAAGAATTTCCCACTGGCCAAAACTGGAACCATTTGGGCAACAAAATAAATAATGAGAGTATTGGATTCTTATCCAGGAATAAAATAAATAACCCTGAGTCCATATGGATATAAATAAATGATTGAACAAACAAATCAATGGGGGGAGAAGGGGCAAATCTTCCTTCCAGAAGAATTTCATATAATAAATGTAGGAGGACCGCGGGACCGGGGCGCCCGGCCTGGGTCGTGCTGCCTCTGCAAGGCCGCTGGTGGGTGCTAGAATTAGCGGGTGAAACCCGAAGAGACAGCTGCAGAGCTGTGAAATGCTTATTAATTCCTGTTGTGGTCTGAGCTCTGTCCACTGATTCTCGGACACCCCACCCTCCACCACGTGGGTGGGACTCAGTGCTCCCATCTACCCCAGGAGAGGACGGAAGGAAAAGCAGGAGCCTCCGGGGGGGTGGGGGGTCCTGGCAGACCCCAGCCCACGCGGCGGTGGAGGTGGGGATCTCCTGTGGTAAGTCGGGGGAGGCCGTGTCCACCCGCCCTGAGGCCATGGGGAGGTCAGCGTGCTCTGGGGTCCTCTTTCCCTAGGCTCTAACACCAGTGCCACACCGAGAAGCAACGAGACCAGCCCGACGTGAGGGCGGGAAGGACGAGGGAGGTCCGAGCCCCCGGCCCAGGCTGGAGGGGCCGAGGAGCCGTGACGCCTGGACGCAGCGGGGGCAGGACGCTGGCGGGCAGGCGGCGGGCGCCGACTCGAGCCTGAGCTCAGGTCTAGGTTGTGGAAGGCCGGTTTCCTGTCCGGATAAACGTCCCCGGGGGCTGGGGGTAGGGAGGGCGGGAATTCAGAAGCTCTCCGGACTCCAGTGAGAATCCGAAGTTATTTCAAAATAAAAGATTTTTTTTTTAAATGTACCTGGTTCCTAAGTTTTCTTTTCCTTCCCCCACCCCCTCGATTATCACCATGCTAAAGTCAATTACTTTAATCGAAGATAAGGAAATATTTTAATTGAAGCTAAGGAAGATGATGTACGCACGAGCTCCTGTGCGCCGCGGCCGGGGGGGCATTGCTTGGACCGCGCGGTACACAAGACCGCATGGGAAGACTCCCGGAACCCCGAAACACAGCCACCCTGCGACCGTGAGCCCACCCCCAAAACACGGCCACACACCTGGGTCCCCAAAGACGTAATCAAGAGTGTTCAGAGCAAAGTCCCTCATCACAGCCCCGAATTGAGAACAATCCCAAGTCGGTCCACACGAGAGCGCAGAGGTGACGGGAGGCCCGTGCCTCCAGCGGAGCTCCAGCAGAGGTTCTCAAAGGGGGGCCAGGGACCCGGGGCGTCCCCAAGACGTTTTGGGGGATCCGAGAGGTCAAAATGATTTTCCTAATCACGCCGAGATACGCCTGTGTTGTTTTCTTCCACTCTCATCCCGTGAGTACAGGGCTGAGCTTTCCAGAGGCGCGATGAGACCTTAAGTCCCCAAAAGGTCAGACAAGGTCATTCTTCTCCTACAGCTTTTGAAAAGGTAGTTCTTTATGAAAAGCACATTATTTACACTACCATGGAATGAGCCGATTTTATAGTTGCTGCAAATGAACTGATAAATAAACCTTTAAAAAGTCTCGCTTTTTTAATAAGGTGGTAAATAACGACAGGCGTAGCAAAACAAAACAGGGCATAAGCAGAGGCGCTTTGGAGTTCCCAATAATACTGACGAAATTAGAGGCCTCGAGACCCAGGATTGGAGAAGGAGCGCGCCCAGCAGCGAGAGAGGGTGGGGGGCGGCGTGCCGGGGCTGGGGTCTCCTGGCCATCGTGCTGAGCAGAGGGCAGCGGGCTCGAGGCCTGGCTCCTGCAGGGGCTCTGAGGGCCCCCCCCACCTGGGCCTCCCCCCGCCGTCCCCTGTGATCCCTCGCCTGTGTCTTTCCTTCACCCACAGCCTCAGTTTCTTGGAGCTGCCGCTAAGAAAAAGCAAAAGGCCACCAGCCGGGGGCTTCCCACAGCAGAAATCTCCCACCTCCCAGCTCAGGAGGCCGCAGACCCCAGACCCAGGTGCGCGGCCGCCCCCAAGGCTCTGGCGGGACCCCCTCCCGGCCTCCTCCCCGCTTCGGGCAGGGCCTCCGGGCCTCCACGGCCCCTTCAGCCACCACGGTCACCTGGAGGCATTGCCCATGCCTGGCCCTGTGCCCAGTTCTCCCCTCTCACGGGGACACGGGCAGATGGGACAAAGCCACCCCCTGCTCCAGTTTGGCCTCATCCAAACAATCACACTTCAAAGACCCTCTTTCCAAATGAGGGGTGGTCAATTGCGTCTCTTGGGGACGCAGTTCAGCCCCTCACTGGCCACCACCGCCCCCGGTCACGCCAGCTGTTGGGGCGGACGTGCTGGCGTGGGGAGGCGGACACAGCTCCGGGACCTGCCTCTGAATTGCACGCGCCGGGCTCGCCCCGTCTCCGCGGCGGACTGCGCCCCTGGGGTCCAGGGAACCCGGGATGGAGCTTTCCTCACCCCCCAGGAAACGCCCGCCGGCCCTCGGTGGGCCTCCCGGCGCCCCCTCCCCTCGCCGGAGGCAGCTCCCAGGTGGGCAGCGGGAGGGCCGGGTCCGCGCGTCGGCCCTGGGCGCGCAGCCCCGCGCGGGGAGCCGGGCACCGGCGGGGGCTGCGACTCCGGCTGCAATTACTTGGCGGCGGGTGGGAACGAGCGGCGCGTCCCTCCTTCCGCGGCGCATAGTTCCATGCATGGGGCTGGGGGTGGCCCACGCTCTTGTTTTCTTTTAATCTGGTTTGAGAGCCGCGGGCTCTGCCAGCGACAGGGACCCGCCCGGGGAGCCCGTGCGGTCATCCGTGTGGCATGCACAGCCTCACCGGGCTCGAGGCACGCAACGCCGCCACCGCAGCCCCTTCGCCGCCTAATTAACCACGGTCCCAGCTTATAAAACATCGTAAATAATCTGCCAGGAGGCAGGCTGGGACACGGAGGAGGAGGATGGTGGCAGCGTCTCGCTGACCAGCGCGTGTGCGCGCGAGATTGTGAGGTTGACGCGGGTTTTCGGCAAGGATGATGGAGCAGGACAACCTGATGGACCGCAGGCGTGAGAGGTGGTCAGTGGCTGGAGAAGAGCCCAGTGCCTTGAGAAACAGGGGCAGACCTCTAGCACCCGGTGCTCCTGGGGCAGAGGGTCAAAAAAATAACTACCCCATAACCGTTCGCTCCTTCCAGTATTTTCTGGGTTCCTAATGGGCGTGCGACCCTGTGCTCAAGGCTGGGAATGAAGAGGAGGATCAAACGCAGCCCTTTCCATCCAGGCGTTTGCCGGCTTCTTGCAGAGCCCGGCGTGGAGACCGACGCTCACAGGGTAACAGCAGCTGGCTCGGGCGGGCCCGCGGGAGGCTGTCGAACCCTCGTGACGTCCCGCACGATGACGCGTGTGCCGAGGCCTTCGGCCCCATTCCGGCCCTGCCTCCCGTGGGAGCACGTCCTCACTGGGCAGTGCCCCCACCCAGGGCTGCCCGCGCTCGCCAGCGGAGTCTGAGCAGCAGCGATGCGTGTGGCCTCCCAGCCGGGGCTCATAAAACAGGAGGCACCGCCTCCACCCTCTCGTTCTCCTTGCAGCCGCTGGAGGTGCCGAGAAGGAAGCCCCAGGGGGGCTGGGGCCCTGGGCGTCGGGTGAAGCCTGCTGAGCATTATCAGAACAAGGCTTTTAAATCCAGAAAATAACCAGGAGGAGAAAGAAAGCCAAATATAAATAAAATACAAATAAGTGGTATGGAAATGGATAGAGTTGATGGTAACACATTACAGTGAGTAGAAGCTGGTTTATAAGGGGGGTTGTGGCTGAAAAGGGCAGCCTAGGGATGTAAATGTCAATTGAAAGAAAACTAAAGAAGAGTCTAGAGGCTGAATAACACAGTGGACCCAGAGGTGAATGAGAATTGTGGTTGATGGTACAGATGCAAGAGTGTCCTTCTGTGAGCTAGAGCAGATATACATCACTACTGCAGGGTGGTGGGAACGTGGAGAAGCACAGGAAAAGTACAATCGGTGTGACCTATAGACAGTGGTTAGCAGCAATACTATAATATTCTTGCATCAAGACCAAAGCTGTATTGTATTGATAATGGGGTATACAGAAAAAGTGTGCCACATGTACTCTATGGAGTGGTAATAGTCTGATGATATTATCTCATAATCTGTAACAAATGTTCCACCACGGCGTGGGGTGTTGGTGAAGGGGTGTTGTATAGGAATTCTACACATGTGCATGATTGTTTTGTAAGTTCACAACCTCTGTAATAAAAATAATAGCGTGGGTTGGGGGAAAATAAACCAAATGCAAAATAGGGACTACTATTAGTAATATTTTGATGATGCTCTTGCATAGTTTGTAACAAATGTTTCATAATAATGTGAGGTGTTGGTGGAGAGGTGATGTATGGCACCTCTGGATGATGTTACACATGTTCATTTTATAAGTTTACAATCTTTATTATACTCTTATTGCTTATGCATGTTCATGTATGAATGATATGCTTTAATTAAAAATATATTAAAATTAAAAAATACAAATAAAGGTAGCAACACAGAGACCCCCGTGGTCTGGTATTACAAGGGGTTTCATGGACTCCTTCAGTAGGAAGGTCTAATAGCTGCCGTAATTTCAAATAATGCTGGGGGCAGCCGGGGTTTCCTGAAAGCCACCCGCTGAAGTGGGCTCTGGAAATGCCCGTGGTTTCCGCGGGTGGCAAAGCTCACGGGTCCTGCTGACACGATCGCGCTCTGCTGCCTGTGTTTACAGCAGCAGGAAACTATTTCCGGTGGAGGTTCACGGGCCTCCTGAGCCCGTGTCCTTGGAGAGGAGGTCACAGACTCCTACCAGGGTGTCAGAGCCCCAAGCAGGGGAGCCTGTGCCCTAGTCACACCGTGGAGGCGAGACCTGCCCGCCAGCCCAAGGACGTGGCATTCCACCTGGCTCCCCGACAGGTGAGCCCCACGCAGCAAAGGGCACTGTGGGAAAGCAGTTATTAAATTTGGAGGCAGCACGACCGGTTGCCAACGTGGAACCCACCGCTGTGCTAGCACTAACAGTAGCGTCCAGGGGCCTCCTGCTTTCCAGATGGGTTCGTGGGTCACCTCTGTCTCAAGGGAGATGTGAGGTCTCTGGATCAATACTCCCCAAGGCACTCACCCCCGGACAAAGCCCCCAGATGCCCAGACTAACGAACGTACTTCTCCTTGAGCAGCCTGGAAATCTAAGATTTGAGGGTGTGGTGGAAGTTGCTCTGAATACAATGGGGAGGGAAGGAAGGGGCAAGCATTCGCCTTCCCGGCGTGCGCGCATGTGCCAGGGCTCGCCGGCCGCGGTTCATGCGGTGCCCGTTTAGCTAGAGGACCAGTGGTGCTGCTGTGTGGTGGGAAAACCAGGTCAGGGAGAGCAAGAGCTTGCATGCAAACTGGGACACCTCTGAGAGTAAGAGGGGGGCGAGCTGATGGCTGCACATGGGCGACCGGCCTAACCCAGGACTTTCCCAGGCAAGCCCGGCTCACGGTCCCCTCCTTCTCGAGGAGAAGGCTCTTCGTGACCGCGTCCAGGACTGCCGTTTTCTAAGTGAGGAAGGCAACAGTCCAAGCGTCTTCCCAACTCGCCTAAGCTATGGACTACATAAAATGTTACTGTCGCATTACCGTTATCAAGAGCCCTTAGGTGGCAAAACAGAAGGACACCATCATGTCAGATGGCTGCCCCCGGGGGTAAGGCCAGGGTGGGCCAGAGGCCCGGGAGATCAGGGCGAGCCACGCCTGGCTCCGAGTCTGGGAGTGGCTAATGACGTGCCCTGCCACACCCAGCCATCCGGAAATTGCTGCTACCCTGAAGGCTTCTTCATCGTCTGCCCTTCTGGAGCCAGGAGGGATGGCTCATAAGGCTGCACATTGTGACACACTCAACTTCCCGTGGTGACAGAGGGAGAGGACTGGCAGGGCATCTGGGGACTTGAGCTCTGGCCTGGTACCTGCTCTAACAGCGGCTTTCTCTGCATTTCAGTTTCTTTCCTTAAAAAGAAAAGTGCCATTCAGGTGATATGATTTTGTTTCACCCACATAATACTTTTCTACATTTTAGAAATGCACTTGGGCATCTGCTCAGTAATTTAAACTTTTCCCCACTCCCCACTACTCCTTATTGTCTTAGGGTCTGCTTTACTTATTTCAATGGCATGATTGGCACATTCCTAAAGCTGGGTTGCCAGATAATGCAAATTTAATATAACTATGTCCCATGTAAGACCTCGGACTTATTCTTTAAAAATTATTCTTCTACTAAAAAAAATTATCATTGTTAATCTGTAATTCACATGAAATTTTTATTTTATCTGGCATTTGAGCATGAGACCCTGGCCTAGACAAGTTCTAAGCTGTCTTTCAGCTTTAAAAGCTCATAATACTTATAGCCATGAATTCATTCAATAAATATGACAGGTTGCTGCCTGCACACACAATTTCACCCTCTGGAAAATACAATGAAACTCCTTATAAGCCCAGGATCTATGGGGTTCCACTGCAAAAACAAACAAACAAGACAAAACAAAGCCCATTGCAATCAAAGATACCACAGTTTAGCAATTGAAGGTAATTGCAGAATAGCTCACATTCTTTCTTTACAGTTCTCCGGAACCACGGAGGGTGCCATGCACACCGACCCAAAGGCCCTGCAAGAAGGCCCTTCCGTGCCATCCTTTTCCTTCACGCTCAGACGCCGCGTCCAGCTTTTCACCCTGTAATTCCTTCCAACACTCCCCTCTCAACCCTCTGCTCTCCCTCCAGCCTCTGCATTCCTTTATTCTGTTATGCATTCAGCTGTTGCGAGCTGGAAAGAGCTTCCTTGGGGAAGAGGCAGGAAAGGGAAACTGGGTTGGCAATTTCAGAAGATTCTGTGGTGGGCCCTGGGCAGGAGGGGAAACGCATCTACAGCCTCTGCTTATCAACTGCGTCCTGTTACCTGACCAGAGTGAAAAACATGTTCCTGCCTTCAAGAGAATTTAGTAGATAACGGGGCACAGGGGAGCCCGGGAAAAGAGGCAGCAGGGCCAAGTGCAGGCCAGCGGCTGCCGCTCCCACTGCCAGGAGGGCCAGCACCGAGGGGTCGCAACGCAGGGCCGTGGAGGACCGGACCTGCTTCCTGACAGAGCTGCAGCCGCTGCTGGGGCCCGGCTGCCCCTCATCCTCATCCCCCTCCCACCCGGCCCTGCACCCTCAGCTGGGGCACCCCGAGCCCCCGGGGTCCGTTTCACCCACACCCACTGCCGGTCTGAAGTGCCAGGGGACTAACGCCCCTGGGGCCGCGCTCAGGGCCTCCCCCCTCTTCGGGGGGCTCTACTCTGTTTCCCAGAGCTTCCCACACCACACCGTTGCGTTGCTAGGAGACGGCCCCCTTGGTGGGCCTCCCGCCTGCCCCCGGCCCTCCCCCCTCCCGCTCCTCTCTGGTCTTTCCACATAAACGGCCTGCGTGAGAGCCTTGGTCGTGGGTCAACACTGGCCCCGAAGTTCCACGAGATGCAAACCGCACCCGCCTCGGGGGAGGAGCGGGCCAGCACCCACGTCCCGAGGAGCCAGGAGCCGCCTGGGCACCGGGCGGCTGGACCCTCATGTCCGCCTTCCTCCAGGAGCCTGACCGCCCCGGGGTCTCCTCTCCACAGGCTGATGGGATCAGCCTCCAGCCAGTGGCCCGGAGAGGGGCCCCAAAGCCTCGGGCGCTTCCCAGCAAGGCGACCACCTGTCCTCCTCCTGGATTTGTGTCTCCCCCACCCCCACCCTGCGTTTCAGACTCCGGCTGCTCCACGAAGATGCCGGGGTCACCCCCACAGCCCCCTAACGCGGCTTATCGTCCCACAACAGTGATCACCTCCTTCGGCGGCGCATGCTCTGTGCCGGGCACTGTCCCGCCTCCCCGGTCACCCGAAGGCACAGAGCAGTGAAACGACTTCCCCAAGGACACACAGCAGGGAAACGAGGAGCCAGAACTCCAACCCATCATCTGGCCAGAGTCCATGCGCCAGCCCAAGGGGGACTGCAGCCAAATAGGAACGACCGGCCCGGGGGGAGACGGGATGACCGGCGGGGGGGGTGACACTGAGGACCCTGCCCGACTCCACTCGGACGCAGCTCGCCAGGGGCCAGGGCTGCCGGGCGAGCTGACCTCAGAGGTTACTCAGAGCTTCCAAGCGGGGAGGCAGCCTCCGGTTCAGACCTCTTTGGTCTGGAGACGCCTCCGAGGCGCTGTCTTGCTCATTTCCCACTATTTCCTAGTCTAGGCTGGATGGAAAACCTGTGACTGAGGACGGGTGGGCTCGGGCCCCCGGTGCCCGCTAACGGGACAGACACGGAGGCGAGAATTCGCCATCACCGTCCCCTGCTGAACGGCAGAGATGCCTGGTCCAATTTTAGCTTTTTGACTTCTGGGAAGGAGTCAAGCTGTTACTCATTTTACCCCAAATCGTCCACCCACAGCCGGCGGCGAAGAAGACGTGTTGCATTTTTAAACGCTTCAACCCTGTCATCTCCTGAGGGCGTGTGAGCACGCACCCGCCGGGCTGCCCGGCCTTTGCTCACTGCTCACGGTCGCCGACTGCACCCCCAGCCGCTTCTCCCCCTCCGAGGGCTTCTGGGGAATCTCGAGGTGAGCTGAGAATCCCGGAGCCTCGAGCGCCTTCGGCTCGCCCGCGCGGCCTTCCTACGGCTGACCCCGAGAGCGGCCGGGCCGCCGCGGGCCCCGGGGCGAGCCGCGCTGAGCTCGGGCTTTGAGCTGGGAAGCCCAGGCTCCTGGGTGGGCCGCTGAGACGAGCGGCGGGGAGCCCCGAGCGCTGCCAGCACCCCGGTGCCCCGGCTCCCGCGTCCGGCTGCCGGGGTCCCTGGGAAGAGGCGCGACGGCTGTCCTCACTTCGTCTTCACTGAGGAAACCGCGGCGAGGCCGTCCTGCGGGACCTTCCGACGGGAGCCGGTCCGCACTGGACCCCGGGGGAGCCCCAGTCTTGAAACGCTGAAATGTTCTTTTCTTGGGGGGGTGGGGCAGAGGAAATGTCTTCTGACAAAGGGTGTGGTGGGAAAGAGGGGTGCTGGGGAGGGACCCCGGGACGGCCTGGAGCTGTTCTGTTCCGGCAGGTGCCCTCGTGAGGGAGGACAAGGGCACGGGGAGCCAGGGTGGGCCCTGAGGGGGTCACAGCAGGGGGACCCCGGGCCGCCGGCTTTCTCCATGTGGTTCGGGGTTATCTGCAGTTATCATTATCACTGCTGGATGTAAGTGGGGAACACTGGTACGAGGTGCACCCTATTTAACCACCCCAGGATGGGGCCCATGAAGCAGACAGTATAGTCATCTGCTTTTACAGATGGGGAAACTGAGGCACGGGAAGTAATTTGAAGTAAATTGCCCAATTGAGTTCCAAAGCCAGGGCCAGGCCAGCTCACTGGAATGCGGAGCCTTGGCCCGTGCACGCCTCCCCCGTGAAGCACCAGCCCGTGCACGCCTCCCTGTGAAGCACCAGCCCGTGCACGCCTCCCCGTGAAGCACCAGCCCGTGCACCCCCTGTGAAGCACCAGCCCGTGCACGCCTCCCCCGTGAAGCACCAGCCCGTGCACGCCTCCCCCGTGAGACACCAGCCCGTGCACGCCTCCCCGTGAAGCACCAGCCCGTGCACCCCCTGTGAAGCACCAGCCCGTGCACGCCTCCCCCGTGAAGCACCAGCCCGTGCACGCCTCCCCCGTGAGACACCAGCCCGTGCACGCCTCCCCGTGAAGCACCAGCCCGTGCACGCCTCCCCCGTGAAGCACCAGCCCGTGCACGCCTCCCTGTGAAGCACCAGCCCGTGCACGCCTCCCCGTGAAGCACCAGCCCGTGCACCCCCTGTGAAGCACCAGCCCGTGCACCCCCTGTGAAGCACCAGCCCGTGCACGCCTCCCCGTGAAGCACCAGCCCGTGCACGCCTCCCCCGTGAGACACCAGCCCGTGCACGCCTCCCTGTGAAGCACCAGCCCGTGCACGCCTCCCCGTGAAGCACCAGCCCGTGCACGCCTCCCCCGTGAGACACCAGCCCGTGCACGCCTCCCTGTGAAGCACCAGCCCGTGCACGCCTCCCCCGTGAGACACCAGCCCGTGCACGCCTCCCTGTGAAGCACCAGCCCGTGCACGCCTCCCCGTGAAGCACCAGCCCGTGCACCCCCTGTGAAGCACCAGCCCGTGCACGCCTCCCCGTGAAGCACCAGCCCGTGCACGCCTCCCCGTGAAGCACCAGCCCGTGCACCCCCTGTGAAGCACCAGCCCGCATCCGCCTCCCCAAGGAAACGGGCCCTTGAGCTGGAGCCGCGTCCTGAGCCCAGAGGGT
Source organism: Dasypus novemcinctus (assembly GCF_030445035.2). Classification (NCBI taxonomy): domain Eukaryota; kingdom Metazoa; phylum Chordata; class Mammalia; order Cingulata; family Dasypodidae; genus Dasypus; species Dasypus novemcinctus. The sequence goes on from NC_080690.1 coordinate 3,341,751, forward strand.
CCTGGCGACTCCCTGGCGCCGCCTGAGGCGTCGCATCCACGGGCTTCTGTCCGGGTTTGTCGACTGCCCTGGACCCCGGAGGGCACCTAAGCCTCCAAGTAAGAGCACAGACCAGGAGCCGCGGGGCCGACCCGCGGGAGAGACCGCAGCTCCACACGGCCAAGCAACGTCCGCTGTCCCCGAGCAGGGACCCCAGAGCTTGACGCCGCGGGAGCTGAAGACATGCAGGGTCCCTGTCCTTTCCACCTTCAGAGGCGCCGCTGAACCAGAGGCCACGCGTCGGCGGCGCACACCAGCCCTGACGGGGTCCGGACCCTTGGGGTGGCAGTCGGCCCACCTGCCCACCCGCCCGTGACCTCCCCAGGCTCCGGCTGAGACAGCGTGGGCGCCATGTGCTCAGCCTGCCCCGTGCTGGGGATGCTGGGTAAATGTTATTACAAGATAACGACGGCCCTGCCTCTGATAACGACGATGAAAACCTGCATTAAATGATTTAACTGCTGATGCCTTCCCCTGTCCCCACTTAGCGAGAAGAAAGGGATGCGGCGTTGTCACTTGAACCGGCAGCTGGGATTCATCTGGACTCCGTCGTTGCCCCTGTCGTCTTTATTAGCAGCATCTTTTTTATTTAAGGAGTGAGTTTTGAACTACCAGGTGTTTTGAATTTTTATCTTGTTCACTTGCTTACTTGAGGAAATTCAAATAGCGACGGCTGCATTGATAAAACTAGGTGGGAGGAGCCGCTGGCCTCCCCCCCCCCCCCCCCGGAGGCGGCCCCTCGCTCCCCCCGACGACCCCTGCCCCGCCCCCAGGAGCTGGCCTTGGGGATGTCATCCTCTGGCACAGGAGGGAGGTGGCAGGAGCCCACGTGAGGGTCAGAGTGGCCCTGTTCCCTGGGTGGCATTGCCCCCCGCCCAGGGCTGGGGGGGCATCTCTCTGTAGTGGGAAAGAAAAAAAGTGGGGAAATAGGGCTTTCCTGGGGCGAGAGCGCTGCCACCGTCTCCGGGTCTCCAACCGTACAGGGGGCCGTTCCCTAGCCCCTCGGTCTCTGCAAAAATCAGCAAGGTCGGGGAAGGACGTGAAGGCCAGCGTGTTTAGTCTTTTAGAGAGATCTTCGGGGGGGAAGGTTTGGTGGAGGAGGCTGAAATCTCTAAAACGAGGCCGGGCTCGTGGCGGGATGCCATTGACACAGACCGTCCCGAGAAACGGGGCAACCTCAGCGCGCGGGCACGTGCCGGCTGGGGCCTCCTCTCGGGCAGAATTAGTCTCAAGACTAATAAGGGTTAATCCGAGGCTAAACGGGACGGTACCCGAAGTAATTAACATTCCCGGACTCGGTTTCCCTTTGGCCGCACAGCCAACATCCCCATTTGCTGTCACGAGCACAACAGCCCAAATCCCTGGACTCGCCGTCCTCCCACAGCGAGCTTGGCCCGCTCTCTGCGTGGGCGCTAAGCTTCTGCGCCAGCCTGGCGCGTGGAGGGCCAGGAGGCAGCCCCAGCCCCCATCTTCTTGCTCTAAAATGATGAATCCTGAGCCACACACACACAAACACACACAAACACTGCAAATCGGCACAATGCACGACTAAAGGATTTTCTAGGATGGTCTCCAAAACAAGATTGGAGTAAGGAAACGATTTGTGTGGATTAACATCCCCTGGATGCTAAAAGGAAGACGGTTTTTTATTTTTGGTTTGGTTTGGGGTTTTAAATCTTAGTCACCCCGCAACTGTCCCCCAAACAAACCCCAAACTTCTTATCTTGTTGGGGAAATGCTAAAATGGAAAGGCAAGAGGAAAGTCTAGAATGTGGAAACCTCCAGAACATGCCAAAATAATGATTACCGAAAAATAAAACCCAAGAAGGAAGCTTGTCCACGTGCAGCACCTAAGCTGCCGTGTGATTTTAACACTCCTGGCCGCCGCGTATTTACGAGGCGTTTGTTTCACGTGGGAACAGAGGGCTGGGGTGGGGGGGGGTGATGCCGAGAAACGAAATCTCGGCTGATATGAAAGCCAGGAAGCCCGTGTGCCCTTCGCATTATTTTTCAGCCCTTTCTTTCAAACGACTGAATTCTTTTACAGGGTCTGATTCCAGATTATCTTCCGTAATTGCATTATTCTGAGATTTGGCAGGATAAAATGACCCAGCTTAGCTGCAATAATCAGCAGCAGTTGTAGCAACAGCCACATGTGCAGACCCTCTTCCATCGGGGCCCTTTCCTTCTCCAGGCGCCGCGTCCCCCTGGCTCCTGCGGCCCAGCTCTCCGCCTGTGAAATGACAAATGGCCAGTGTTTTCCCAGCCTGGTTTCATCTGACTCACCCGTGGCCCCGTTACCATTTCCTCTAAGAGCCGTTGCCAGCCCAGTTTCTCGATACCCAGCTTGACTTTTCCCTTGGCGCGGGCATTCCCCTGCTCCCGAGGAGCCTGCCTGGTTCTGCAGAATAATTTCCCACTCTCCTTGGAAGGAAAATGTTCCTCTCTGTTCCCCTGCACAGGGCACTTGTTACATCTTAATTCCAGTGGAGAAACATCAATAAACACAGGGCATTGCAATTTTCCAGTGGCCACCGCGAGTCCGATTTACGGAGAGAAATGGAGGAGAGGGGAGGCTGTTAAAACAGACAGGTGACCTTCCAGGAACGCGAGCGACGTGCCAGCAAGGGGCACAAGAGCAGCTGTGTGTCATCTTCCGGGACCCCCCGGTGTCCTTGGGAGCGCCGGATCATTATTATTCAGATGCGGAAACCGAGGTCCCGAGGGGTGAAGTACCTTGCTCGGGATCCCACAGCTTGAAAGGGGAGTGGCTGGTTCCCAGCCACGGCCGCTCCCTCTTGGAGGAGACGGGGCCTGTGGGCTGTGCTCCTGGGCCCATACAGAGCGAAGGTCACTTGGCCTGCAAGGAAGCAGGCCTGGCACCACCTGGGTAAGGAAACGGCCCGTCCAAGCCCGCCTCCAAGGACATCAGGCTCCTTCCAGGCCCCGCGCGGAATCTTGTGATCCTGCTTCAAAGCCGCAGCCCAGCGCCTGCCCTGGCCTCGCCGTCGAGTTTCCTTTGAAACCTGGAGCCTCCTGAACAAAGCCAAGCCTGTTTCCTCCCCGCTCTCGGTTTTCTTCCACACTCATCGCACAAAAGCGCCTTTCAGAAAACACCACCAGGCCCAGCGCACCTGACATCCCGCCGGAGCCGAGACGAGGAAGGCAAGGGCCTCCTGCCGTCCTCCACGCGCTGGCCGGGCTCAGGAGCCCTGGTCCTTGGTCGAGCGGGGTGCCTCGTGCTGGCGGGTGGGGCCGGCCCACGGTAAGAGAGGGAGAAGGGGGTGGAGAGCTACGGGCACCTCAGCAGGGAGGAAGGGAGAAAAAGAGCATGGGTTCTTAAAACAGGGGTTCAAGCTGGCTCATGTTCCTTAGGGGCTTACCAGGGGCCAGACCCTGTACTAAGTGCTTTACAAACATTTTCTCCACTCTAGCAGGCAACGTTCCAGTCAGTTAGCGCTGTGATGCTGCTGCGTAACAAACAACCCCCAACCTCAGTGGCTTCCAATAATAAATAGGCACTTCTTTCTCTCACAGGCCTATGGGTCAAGGTGGCTCTGCTGCAGCTGGGTCTCCATCTGCTGCGTGTGGTTCCCATTCTGATCCGAGCAGCCCTCCGGGCTCGCTTTCCTCACAGCAGACGGCAGAAGCCCAAGGCCCAGGAGGATGGGAGCCGTGTATTAGAGCACACGTTCAGCCCTTCTGTCCACGTTCCATTGGCCAAAGCAAGACCCACCCATGGCCAAGCCCGCCAACACGGGTGGGGCGTGTTCTCCACCCTCACGCATCTCGGCAAAGCGTGGAGGAGGGGGGGAGGGTGAGCAAGAACGGGGTCAGCTCCAGGCAGGCACAGGGGTCATCCGCGCTCATGGGGAGGAGCCAGAGGCTGGAGAGGCGCAGCAAGGCAGGGCCAGCGTGGGGCCACAGGGCGCTCGGAAGGAGGGGCATGGGTCCCGGCCAGGCCCTTGGCCACCTCGACCAGAACAAGATTCCTTGTCTCCTGGGAGGTGCAGCCTGGACATAAAGCTGGAGCCTGCCTGCCAGGGTCTGCTGCCTGACCTTACCACAGCCTGGGGGACCTCTCGGAGCCTCAGTTTCCTCCTCTGAAAATAAGAGGGGTGTCTGCTGAGAGGTTCTTACAAGGATGAAGGGTAAATACATGGAAAACACTTTGCACATGGCAGGCACACAGCTGGCACTAAATAAATGTGGCCACTGTTTTCATTTGACCCCCAGACAGGCAGCAGCAGGGCAGAGGCTACAGCTTGGCTGACGCGGCAGCCGAGGATGTGGGCAGGTGGCAGGCTGAGCCTCTGGGAGTGGTGAGCTGAGGTTTAAAAGGCAGCGTCCTGCCAGCCCGGCCCTGACCGGCAGCCAGTGGGGAAGCTGGCAAGGACCATGGGGGCGGTGGTGGCCAGAGCATGGGTCACTGCATGGGTGCCTGCCCCCAGCACCACCCACCTGCCCCAGCACCACCCACATGCCAGCACCACCCACCTGCCCCAGCACCACCCACATGCCAGCACCACCCACCTGCCCCAGCACCACCCACATGCCAGCACCACCCACCTGCCCCAGCACCACCCGCCTAACCCAGCACCACCTGCCCCAGTACCACCCACCTGCCCCCAGTACCACCCACCTGCCCCAGCACCACCCACCTGCCCCCAGCACCACCTGCCCCAGCACCACTTGCCTAACCCAGCACCACCTGCTCCAGTACCACCCACCTGCCCCCAGTACCACCCACCTGCCCCAGCACCACCCACCTGCCAGCACCACCTGCCTGTCCCCAGCCCCACCCACCTACTGCCGCGCCACCTACCTCCAGCACCAGTCCCCTGCCTCCATCTCCATCCACCTGCCAGTACCACCCACTTGCCCCAGCACCACCCACATGGCCCTAGCATCACCTGCCTACCCCAGCACCACCCACCTACTGCCGCGCCACCTGCCCCAGCGCCACCTGCCCCAGCACCACCCACCTGCCAGCACCACCCGCCTGCCCCCAGCACCACCTGCGTGCCTCCCCCACACATGTCCGAGAGAGTCAGAGAGAACTGCAGTTTTCCCGGGGCCTGGTAGATCTGAACTGAGTGTACATGAGTCATTTGTTCTCAGTCATTTGTCCTCTTTCAATGAGAAGGACTCTCTATCCCTTAGCTCCTTAGGGAAAATGCTTTCCTTACACCGTGGTGAGTACCTTTGCTTAAAAACGTCAACCTAACAGTAAGATTTCTCCAAGTACTTTTCATCTGTCAAACGAAGCAACAGATGTGTCAACAAAAAGAGTCGTTCTGGGTGAAAAAATCCCGGGGTTCAGGTCCCGGCTTAGCCCCTCCCGGGCCCCGCGGCCCTGGACTTGTCCCAGAGCCTCTGGGTCTCGCTTCCTCAGCAATAAAGCAGCGTCAACCCCAGGCCCCTCGCGAGGATGCAGAGAAAGAAAATAAGTTCCTGGAACAGAGACAGAAAATGTGTTCTTTAAGCACAAAATATGGTTACAAAGGTAGTGCGTGTTCCATCTATGAAATCTGGAAAACAGCAGCGAAGTCTGCAGGAGGCCACCAAGATGGCAGGAATGCAATTCCCACGCCAGAGCTGCCTGCTGGAGCCCATCGATGGACAGAGACATGTCCACACACGCCACGTCACGTCACACGTCACGTCACGCTGCGCACATCACGCGGGCCTCCTCTGGGCTGCGCTGTGCCGTGTCCACCAGGCACGCCCCTGGGGGCTTATGCGCAAGATTCCACGCACCCTGGGGGCAGCTGGGCTTTCCCGGATGTCTGAATTATTTCATAACTACGAAAAATGTTGAAAAATTGATTTGACAGTATGTTTGCTCAGATAAAGATTTTGTGTGCGGGGGTATATGGGAATCACCCTATATTTCTGCTGTATTATTTATGTAATCTAAAGCGTCTTTTTTTTTTTTAAGATTTGTTTATTTATTTATTTCTCTCCCCTCCCCCCGCCCCAGTTGTCTGTTCTCTGTCTGTTTGCTGCGTGTTCTTTGTCCCCTTCTTTGTTGTCAGCGGCACAGGAATCTGTGTTTCTGTTTGTTGTGTCATCTTGCTGCGTCAGCTCTCCGTGTGTGCGGCGCCATTCCTGGGCAGGCTGCACTTTCTTTCGCGCTGGGCGGCTCTTCTTATGGAGCGCACTGCTTGCTTGTGGGACTCCCCTACGCGGGGGACACCCCTGCGTGGCAGGGCACTCCTTGCGCACATCAGCACTGCGCATGGGCCAGCTCCACACAGGTCAAGGAGGCCCGGGGTTTGAACGGTGGACCTCCCGTGTGGTAGGCGGGTGCCCTATCCACTGGGCCAAGTCCGCTTACCTAAAGCTTCTTTAAAAATAAAATTTAAAAAGACCAAAAACCACAAAATTTGTAAATGACAAACAAAAACGAGTAGGGCACCCAGGGTTCCCCCAGAGAAGCAGAACCAGCAGGATATCTGTGTGTGTGGGGGGGGCACACATCAGGAGGTTTATTAAGGGGAACTGGCTCCTGCCATTGGGGGGCTGGCAAGGTCGGACATTCAGGAAGATGAGATTGAATTTTTGAGTCCAAATTCCTCAGGCGGGCATCTCGGGAAGGAGCGGCGGGTGTCGTCTTGAGGCAGAATTCTGGGCCCTGGAACCCTCGGTTCTTTGCCCGGAAGGCCTCGGGTGGGTGGGAGGAGGCCACCCGCTCCGCAGGGCCCTCTCCTTCACGTAAAGTCAAGCCACGGCAGACGCTCATCCCACCCGCACAGCGCCTGCCCACAACGCCTTGGCCAGCGCTTGCCCACCCCCTGGCCTCGTCGACGCAAGGATTTCACCAGGCGGGCGGCCTCACTCTCATTCTCTTGGATTCAGAGCTCCGAGGGCAGTGAAGGGAAGTAGCCTGTCTTCCTGCGGTAAGTGTTTGGTGGGACTTTAAGCTTGAAAGACGGAGTCACGGCGCCTTCCAAGAACTGCCGGGTTCCCGAGAGCCTCTGCCCAGGCCCAGCGCGCTAGCAAAGAGCCTTTTGTGGCCTGGTGGCAGGGCTCCCATGTCTGGCGTGGCTGTCCTGCAGGAGCACCTGCAGGGGACGTGGGCACTCCAGCTGCGGTTTGGCATCCTCAGGCCTGCCGGGCACAGCTGGCATGCCGGGCAGGCGGGGTTTTGTCGGTTGGTGGCACAACTCCCGTCCTACGGAGGAGGTCGCCCCTGGTGGAGTCCGCTCGAGCTCAGCTGGGAGAGTGGCAGAGCTGGGACGAGAAGGCAGGTCTGGGAGAGCCCAGGGGCTGCGCCGGCATGTGACCTGGGTTCCCCGTAAGCGCGCCAGCTTCCTGACCCCCGCCCGGGGCCACGGCGCCCGCCCTGAGGCCCGTGCAGCGGCTCCCCGCGTCAGCTGCCTTCTCTCCCTCCCCAGTCAAGAGGTCTCGGGGAGAAGACCCAGCTCCCTCGGTGGTCCCGCACGGGCCGCAGCGGTTCTGATGCCCCTGGGGAGGAGACCTGCCTCTCTGCCGGGTGGCGAAGGCGCCACGGCCTTGACGCCACAACAAGCTCCGCGGGCCCAGCTGGCGGGGTTCAGGGATAAAACAAGAGCCTTGGGCAGTCCTGGGGCCACCCGTGCTAGAATCGTGCAGGGAAAATGGCCTGAGGAATTAATTCTAAACTGGAGAGAGAGGTGACTGCAGAAGTGCTGTTTGCTGCTCTTGGAATGCTTTATTCTGACGACATCCCGGCACTGGAAAGTGAGGTGTCGGGGCTTGGAGCATGGGTTCTGGTGCTAAAGGATGCATAATCAGATCTGAGGGCCCACCCCACCATGAGACTCTGGTCAATGAACCTCTTGGTTGGGTGTCAGTGTGATAGATGCCAGGGCACAGCTCTGGACCAGGCAGGAGGGGTCAGAGAGGATGTATCCGTCAGGAAAGGGCAAGGCATGCTGACATAACAAACAGCCCAGAAGGAAAAATGGCTTATGCAGAGACAAAGCTTACTAGTGGTAGAGTGAGACAAGAAACGGGGTCCCTACCCCCCAGCCTGGTCTCCCTTACGTCACGCTGCTACTTGTAGGGCTCAGCTAAAACGTCCGACAACCTAGAGTTCAAACTTGCCCTTCCTTGTTACATAGCAAGGCACATGTCCCCTTGAACTAGTAGAAAAGGGGCGCCCATTTGAGAGCCCCCTTCCTTGACTCTGGAACCCCTGGCTCGCGTGGGCCGCACAGATCGCTTGGTGTAGAGCGATCGACCAAAACAGACACGGGGTGGCTCGGGTGTTTACTGACTCAAGGCTGAAGCGCTCTGCTGTTTTCCAGGGCAGGGTCATGTGGGCACTTGGGTTTGCAATTCCCACCCAGTGAGTCAGCGCAGACGAACACGGAATTTTTTTCTGCAGACATCTCTGAGCTGGTGCCCACTCTCATTAAAAACAAGAAAGCGCGACTCTTGTTCCCGGCATGACCGTGTCATAAACGCGGAGCCCTGGATGTGGGCTCAGCCCGGGGTCCCTGGAGTGGCCCATTCCTTTGTCGTCACGGGTGGAAATCGCAGGTGTGAGCCAGCAGTGCGCTGGCGCCCGCTGCCTTCCTCCAGGGCTCTGGGCACCACCCCCAGTGCTGGAATACCCACAGAGACATCTGGAAAATGTGACCTCACGCAGTCCGCCCTCGAGGCCGGGGTGGGGCGTGCACGTACCCTCAGTGAGTGCGTTACTAGAAAGACGCTTGCGGGAGCCCCTCCAGGGCAGATAGGGCGGTGGCGGCCCCCTGGCTGCCCAAAGGATGGCTCACGTTCAAGCGTGGAGACCGAGCTCATCTCGAGCCTGTTCACACCCCCGTGTAAATAAATGACCTTTAAACAGGTCTCGGTAGAGCAAATCAGCAGTGCACAGAAGAGCTCCAAGGGCAGATCAGGGGAGGGCAGAGGCCGGCGGGGGGAGGCATGTGCATTAAAATTAGGGGGGGTGTCCCGGAGACTGTTACTGAAGACAGACTTTCCTCCCACCAGACATGCCAGGATCTGACTTCAGCCTCATCCTGACCGTGGCCTGAGGTCAGACCCATTAAAGGTGGTGGACTTGTTCCCCCAAATCCATGAACAATTGGCCACCTGCGCATGTGGCCTTACTGGGCGGGGCGCGTCGTAGCGCTAATCCAGGAGAGGCGAGGCCGCGCTCCCGGTTTCCTCCTGCTCTAAGGGGGCCGGCAGCCTCCTAAGAGAGAGGAATCTGGACACAGAGACCCACGGTGGAGGAGGCCACGTGGAGACGGAGCGGCCGTGATGCTGCCATGGGCCAAGGAGCCCCCGAGGCGCCAGGAAGGCGTGACCCCTAGGGCCCCAGGGGGGCGCGGCCCCGCCCACACCCAGCTTTCAGCTCTGTTGTTTCAAGCCGCCCGGTTTGTCGCAACTGGTGGCAGCAGCCCCGGGAACGCCGCGCGGCCCTCGGCTGACTTTCCGCCTGGCTGCGCCTCTCTGGCTGGGACGCTCCCGGCTTGGGGTGCACTGATCCCACGCCCCTTCTATATGCCCCTTGACTTCAAATTCCCCCAGAAACCCCCTGCCCCCAAAGCACATGATCTCTGGTAATCTACTTGAACACCCCTTTGGGATAGACAAGCCTGTGCCACTACAACGAAGCACGGCTCTTTGCTGTGTTGTGTTTAAATGAAAAGCAACTTGCAGAGGGACGTTGGGGAAATCCATGGGTGGAATGAGCTATATTCCAGGGCGGGAAAGGCTGGAGTCTGCTTTCCTCCTGTTCTCGGAGACCCAATGGGGGGAAGCCATGGGGAGGAGGGGCTCGGCCAAAACCGTGTTCGGGGTGACTTAAATCTCGGGGCCTTTTTCCCGAAGCACAGCATCTCACAAGACCAAAGCTGCATTATTATTTTCAGGCACGGAAAAATAAATTGGGGGCTGGCGTTGGCTAATGGAACCCGCATGTGATTCCGGGGCTCGCCCTGGGGGGGCACTGGGCCCACGTCTGTATCTGATCTGGAAGGAAATCTCCACCGCAGCAGCGCTGATAGGCATCTCCGTTCACACACGTGCACGTGAGCACGCAGGGCCTCGAGCCCGTGCCAAGTTTGAGCTTGCAAGGGAGGCTGGCAAAACGGGGGTGCTGCCCCGGGAGGGGAGAGACGAGCCGATGGACGAGGCCACGCTCACGACCTTCTCCTGGCCACCAATGGTGTGCCGGAGCCTGGCTCCTGTCCCTCCCCGCGGAACGAGCCCTCTGCGGACTCCGTCCACCCAAGCGATGAAGTCCAGGCCGCTTTTCACCTCGGCTCTGGGAGCCCCGGTGCTGAGCCTCTCCCGGGGGCCAGGGCGGCCTGCCACCCCTCAGCAGCTGACCGCCTCCCCAGTCCTTCCCCAGCCACTTCCCCACACTCGGGTCTCCATCCTTTGACAGTCCATGTGTGCCACGTTGTGCCTCAGTTTCCCCATCTGCAGCTCCTTGGTGGCTGGGGGAAGTCTTAGAGGATGCAGGTGGGTAGGAAAAGGCCCGGTTCCTGGCCGCTGTTCTGAGCTCTCGGCCTGGTTTGCAGGACCCCTGCCCAGATTCCCAACCCAACTCCCGATGCCCGGCCAAGCCCGGGAGCCGTGCTCCCCCTTTGTCCCCGGCCCCGCCCCGGCCTCCCCAGGCCCTGCGAGACCCCACCGTGTGAGCCTCAGGGCTGCTCAGGGCCAGGAGAAGCCACTCCACGCTGAAGGGGCAGGTGCGCGTTAGCCCTGGGCGGGTCAGCGCGCCAGCAGCGAGCAGGTAAGCCACGTTCACAGCTGATTTCCAACACTGACGCTGGTGCTTACGCCACCTGCTCCAGGCTGCGTCAAGCCCCCACGGGAAGGGTCCAGGGGAGCAATGCGGCCCCCAAGGGTCCCTCCTGTCCCTCCGGGAGCAGAAGAGCTGGCCCACCCCTCCTTGTCGAAAGCGAGCTGACCTGGGGGAGGAGCCTGCCCTGTGACCTGACCTGGGGGCAGGGGGCAGGGGGCAGGGAAGTTTGTCCATGAATGGTGGCTCCTCGCTCCCCAGCGTGACCGGGGCAGGGAGAACGTCCACCCGGTGAGCCCCACGACCTGCAGCGCGCTCCCCAGCTTTCCCTCCATTCCTCGTGGGGAGGACGTGAGCCCCACCCTGCACTGAAAGCTCTTGGAAATGCCGCGTCTGGCTGTGCGAAGTTGGGAGCAGTGAGGGAAAACCAAAGCACAGTGTGGGTCCTCAGTAAATACCCCAGGAGCACCACGGCCACTGCCAGGTCTCACACCAGTGTGCTCTGCCACGTACTCTACTCACAGGAAAACTCCTATCCATCCTTCAAAACCCAGCATAGTTTTCTCTTCTTAGTGAGTTCTTTTCTGCCACCTCCATCAAGAAGTCGTTCCCTATCTCGTTTTCTGCTGACACACTCTGCTGCCAGCATGTTTGCACCATGTCTCAGAGGTGTTTGTTTTCTGGCCTGCAGTGCCTGCGTGCAAATGTGAGTTTCCTTCACACTTTAAAATTTCTTTTCCAGGCTCTGGGCAGCAGGGCAGACATGCTGGCCTCCGGCAGCCTGGGAGCCTGGCCTCTCACTCTGTCACCAGCCGGCCCTGCGTGAGCGAGTTCCTCGGAGATTCTGAGGTTCCATTTCCTCCTCAGTAACCTGGAGCTGGGACTGAGACACGAGCAGGTGGACCAGGGGCTCGGCCTGCCCAGGGCAAGGCAGGTGGTCAAGGGCTGGTGGGAGAGACGCCATCATGGAAACGAGGTCACTTTCCCTCTCCCCCTTAGGGCGAATCAAAAATAGCAAAAGATGGTAGTAAGAGCCGAGCCTTCTGGAGCCCCGCTCACGTGCTGGGCTCTGCTCTAAGCATTCTCGCACATTCTCCCTCATTTAATGCTTACGACAGCCTCAGGAGGCAGATGCTGCTGCAACTGGCATTTGACACCTGAGGAGGCAGTGGCTCAGAGAGGTGTCATTCCTAACCGGAGGTCACACAGCATTGCTAGGCAGGTGGGGTGGGAGCCCAGAGCGCACACTTGGAACCTCCGAGCTGTGCTTCTTTAGAAAGGGGTCAGTAAACGGGAAGTCAGAATTTTAAAGTAAGGTATGAAAGAAGAGCACAAAATGCTAGAAGAGGGTGAGGAAATAAACCCGTACGAAGGTAAGGGCTGACGCAGGACGGGGCACAGTAAGAAATAAAGTGGAAAAGGCAAGCGCCTGCCGAGCGCTACCCTCGGTCAGAGCCTCACCGTGTGCCAGGCCATCTGCTGAGCGCCGGCGCGTCCTCCTGAAGCCCCTCCCAGTGACCCTGGGAAGCCAGCACCTCACCGATGAGGTCACATGGCTGGGAGAGTTGAAGTCGCTTGTACAGGATCGCGCGGTTAGCAGGTGGTAGACCCAAGAACGCAAGGACTTCTAAATAACAGCCGATGGGGAATTTTGGGGGGCCGGGAAGTACTTTAAAATGGCAGAATATTTAAATTAAGTATGGTTTGCATGCAATAAAATTTGCCAATTGTAAGTGTAGAGCTCGGTGACTTGCTAAGTGTACGTGGGTGCAGCCAACCTCTTAGACAAGGTAGAGAGCGGTTCCTTCATGCTGCCAGCTTCCCCAGCCCCAGGAAACCCACTTTCCATCGCAATCGTTTTGACTTTTCCGGATTTGCATTGGTAGTGATTTGGGTTTTACTCCTTTTGCTCAACGGAATTCTTGAAAATCCATCCATGTGCTGTGTGTGTTAATGTCTTGTTCCTTTTTATGGCTGAGTGCTATTCCGTAGTATGGGCATGCCACAGTGTGTTTCTAGGTCCACTGTGTGATGGGCTTTGGGGCTGCTTCCAGTTTGGGGCTATTCTGAATGATGTTACTTAGAACATTCACACACATGCGTTTGTGAGCGCATGTGTTTTCCTTTCTCTTAGGTAAATACCCAGGAGTGGGAATTACGGTCCTATGGTAAGTTTATATTTAACTTTATAAGACACACTGGGCTATTTCCCTGCAGCAATGTGTGCCCCACAGCCTTGGGGCAACTTGGTGCTGTCAATCTTTTTAACTTTAACCTTCCCAGTGGCTGTGGAGTGATATATCCTTGTGCCTTTTATTTGCATAATGTGAGTGCTTTAGAGTCAATAAAGCAAGATGCAAAGTCTAAATTTTAAATAGCGGGTAAACTGAGCATCAAGCTTCAAGGCAAAAAGAAGCGCAATGCCAGTCCTGAGTTACGTGTGCACACTGGCAGGCCCAGCCTGCGATGAGACGAGGCAATGGGAAGTAACAGTTGAGAGCATCTCCGTCCCAAAGTCTCAGAGGCTTACCTGTCACTCAAGTCGCATCCTGGTCAGAAGAGTCTGCACCCTGGGAGAGTCTAAGGTACGAATCTGTTGGCCTCAAAGCCTGCGCTCAGGTATCTTCAGCTTATTATGGCCACTGCCCTCTCAGTGACCAGACTGTATCTTCCGTGTGAGCCAGGACTGTTGCAATCCCATTGTGGGCCCCTGGCCCTGTTCAGGACAGAGCAGAGTAACCGCTGTGCACACACCAGGATTCCTGGATATTAGAGCCAATCTACGGGCTGGCAGCACGAAAGCCTGAATCAGGATACTCATCTCTGGCTCCCCTCCCAGACCTTGCCCTACAGGCAGGAGCTGCTTGCAGGTGGCGAAAGCAGTGTAGGAAACAGTTAAGTCAAGCAGCCGGGGACAAGGGGCTGCCTGCGCTAAGTCCTACGGTAGAGCACCTCCGAGGGGGAGAAGGTCTGTTTCATATGGAGTACAGCGGTCATCCAAATTCCTGTAAATGGAGGAATTCATAAGGCCATGGGCGACCACAAGCCCAGAACAAGACACAGGCTCAGAGAAGGCCAAGAGGGCCCTACAATTCACATTTGTTTCAGTCCGATCTTCCTGATAGCAGGGGTCTCTGAAGGAGCACACCAGCCAATGCAGAGCCAGTTTACAAAGACAGTCAAAAGCAGTTTTGTTTTGGGTGTTTTGCTGTGGTATGTTGTTTTTTGTTAGCTTTTGGCACTTAAGGGAACCTCTGTCATACCACTAGCAGGAAACAAACTTACCAGACAGCTGAGGGACTAAATCCCAGGTTTAATGCTATAAAGTATTAAAATATACAGTGTGCAACAAAAGAATATAAGACAAAGAAACAGGAAGTGATGGCCCATCCAAAGGAACAAGATAACAATTCAGAAGCCATCAATAAAGAAGACTAGACTTTGGACATATTGGACAAAGATTTCTTTTAAAGTTCCTCAATATTCACAGAAAATCAAGGAAAACACAGAGACATAAAAAAGATATTAGGAAAACAATGAATGAACAATGTGAGAATCTCCGTAAGGAGAAAAAAAAATTTTTTTAGGAATCATACAAACAGTAAAAACTAGAAATTTTTTAAAAAAAGGAACCAAATAGACTACTGGTCTAATTACTACAGTTAAAGACCACAATAACTCAAATGAAAAATTCCCTAGAAGGTTTCAAAAGTAGATTGGAGGGCGGCAGACTTGGCCCAGTGGATAGGGCATCCGTCTACCACACGGGAGGTCCGCAGTTCAAACCCCAGGCCTCCTTGACCTGTGTGGAGCTGGCCCATGTGCAGTGCTGATGCGCGCAGGGAGTGCCGTGCCACACAGGGGTGTCCCCGCATAGGGGAGCCCCACGTGCAAGGAGTGCACCCTGTAAGGAGAGCCGCCCAGCATGAAAGAAAGTGCAGCCTGCCCAGGAATGGCACCGCACACACAGAGAGCTGACACAACAAGATGATGCAACAAAAGGAAACACAGATACCTGTGCCGCTGACAACAACAGAAGCAGACAAAGAAGAAGATGCAGCAAATAGACACAGAGAACAGACAACTGGGGGGGGGGGGGGAGAGAAATAAATAAATAATTCTTTTTTTTAAAAAAAGTAGATTGGAGCTGGCAGAAGAAAGAATCAGTGAATTAAAAGACAAGACAATCAAAATTATTCAGGTTGAGGAGCAGGAGGAATAAAGAATGAAAAAATTGAACAGAGACTAAGAGATCTGTGGGAAACCACCAAGCTTATCACTCTACACATCATGGGAGCCCCAGAAGGAGAAAAAAGAGAAAGAAAGGGGAAGAATGAATTAAAACAAATTATGTCAGAAAACATCCCAAACTTAACAAAAGACATGAATATGCCCACTGAAGAAACACAAGGAACCCCAAACAAGATAAACTCAAAGACAACCATGCCCAGACACACAGTAGTCAAATAGGTGACTGTAAGGACAAGGAGAGAGTTCTGAGACTTGCAAAAGAAAAGCGATGTGGTATGCACAAGGAAGTGCCAGTAAGATTAAGTATCAGGGAGCAGATTGCTCAAGTGGTTGAGCACCTGCTTCCAGTATGAAGTCCTGAGTTTGTTCCATGGTACCTCCTAAAAACAAACAAATGAGAAAACCATCTCTCGGTGGGGAACAGATGTAGCTCAGTGGTTGAGTACCTACTTCCCATGTATGTGGTCCTGGGTTCAATCTCTGGTGCCTACTAAAAAAAAGAAAAAAAAAGATTTAGTGTCTGTTTCTCATTGGAAATGATGGAAGCATGAAGGAAGTGAGAAAAAATATTTTAAGTGCTGAAATAAAATAATTGCCAACCAAGAAATTTTCACCTGCCAAGAATCTCTTTTAAAAAATGAGGGAGAAATTAAGAAATTCCCAGATGAACAAAAGCCGAGGAAGGGTGTCACCACTAGACCTGCCTCGCAAGCAATGCCAAAGGGAATTCTTCAGAATGAAAGGAAAGGACACTAAACAGCAGAGCAAAGCAGCATAAAGAATTGAAGACACGTTGTAAAGGTGGTGACTATATGGGTAATTTTAAATGCCAATACTATTATAATGTATTTTTTGGTATGTATCTCCACTTTTTACTTCCTTTGGGTTCTAACATGAAAATGCATAAAAAGTGTTGGTATAGCTATGGTTTGGGGCATACAACGTATGAAGATATATATTTTTAACAAGTACAACAAAAGGTAGAGGGATGGAGGAGGATAGGAACAATGTAGGTGTATGCAATTGAAGTTAAGGTGGTATCAAATAAAATGTGATTGTCATCCATTTAAGATGTTAAATTGATAAGCCCATGGTTACCACAAAGAAAATATATGAAAAATACATACAGAAAGAAATGAGAAGGGACATACAAAATTTCAGATCAATATCAAAGTAGGTATTAGTGGAAGAATAGAGGAACAAAAACGTGTATGGTGTACAAAGATCAAGAGTAAAATGTCAGAGGGAAGTCCTGCCATATCATTACTTACTTTAAATGTAAATGGGTTAAACTCTCCAGTCAAATGGCAGAGATTAGAAGAATGGATGACAAAACATGACCTTGAACTAACTATATGCTGTTTAAAAGAAACTCACCTTAAATTCAAAGACACAAGTAGGTTGGAAGTGAAAGAATGGAAATATATACACCATGGAAATAATAAACAAGAGAACTAGGGTAGTTAGACAAACATCAGATAAAAGACTTTAAGTCTAAAACTGTTATGAGAGGCAAAGAAGATTCTTATATACTGATAAAGGGGTCAATTCAACAAGAAGACATACCAACTATAATATAACAATTATAAATATATATGCACCTAATGGTAGAGCCCCAAAATATTTGAAGAAAATATTGACAGATTTGAAGGGAGAAACAGATAGTTCTACATTAGTAGTATGATACATCAGTAGACCACTTTCAATAATGAATAGAATATCTAGAAAGAAGATCAATAGGGAAAAAGAAGAGTTGAATGACACTATAGGAAAACTAGACCTAATAGACTTATATAAAACTTCACCCAACAGCTCTGAATACATACTTTTCTCTAGTACATATGGCTCTTTCTCCAGGATAGACCACATGTTAGATCACAAACAAGACTCAATAAATTTAAAAAATACTTTGAAATCATGAAATGTATCTTTTCTGATCACAGTGGAATGGAGCTAGAAATCAATAACAAAGAGAGAAATGGAAAATTCACAACCATGTAGAAATTTTAAAAGGTTCTCAAATGGCCCATTGAGTGAAAGAATAAATCACAAGAAAAATTAGGAAATATCTTGAGGCAAATGAAAATGAAAACACCACATGCCGAAGTATATGGGATGCAGCAATGCAGTGTTAAGAGGCAATTTACAACTAAATGTTTATGTTAAAAAAGAAGAGGTCAAATGAAAGACCTAGCCTTAGAATTGGAAGACCTAGGAAAGTAAGAGCACACTTAACCCAAAGCAAATAGAAGGAAGGAAATAAAGGTTAGAGCAGCGATAAATGAAATAAGAATTTTAAAACAATAGAGAGAATCAACAAAATCAAATGTTTTCTTTGAAAAGATCAATAAAACCAACAAACCTTTAGCTATACTGACAAAAAAAAAAAGAGAGAGAGAGAGAGAGAAGACACAGATAACTAAAATCAGAAATGAAAGGGGGGACAATACTACTGAATCAGCAGAAATAAAATGTATTAGAAGAGGTTGCTATGAACAACTTTATGACAACAAATTAGATAACCTAGATGAAATGGACAGTTTCTAGAAACACATAAACTGCTTACACTGAATCAAGGGGAAATAGAAGACCTTAACTGACCAATAACAAGTATAGAGAGCAAATCAGTCGTCAAAACCCTCCCAACAAAGAAAAGCCCAGGGAAAGAGAGGGGTTTCTCAGGTGAATTTTGCCAAACATTTCAAGAAGAATTGATACCAATCCTGCTCAAACTCTTGAATTGAACAGGAGGAAACATTCCATAACTCATTCTGTAAGGCCAATATCATCCTAATAACTAGGCCAGATAAATATACCACAAGAAAAGAAACTTACAGACCATTATCCCTTAAGAATATAGATGCAAAAATCCTCAGCAAAATTCCAGCAAACTGAATCCAGGACATGGTAAAATGGGATTTATCCCAGGTATGCCAGGGTTGTTCAACATAAGAAAATCAATTGATGTAATACACTACATTGATAGAATGTATCTATCTCAATTGACACAGAAAAGGCATTCGACAAATCCAGCACCCTTTTGTGATAAAAACATAGAAATCTAGGTATAGAAGGACACTTCCTCAGCATGATAAAGGACATATATAAAAAACCCAAAGCAAACATCATACTCAATGGTGAAAGACTGAAAGTTTTCCCTTTACGATCAGGAACAAGACAAGGATGCCCACTGTCACCACTGTTATTCCACATTGCACTGGTGGTTCTAGCCAGAACAGTCAGGCAAGAGAAAGAAACAAAAAGCATCCAAACTGGAAAGGAAGAAGAAAACTTTCCCTATGTGCAGATGGCATGATCCTAAATACAGAAAATACTGAAAACCCACAACAAAGCTACTAGAACTGTTTGTATTTTGCTTGCCACATACCTGCCTTGCTGTTGCGCACCCTGTCTCAGTGAGTTTGTCTAGGGCAGCGCCTCTCTTCACACCTCTCCTAGCTGTCCTAGGCATAACCACTGCTGTGGGAACTGGGGTTAGCTGGTCTACCACAGTCTCTTCCCTAGTTAACCAACAGCATAAAAGAACTCAAGAATGCTGTTTCCCATCACCCTTGGGAGGGTGCAGCCTCTGAAGGCACCTGGTCTTTCTCATTCTCATGGTCCAGTATGTCATGGCCAGCCCTCCTTTCTGGGGTCTGCTTACCACCACCTTCTTTATCCTTTTAGTAGGACCATGTATCTTAAATTCTAACTAAGTTTATTTCTTCCAGAGTCAACACCTTCCAGAACAAGATAGCAATCATGTGGGGACCCGTCTTCCCTCAACCGCAATGGACTAGCCAGAGGGTTCCACACCTGTCAGGCAGGACCTGATCCCCCTACCAGCAGGAAGCAGTGACAGGAGAATGGCCATCACCCTTCAGCTCCCCTGAAGAATAAGGGTGTAAACTCTCTGTTGAGGCAGGCCAGTCCTGGGAAAGGGGGAAGGCGCCGGGACCCGGCAGAGAACATGGCCGTGCAACCCCACCTGGAAACCTCCTGCGGGGAAGGCTGCTCCTAGACAAAAAAGCCAGAAGACCTGCAAGACCCTGGCCACGAGGTCCCGTTTGGGAATCTTTGCAATACCGAAGGGAAGCCCAATAATTCCCAACAGGCCTCCCACTGGTCCCCTGAGAGCTAACAGGTGGGGATTTTAAGACAACCAATCAGAACAGCAAACAGCGGGGGCCCCTCCCCAACATTAGGAAAGGGGATAAGCTCTTAAAAGGCCCGACCCGGGCCCCGTATGCGTGACTCATCCTGTACCACGCCTGCAATCCATGTCGCAGATTGGGTACTGTTTCATCTTTTCTTGTTTCTTAATAAACTCTACTCCCTCTCCACCCCCACCCCCACCCCTGCAAAAGCTACTAGAGCTAATTCACAAATTAGCAAAGTGATGGGGTACAAGATCGACAAAGAAAAATCAGTAGTGTGTCTGTGCACTAGTAATGAATACCCCAATGAGGAAATCAAGGAAAAAAAATTCCTTAGCAACAAGTCGAATATGTAGGAAAAATTTATCCAAGGATGTAAAGGACTTATACATAGAGCGTTGCTAAAAGAAGTCAAAGAAGACCCAAATAAACAGAAGGACATCCCATATTCATGGATTGGAAAACTAAAGATTGCTAAAGATGTCAATTCTACCTGAAGCTATTTACTGATATACCATAACCCCAATCAAAATTCCAACATCCTTCTTTGCTGCAATGGAAAAGTCTGTCATCAAATTTACAGAGAAAGGTAAGGGGTCCTAATGAGTCAAAACCATCCTGAAAAATAACGAAGTTTGGGACTCACACTTCCCAATTTTAAAAGCTTATTGCAAAGCCACAATAATCAAAACAACATGGTACTGGCACAAGGAGAGACACAGACCAATGGAATTGGATGGAGAGCTGAGAAATCAATCCTCACATGGATGACCAATTGATTTTTGACAAGGGTCCTAAATCCACTCAATGGGGAAAGAATAGTCTCTTCAACAAATGGTGCTGGGATAACTGGATTGCCCTATGCTAAAGAATTTACACCACCTATAAGAATTAACTCAAAATAGATCCAAGACCTAAAAATAAGAATCAAGTCTACAATACTCCTAGAATAAAACACAGTGAAGCATCTTCAGGACCTTGTGTTAGGCAATGGTTCCTTAGACTTTACACCAAAAGCATAAGCAACAAATGAAAAAAAAAACAGATTAATGGGACTTCATCAAAATTTAAAACTCTTGTGTATCACAGGACTTTATCATGAAAGTAAAAAGGTAGCTTACATAAAAGGAGGAACAGCTGGAAAACACATATAAAGGGTTTAATTTCCAGAAAATATAAAGAAATCCTACAACTCATTAATGAAAAGACAGCTCAGTTAAAAATTGGCAACAGACTTGAATAGACGTTTCTCCAAAGCAGATACATAAATGGCCAAAAAGTACATGAAAAGACGCTCTACATCATTAGCTCTCAGGGAAATGCACATCAAAACCACAATGAGATGCCATTTCACACCCGCTAGAATGGCTACTATTTTTTGAAAATGGAAAATAAGTGTTGGAGAGGCTGTGGAGAAATGGGAACACCTGTTCGTTGTCGTGGGACTGTAAAATGGGGCAGCTGCTGGGAAAGACTTTGGCCGTTCCTCAAAAAGTTGAGTATGGAATTACCACACAACCCCGCAGTCCATCCCACTTGTAGGTATATTCCCTCAAGAATTGAAAGCAGGCGCTGGAGCTAATATTTTCACACTGAGGTTCACAGCGGCATTATTCACAATGGCGAAAGACGGAAGCGGCACAAGTGGCCCTCAGTAGACGACACACACACACAATGGAACGTTATTCAGCCACACAAAGAGTGAAGGTCTGCTACCTGCGATGACAGGGACGGACCTTGCAGACATCAGGGGGAGTGAAATAAGCCAGACACAAAAGGACAAACAGCGTCAGAGCTCACTGGTCTGAAATAAGTAAAATAGGCAAATTCGTAGAGTCGGAAATGAGAATCCAGCCTGCTGGGGGCGGGACACGGATGGGGAGGGAGAATTAGGGCTCAAGTGGTCCCGCGTTTCTGTTTTGGGCGATGGAAACGTTTTGGGGACAGATGGACCGATGGCAGCACAACTTGGAGAATGTCATTAAACACTGAATTACATGCTAAATGTGGTTAAAAGGGGAAATGGTAGGTTGCATATATGTTCCCAGAAGAAATGTTTCTTAAAAATACTGGAGGATCGTGCAATACAGTGAACCCTAATGTAAACCTTGGGCTATAGTTACTAATATATAATCACAGTAATGTTTGTCACCAGCTGTACCAAAGGAACCCCACCACTGCAAAGCATTAAGCATAGGGACATCTCTGCGTGGGGGCGGGTGAGGCCCTCGGAAACTCTACTTTCTGCATGATTTTTCTGTAAACCTACAGCTTCTCTAATTCATTTTTTAAATCTTACTGGAATGGAAAGCCCTCCTGCCTGCACCGGGGGCCCGCAAGTCCCTGCACCGCGTCTTCAGGCCAATGGAGTGCTGTGGCAGTGACCGGACTTAAAATTAGCCCAGCTTTCCACAGGATTGGGGACACCACAGGAAGCAGTTCCAAACCACTTCCCGTGGCCGTTCCCTCTCCCCCCGCCGGCTGGGAATAGAAGCGGAGCCGCCGCTGGATTCATCGGCTGCCGCAGCCGTAAATCAAAACCCAAGGGCCCTGCTCCGGGTGGGTTCCGGACCCGGCACCAGCGCCCTCCTGGGCAGGGGCCTGTGGCGGGGGGGGGGGGCTCCCAGGGACCCCCCTCCAGAGCTCCAGGTGGCCACAGTGCCACCCTGAGAGCTGCTTTCCGCGCCAGCAGCGACTCCCGTTTGGCAGGGTCGCCAAGCCTCAGAACAAAAGTCAGCAGAGCCCATAAATCACAGGAAATGAACTTGTGCCTCCCAAGATTCCCGTCCCAGCGAATGTTCCACAGGGCAGCCCGCGCCGGCCCCGCCAACTGCAAACAGATCCTTCCACTAGTGGCTTCCACCAAGTCCTCCCGCGCCGGCACCCTCGGTCATTTAGGCCAACTCAGAGGCCGGGAGCCTCGGCACTGGCCCCGCCCGGGGGCTTTCTTCTCGTTGCATGTGTTTTTGTTTTGCTGCAGCACTGGAGTCTTGTGGTTTGCCCCACACTTTGCAAAGTTCATGGGAGCCCTAGAAGAGAACGCTGAACTTGTCAGCTAACCACGCGCCTGATCCCAGTGACCGCCCACAGGACAGCCCGCTGGGGTTTGATCCCCCGGCCGGCTCAGCCGCCGCGGCGAGGTGGCTTCTGCGGACCCCAGGCCTGAGCTGCACCCCGGCACTGGAGCCCAGGTTTCTGTGGGTGACCCCGGAGCAAAGATTTCACAAGCTGCTGCTCCTCTCCTCGGGGCTCAGGGCTGACGGGGGAACTTTCAACTGCACAAGGCAGCAGTCACAAGAGCCAGCCCCGTCCTCTGGCCTCCTCTCACCCGGGGGGTGCAAACCAGCCCATCGCCGCGCCCCGCGCTTCCCCTCCACGCACCCGTCTCCATCTAACAGACAAGGCTTGATTTACTTGTCCGGTTCCCGTCTCCTCCCCCGTTAGGACAGGCTGCACCGAGGCAGGGGTCTCGTCTGCTTGTGCACAAGCAGGAAGCTGGCGCGGCGTCCAGAGTTGATAAGTACGTGCCGATCGACTGAACGAGTGAACGATGGCCCTGGCCACGGCGCAAGGGCTCAGTCCTGGCTAAACGCTTTCGCATCAGGGGTGTCAATATTGAGGGTGACGCTCCCAAACTGAATGTATTCCTCTCTTTACCTTGCTCACGTTCCTTCGCCCTTCTACCCATGTTGCGGCGGTGGGGGTGGCAAATGGTCCTGAGACGAAGCCCCCGGCCCCAGCAGGCTTCCTGAGCACCTGCTCTGCGCTGGGGCAGCTGTGCGCCACGCACCGCGTGTTCTTATCCGTCTCGGCCCGGTGGGTAGCTGCAGCCTCCTCAAGATAAAAGCTGACGCGAAACGATCCCATGCGGCTCCGTTTTCATCTGTCCTTTCTC
The DNA here is from genome assembly GCF_030445035.2 of Dasypus novemcinctus. Lineage (NCBI taxonomy): Eukaryota > Metazoa > Chordata > Mammalia > Cingulata > Dasypodidae > Dasypus > Dasypus novemcinctus. The sequence continues at coordinate 3,364,843 of NC_080690.1, forward strand.
ACCTGCTGGACCAGGAGCCTCTCACAGGCTCTCGCGGCTCCGTTCCTCTCTGTGATCCGTTACCTTAGGATTGTAGGTCATTAAATAATTCTGGCAGCGGTCACCAGCTGCTTGTTCTGTTCTAGGCGTGGAGATTCCTCAGTGGAAATGAACTCCGGTTCTGGAGTGGGGTGGGGCTGCGCGACCGACAGGAACGGTCAAGCCGCGACTCTCAAGAGGCGTGAAAAGTAGCAACCCCGACAAATGGGCCAAAGTGCGTGGAACCAAGAGAGGCTCTCGGGGCCTTCCCCGGCCTGGGCCCTGATAGTTTGTGGAGACAGAGGCTGGGGTCGCCTGTCCTGGGGTCTGGGGACGCTTCAGCCCAGGCACAGGGACGGGAAATAAAGGGGGAGACCACCAGCTGGCGGCTCGTGCCCCTCCACCCACCGCGGGAGCTGCTCGTGGGTGCAGCCCACCCCCCGGCAGGGTGGGGGCACAGTGGCCTCCCCAGCTGTCGACTGAGCAGCCCGCCTTTGGAGAGGACCCTCCTCTTTCATGCACAGAGACCCTGATTTAGAGAAATCAGAAGCAAACCTTTGAGGGGGGTGCACAGGAGTTTTGCCGTTGAGCGTTAAATCGCAGAGCCCAGGGAGGTGGAGAACAAACACACAGCTGACTTTTAGGGAACTCTGGCCCCAAAGCAGTCCCCGAAACAGCCTGGACTCCCCTTCTATGGCCCCTTCCCACTGCACACACTTCAGCAGACACAGGCTAGTGTCTGTCCGTGTGTCCACTCCTTCAGGATTTGCGGCGTGACCTTCCCCTGGCCCGGTTGTCAGAACGGTGACCCCTGCCTCCCCTCGCCATGGTGACGGTCTCGGGCACTGCCACGGTCCTGACGTGGAGACAGAGGGACCCCCTGAGGGCCCCAGCGGCTGCGTGGGTCAGGAGTTCTTGCGCTGAGTTCACCCAGCAGCTGAACGGAGGCGCCCGACAATGAGGAAGGTGCTGGCCCTGCCCGTTGCCTCACGAGGAGACCACCCACCGCCCTCAACTGCCCGCCGCTGGTCAAGCCCCGGCCCGAGGGTCACCATCATGGCTTCAGGGCTCAAAAGGAGGAAGGTGTTCGCTTGGGATTGAATTCCTGGGTCCCTAATCTATCCCAGATGTCCCCCGGGACCCAGGCAGTCTGCGCCATCCTCCCCCCGCTCAACCCCTGGACACACTGGTCAAAACGGACGAGAGACCTACTGCCACGCCTCGGAGTAATGAGTGCCTGTGCCCCATCGCAGACCTCGTACTCATCTTCCCCACGGAAGAATAAGCGCCCGTGCCCAGAAGTAGAGGGTTCACGGCAGCATTGCTGTGACAGCCCCGAACTGGGAGAAGCCCAGGTGTTCATCAGCCGGAAGAGGTTCAACAATTGTCGGACGTGCAGACCACGGAACCCTCTGCGGTGACAAGGGAAAGGGAGCTTTCTGAGCGCATAAGGAAGGGGGGTGGAGACGCTGCTTAAACCAAGCAGCCGGTTGCTATGTTCTATGTCACATTTTTACAAACAACAAAAGCAGAACCCTGAGTGTGTTTAGCACACATGCGCACACGTGCGCACATGCTCCCGCTCAGGTACGCACACACGCACGTGCATACACCTTGACGTAATGCGGAGGTTAGAAACGCCGGCTGTGCCGCCTGGCCGTCGGGTTTGATACCCATCTCCATATCTGTCCATTGATTGGCTTTAAACAAAAATCATTCTGCACGTGTGTCACTCTAATGGGGCTCGCGATAGCACCTGCCCTAAAGGCTGGCTGTGAGCGAGAGGCTGCAGGCACGATGCTGAGCGCCAAGCCTGGCCCCACGAGCAGGCAGGGGTGTGCTAGCGTCGGCAACGAGGCAGACCAGCCGCCAGCAGCGTTCACCTCCGGGGGCCGAGGAGGAGATGTGCCCTTTGTGCTTGAACCTTCTAGGTGGTTTGAAATGGATTGCCAGGTGGAGGTCTCCTTCCATTCCTCCGAAATCCTCCTGCTCTCGGTCAGCACCTGATTGCCTGGCTCACTGAGTGACAAACATCCCCACAATTCCTCTTTTTCAGTCAACAGCCATCAGTTTTGAATCAGCTGTCCAGAAGTCCTCAGAGACCGGCCACCGCGTTCCACCTTGCTCGAGGGGTGGGAGACGGAGGCGTTGCCCGCATTCCTCGTCCTTCCGGCATCCACAAGGAAGGGGCTCCCACGGGCAGTCCCCAGGCATCACCCCCACATTGCTGATGAAGCCGGATGCGGCATGGAAGTGAGGCAGCTTCTGTTAGGCCTGAGGCCGCAGGTGCTGAGCGCAGGGCTGGACTCTCATTCAGCGTCAGCCCCTTGAAGGAGGTCAGACTCGGGGACCTCAGCAGCTCCCAGGACTGAATCCCTGCTGAGGCCACGTGTCCCAGGACCAGTCCTGAGGCCAGGGGCTCCCACGTGTCCCAGGACCAGTCCTGAGGCCAGGGGCTCCCGCACTCCCTGCTCCACAGGCGGGCATCCTGGGCCAGAGCAGGACAGAGCGAGGTGGTCATCATGTCCCTCGGAACACGAGAACGAGTTACCGCATGACCCCGTGAGCCCACCCCCGAGGGCAGGCCACAGGAACCGAGGGCAGAGCCGTTCGTAAGAGCCACAAGGCGGAGGCGGCCGGCGGCCCGTCAGCTGAGGAAGGATAAAGCAAGCACGGCATGGCCACGCACCGGAACAGCGTTCAGCCGTCAGCAGGAGTGACGGCCTGACACAGGGCCCCCGCGCACGTGCCTTGACGAGGGCATGTTGCGTGAAAAAGCCAGACGCACCAGGCCAAATATAGCACGATTCTGTCCTATGAAACATCTCAAAGAAGCAAATCCAGAGAGACAAAGGCGATTCCAGCCTCCAGGGGCTGGGGAGGAGGGCGATTGGGAGGGTGTGCCTTGAGCGGATCGCATTTCTGCTGCAAACGATGAAGAAGTTTCTGTCCCAGCTGGTGGTGACGGCAGCACAGCGTTGGGGATGCGGTTAATGGCACTGGTTAAAGAGCACCTTTCATGGAATAGACATGCTGCCACAAGAAAACAAACAGGAGTGAGAATCAGGGGTGCTGGAGCCCCACCCCAGCCTGCCTGGCTGCCACGACCCATCTGAAATTCTTATCACCTCTGAGCAGGTCGCACGTTGGAGTGTGCAGGTAAGACATTCACAAAGGTGAACAGAGTCCAGGCTGCAGTGTGTGCACGTCACCCCACTGCCAGAGGGTGCCAGGGCTGGGGCTGAGCCCAGACCCCAGACCCTCACTCGCTTCCTCCTCTGAAACAGTCAATCGTCTGAGAAGGCCTGGGTGGGAGCAGCCCTTCCCCCGCGGCTGGGGTCGTGCTGGGAAGCCAAACGCTGCTGCAGGCAAGCCCTGACCCTGAGTCTGTATCTCCACTGGACACATTTGGGAAGCCTTTAAGAACAATTCGCCCCCCTCCCTTGCTGCCCGAACCTCAGGGTGAACTGGAAAGGCCTTTGCAAAGGCAGCTCGGTTTTGTTTGCGCCGTCCACATAACAGCTCCGTGTCCGCCCGGTGCTTCCATTTTCCAGCCTCCAGCCACGGCCAGTGCCATTTTAAAGAACTTTCAAAACGAGCCTTCCCTAAATTGCTCTCCTTTCCTGTATTAAAAAGGGGGAAAGTCTGCAGGAAATAAAAGGCCGCTTGGAAGTAGTAATCTTGGAAGAAGAAAAGCCATTTTGTGCTGGCTCAGCAGCCCCTGGGCGGTGTTTCCTTAAAGGCGCGCTGCCTTTTCCGTATTTAAAGCTGTCAAAACGCTTCACCCTTTCTCTTTGACGTAACCCAGGCTTCGAGGCACCCAGAGCCAGCGGGCTGGAGCGGGAGGCTGCCTTCGATTCGTTACAAGACAGACAGGACCCATCCCTGAGATGCCCGTGGATGCTGCAGACATTTTTTTTTGTCCTTTAATCATCTATCAAGGCCACTCGACTGGATTTTTTCAACTTGCACAAGCAGCCCCTTTTTGCCTGAGCCCAGCAGGTGCCTCCGGCTCCCAGGTCGGCCGCCCGCCCGGGTCCATGGCACCATCCTGGCCCCGTGCTGTGCCCCGTGGCCTGGGTGGCTGCTTTATTTTTCACCAGAGCAGGAGGCCTGCAGGAGGCTTGCAGAAGGGTGGTGCCTGGGAAAACGAGAAGCCTTTGAACATAAGATGCAAGAGCCTGAAGGCAGTTTACGTTCTTTACCTTCATTTTAACAAGTATTTCAATCCCCTTGAAAACTGCTTCTCTGCAATAATGAACAGTCCACACTGACCCATGCGCAGGCCTGCCACGCCGGGCAGGGGTGGGGGACAGCCAGCTGAGTGTCAGAGGACCTAACTGTATCGGCAGGTGCACGCCCATTTCAGCCCCCTCGGCCCTCGCTGGGGCAGCGTGGCAGGGTCTGCGTGGCCACGTGAGGTTTGGGGTTGTCATCAGCAAGTCAAATGGTGCACACATCCCTGAGGGAGAGCGTTACGGAGGAAGCGCAGCCGGGCCTGCCTCCCGCCCGCCGCCTGGTCTGTTACCCGTCACGCCAGCGTCGGCGCTTTCAGGTCATAGCCGCTGCCCGGTGTCCTCGAGTTAGCAGGGGGACCCGTCGGGCAGAGCTGGAGAAAGAGGCCACGGCCTGTCCGGAGAAAAGGCAGCGAGCGAGAAGCACCGTGTTCGCACGTCAGGTGATTCCTGAGCACCTGCTTATCCCAGGCTGCGCCCCAGGCACGGGGGCGGCCACGGGCCCAATCTCCTGGGATGGCACCCGCTAGCGTCTCGCCACCAAGGGTGTCGGCCCGTCCCCGGGGAGTGTGCTGGAGTGCTGTCACAGGCCCCACCCCAGACCTGCTGGGTGAGGATGCAGGGGTGCCCGGTTCCCGTGAGAGCGCAATCAAGGTTGAGAAACGGAAGGAAGGCCCGAGAAGAACCCGAGCGGCCGGGCGGGTGGGCAGTTCAGCTACAGCTACTTTGTGGGCAGCTGGCAGGAGCCCAGTGGGGCCAAGGACAGCACACGCCGTGGCCGGCAGCGCTGGCGGCAGAGCTCAACATGGGGCGCCTAGAGACGCATTCCTTCCACTCTAGGAAGGAGGCAAAACAGTGGTCCCCGAAAGACACCCCCCCCAAGGACCTGGGAAGTGGCAAAGGGGGCTTGGCAGGTGGGGCTCAGCTAAGGTGCCGTAAGGGGCAGATGACCCTCTGCTATCCCCGGCGTCGTGGCCTTCAAGGGGGACCCAGAAGGCCAGGCAGGCAAGAAGGCACCTCCCGACGACAGCAGGCGCCCGGGGCTGCGGCGGGGGGCCCAGGCACGCTGGCAGTGCCCATGAGCTGGAAGGGGCGAGGCAAGCGAACAGAAGGCGCCGGCCGCTGGCACCTTGACCTTCGCCCTGCAGGCCCCAGCTTTTCCTCTGGCTCCAGGATGTCAGAGAATGAACCTGCACAGCTTGCGCTCACTCTCGGCCCGATGCTCCCGAAGGCACGCTCGGCCGCAGGGGAGGCCCCGATGTCCACGCAGCCACCTCTTTCCATGTCTTCATCTGGCTCCCAGGGCAGCTGGACCAGCCCGCACACCCCCATTCTCCAGTGGCCTGGAAGGTCCCGGAGGCTCAGGCACGCAAGGGAAGCTGTAACACATCAAAAGTAAATTCCCGGTGTCTTTGCCTCCTGACGCCCCATTTCCCTGCCCTGGGTTTTGCACACGCAGGCATCTAAGGAGCACTGGGTGACGGGGGTCCCACGAGCATCCCCGGGGGCTTCCGTCCCAGGAAAGCCCTGGGCTGGCTCCCCTCCCCTCCCTCACCGCCTTGACCGTGGGGTCCCCTCGTCATTGCCTTCCCCCGGGGCCCCCCACCTCCATGGTCATCGCTGCCTCTCACCAGCACCCCCAACGTGCTCCCCCAGGCCAGTTTCCCCCCAGGGCCAGGGCCCACTGGATCCCACGGGTGCTGCAGACCCCGCACTCGCCCCCCCTTCGACCCCAGTGGCTCCTCCCCCAGGTCCCTGGTCTCTATAAATGGCCCCCCTTTCACCCAGTTCCTCCAGACACCGTCCCGCTCTCCCACACCCCCCCCCCAACGACTCCACCCCGCGACTGTCGCCCGTGTGGCCCCTTGCAGCTGCGCAGCCACTGTCGGCCCCACTCTGCTGGCCTCCCTGTGGGTGTGATGTCCTGAGACCCTCATGCACCCAGCTGCCCCTCCTCTGCACGGTCCCCGGTGCCCTTCCCCTGCTCCTGCTGCCCCCACCCCCTTCTCCTGCCCCGAGCCCCGATGCACCCCCACCCCGCAGCCCTGCCGGGTCCTTCTCTCCTGCCTTCTCCTCTGTGGCAGCTGCTGCCTCCCGAGGGTCTTGAGTCAGTTCCTCTGCCCCGGGGGCGGCGAGGGGCCTGCATTCTCCCTGCGGGGCCCGCGCCTGGCCACCCAGGCGCCCCTCTGCTGGAGGAGCACACGGCCTTTTGCCCTCGGGCTTCGGACGTCCACACCCCTCCCCAGGAGGAGAGCAGGGTGAGAAACGGCACTTCTGGCCCCTTTCTCCGCTCTTCATTCTCAACCTCCTCTTCCCAGGGAGAAGGGCACGCTCGGAAGGTGACAGCCTGGCAGCGAGGCCACGGAACCCAGGACTCGCTCTGCTGGGTGCCTCCCTCCTGGGGCCCCTCCCTCCAGCTGCCCCGCCCACACCTGTGCACAGGTGAGGTCCCTCCCTCCAGCTGCTCCGCCCACACCCGTGCACAGGTGAGGCTGCCCCAGACCACATGGTCTTCTCCAGAAGACTTCCAGAGTCATCAGTAACTGCAGCCATCAGTAAAGGTTTGACAATTTTATAAAGGATGAAACTTTATATCTACACGTAAGCATATATATGCATATACTTACACATCAATATGTTTACCATTAATTCCTTTCTGGACTGTGGGAAATGGGCACACTGTGCTAAAGCTTAAGGAATCTTCCCCTCTCTGCCAGAACAGCCTTCCGTGACGGCGGGTGCTCTAGCAGCCTTGCTGACACTGTCGGCCACCCTCGGCAGCGTCCAGGTAAGCTGGCCGGCTGAGGGCAACTGTGCAGGTCCCAAACCAAAACGGACACGTAGCTTCAAAGCGGCAGAGCCCCAGAAGCCTCCGGCAACCAGGCCAGAGCTGAACCCGTGACCTACCGGAAGATTCCACCACCCGTCCGCCCATCTCCCCTGGCAGTAAGAGCCAACTTGTAAACTTGCCCAACAGCCCGGCAGACAAGCCGGCGGATTGTTCGGCAGGCTCCGGCGCGCAGGCACAGCGTGAAATTCCCGTCACTCAGGGAGGGCAGGCCCCGCACTGGGGCTGCCACTTCCTTCTCCCCATGGAGGTTTCAAAACAGGCACCGGCCCAGGGCGGGGCGAAGGACAGGCGCCACTTCCCAGATGCCCCCGGCCTCTGCGCGCCAGTCTCCCTGCCCCCCAAGGGGTCTGTCTTTGGAGGGGACCTTGGAATGGTGGTGGCGCAGCAACGGAAACGTGCGAAGAGGCTGGGGTGGGGGTCTTCGCGTCGGGCAGGAGTGGAGCATTTTGCACGTGTCGCCTCCGTCCCCCTCCCAGGTGATCTGGCTCCCTCGGGGTGAGTGGGAGCAGGAGGAGACCTTGGACAGGACCTGTTTAGCTCGGCGCCCAGCGCAGGCTCACGTCTGTCAGACGCTCACGCTCCTCACCTCCACCACTGCTTAGTGGCACAAGGACACACCTGTCGGGGTCCCCGTGCCTCCGGGGCTCAGAGAAGCAAGTGAGCTTGTCCAGCGCTGCCTTTGAACCAACGGGACCGAGACTGGGCCCCTGACGGCACGTGGCCAGGCCCTCCCTGTCCCCTGCCCTGCCGCTGGTACACGAGCGTGGACAGGTGGGTAGGTAGCAGTGCAACAGGCTTTGGGAGGTGCAAGGAATGGGCGGCGTGGCGCCTCGCCTGCACTCAGCCTTCAGCAGATGCTGGCACTGATGGCGTCACTCAGCAGCACCGAGGCTGGGCGCACAGCAGCTGGAGCACTTCACCCTCTGAAACGAGCACTTGCTCGTGTGCTTACGTCTATCAATAATTATAAACTTTGAAATTAAAATTGATAACATTGGCGGCGGACTTGGCCCAGTGGTTAGGGCGTCCACCTACCACATGGGAGGTCTGCGGTTCAAACCCCGGGCCTCCTTGACCCGTGTGGAGCTGGCCCATGCGCAGTGCTGATGCACGCAAGGAGTCCCCCGCGTAGGGGAGTCCCACGCGCAAGGAGTGCGCCCCATAAGGAGAGCTGCCCAGCGCGAAAAAAGTGCAGACTGCCCAGGAGTGGCGCCGCACACACGGAGAGCTGACACAACAAGATGACGCAACAAAAAGAAAACACAGATTCCCATGCCGCTGACAACAACAGAAGCAGGCAAAGAAGACACAGCAAATAGACACAGAGAACAGACAGCCGGGGTGGGGGGAGAAGGGGAGAGAAATAAATAAATAAATCTTTTTTAAAAAATTGATAACATTAAATGTTGTTTATCTGTTAATTCATACATGCCCATTACATGTTTACATAAATAGCATATATGTTTAAAACCATTTTCAGAAAATAAAAATGGCATGGAGAATGGCATTGTTTTACATTTTTGCACATCTTAATGTCCGGCTCACCAGGAGACCATCGGTCGTCTTCTTGGCGCCTGCGTCAGGCTGTCGGGATGTGTCAAGTTGTTGGAACTTGTGGATGGAAAAATCTGGCCTCTGCAGAAACATTGTTGGAAATGAAGGGGTATGGCACTAGTCCTTGGGATAGCTGGATGTTTTCCTCTAATACTACACCAAAGCACAGCAGAAGGAAGCTCCTTAAAGACGTACAGCAATGGAGAATCTGAAACCAAATCGGTGAACTTGTGTTCCCTCGCTCGGAGTCACGTTAAAACCCGTCGGTCCGTCACGTTGAGTGGATCTTTCACAGGTGCGATTTTGAAACGTCGCGTGTCGGTCATTTGGAAACTCTCGGCTCACTGGGTTGTGCAGCTCTTCCCGGGGTTGACACGGTCCATGACGTGTCTGAAGGATCTCTTTGTTCACCTGCCCACCACGGTCGCTCCGTCCTGGCGCTCGCCCTCTGCTGTCAGGCATCCTTGAGGAAGTGGCTGGAGCTGGCCGCGGTGCTCTGAGCTGCCGGGTATTTGCCACTTGGCCACACGGACTCAGGGTCAAGATTCAATAAAGCAACAACGCACTGCTCCACTGCGGGCCCCTTAAACGGAGATCCTTGTTCAGCCACTGGTATCTGGCAGTGACCATCTCCCAACCCCGTGTATGGCCTCGAGCCGGCCTTGACCCCACAGCCTCACTACTATGCAAATGTCACCTTCGTGCAAATGTCACCTCCGTGCAAAAGTCAACACGGTGCAGATGCAGCCATCTTAGGATTAGAAACCTTTCCGACCTCGTGGACCCTCAAGGGGCTCTGTTCAGCCCTGGGCTACAGGGCCCACAGTTCAGAGTTGGTGCTCTGGGTCATAAACTCGAGGGGAGTACGTGGGATTTCGTTAGTTCTGCGCTTAATATTAAGAGTGGAAGCAAGAGAGGGGGAGGGCAGGAGGGAGGGGAGAAAGAGGGAGGGAGGAAGGGGGGAAGGAAGTGGGGCGAGGGGCACAGGCGCTGCCGGGTTCTAGCACAATAGAGACCAGACCTAAGACTGAGCAGCCCTTGTGTGGGGCCTGCAGCGTGGGGGGACGTCACCCATGGGCCCCAATAAGCTCTGGTCTCTGAAGACGCTCAGGGCCACTTCTCCCTAAAATTTCCATTCCTTTCATGTGGCCTCTCAAGGGGCTTCAGGCTCCACAGAAGCCGCACCATGCTGACCTCCAGCTTTCGGGGTGCTGCCTCCAAGGTCCTTGAGTCTGGACCTCAGCATTGCTGTGGTTTTCCTTGGTCAGGGTCCCACCAGGACAGGGGCACCGCACAGGGGGTGGCCGCCGAGCCGCGCATCCAGGGGACCCTCGCGGAGTGAGGGCAGTTTCAGGGGACGACGACGGGTGGGGACGCCTCGGGGGCTAACAGGAGCGGGAGGTCTTTCCCACCCTGGATGGGCAGACACGGGGCGGGGGCTGCCCAGCATGCAGGGAGGGGCTGAGAGGAAACGAGCTGCCCCTTCTCCTGCCCTCCGCTGTGCACCTGCCGTTGGAAGCAGGCAGCACAGGTGCCCCGAGATGCAGCTCGAGGCCCAGGTGGCGTCAGGGAGGGACCTGGAGGGGCCAGCAGAGGATGCATGGCTTTCAGGTCACACCGTCAAACGTGTCACCAGGGCCGTCCCCAAAAGCATTCATGGCACCAAGGCCCCTGCCCAGCCTGGAGCTGGCAGCGGCATCTGCAGCCCCCGCCGCTCCAGCCTCCCTCCTGGCCCATGGGGCTACCCGGTGACCTCTCCTCCTTCCACCACAGTCACAGCCCCCAGGCCGCAGATGAGCCACCACTGCACCCCTATTTTATGGACAAGGAAATCAGGAGGTGTAGAGCCACCGAACTTTGTCACACAGCCGGCAAACGGCAGAACCCAGATCCCCGGCCCTGGCCGTGCAGCCACTGGAGCTAACGGCCATCCGGTGTGCGGGACCCAAGGGCAGGGAGCCGTGTCACAGAGCCCGAGGTGCACCCAGCCTCGGGCAGCTGCACCCCATGACCCGCCCAGCAGCCTGAGGCCCTCCTGGTTGACTCTAAGGCTACTTCTAGCTCAGGATGTCCAGGGGGGAGGGAGGCTGTCACCACGGCGGCCGGGCTTTTGGAATTGGGCGTGTCCCCAGACTGCAACCGGCCACCTGCCCTTGTCGGAGGCAGCAGATGCGGGATTCTGACGAGGTACTTCGGCAGCCCTCCTCCATCTGGATTTCCGCAGCCCCCAGCAACCCCTTGCCACATGAGTGTTTTACAACGCACGGGCCCAGGGGCCGGGACTTGTGGAGCTGGAAAAGCCCACCTTCCTACTGAGCGCCCGACACCTGTCCAGGTGTGCTCTCCGCAAGGCCACGATCGGCCGAGGAAGGCTGCTGGCCTCCGTGCACCACGTGGGCTGTGCCGGTGGGGGTGGCAGGGAATAGGCAAGGCCACGCTTTACTGAAAATGCAGTGTAACATATGGTGTTAATAGAACACACACCAGGGGTCAGTGGGATAATGGAAAATAACTCACTTCTAACATCAGCCCGGATCCTGCTGTCAGAAGGAACGCTTGGAAGCGTGTTCGCTCCACCCTCCTCTCTTCTCCGGATGCTTTTCATGAGGATAAGGCACAGCTGACACCGGTATGGCTAATGAATTTAGGAAGGCTTCGGAGAATCCAGCATAATTGCAAATAGCTGCAAACCTCTAGATGCCTACTTTCTCGGAAATAAACCTTTTTATTAAAATCAGTATTCCTAGCCTGGTCAAGCAATTGGCAGTCTTGTAATTGCTTGGCACAGCTGCCCTCTGTCTAGAGGGAGGGAAAAGGTACAAGAGAAAACCAGAGCACATCTGGTTCCAGAGTCTTCCACAGGCCCGCTGTGCTGCTGGGCAGGCGCAATCTTCCCGAGCCTCACTTGGTTCATCTGCAAAATGGGCATCGCGTTGGCACCCCTAGTTGCCATCCCACAGCCGGCTTCCTCTTTTCTGATTTTTTCCGAGAGTCCATCCCTCCCCTGTGACGGAGGGGGAGTCTTCGTCTCTGGCTATGGGCCAGCCAACCCCCTCCTCACAGCGCCCTGGCAACGGGGGCCGGTTTCAGGCTCTTGACCTCAGTCAAAGTATGAGGAAGAGCTTCCCTCCCGGGGGCGGAGAAGCGGGGCCCTCCCTGCACCTAGAATGGGATCAACTCCCGGCTGCTCCGTCCACTGCAGCAGCATCCAGCCACCAAGGGCCACCCGCCTGAGAACAAAACCACGGCCCCGAGGACGAGGGCAAAGTTGGAAGAATCAGAACTGGTGTCTGGGTGACATCCCCTCCCCAACACACACACATGCAAACACAGCTTCAGAAGTTAAAGGTCAGAAGAGCTGTGGACCTCAGCTGGAGTTCCGTGAAAGCTTGGGGTGAAAGAATTATGGACCTCAGTTGGAGTTCTGTGAAACCGTGGGGCCCACAGGGTACAGCTTGGAGCAGGGCTTTGTTGGGAGGTACAGGGCCCTGCAGAAGAGCTTCTGGTGTCAGTGTCCCCACTGCCTCTGTGATAAGCCTCTTCAGCAGAGGACCGAGCGGGAGAGGAACGCGGGGCTGCCGGGCCAAGCGCTGAGAGTGGAAGCCCGCTGGAGAAGGCACATCTCGGCCCGCAGCGTCTGCCCCTTTGGGCCCAGCGGGGCTCTCTTAGGGCGGCAGGGAGGGCCCGGGGCTCTCCATCCCATCCTGAGCACGGAGACTGCGGCCCGGCAACGACTTCCTGGGGCCCAGGGAGGCTCCGCCAGGTGCCAGGGGCCGTTCAGGACTCAACACGGCTTAACCGGGCAGAGCGACGGGCAGTGGGAGGGCCGGGAAGCCACTGAGGTAACCGGACCAGCGGTGCGTTACTCTCTCGGGGCTCGTGTCAAGGAGCCTCGCTTCCACGGGGGGGACAGCCTGTGTCCACTGGTAGCAGAGCTGATGACACCGCGAGCAATGGGAAGGCCTGCATTTCCTCTGAGAGACACCCCAGGGTCCCCTCCGGCTCCTTACGGCTTCGGTTTTAAAGTTCGAGTACGAGACGCAGAGGCGGCCACCTCGCGTTATTCTGGTCAAAGCTGCTCTTGGCTGCCGATCTCAAAGCCGCAGCTCGCTGGCCCTCCCTGAGAGAGCCGGGCCGGGATAACGGGCACAGCGTGGCATTTACCCAGCGCCGGCCTCAGCCTCAGGGACCCGGAAGGCGAGCCGGAGCCGCGGCGCTGCTCTGGTGAAGGCGTGCGTGCGAAGGCACAGGGCTGTAGACGACACTCCAGGCGATTCATACCTGACGAAGGAAGGTAGGGCAAGCAAGAAAAGGCGCACTTTGCTGGAACTGAGCCATCAGAATGCAGAGCCCCACGGCTGCCCCCCGTGACGGCGGCCCCCAAATGCCCACTAGCCCCCGGAACCTGGGCACACGCTATCTACGTGGCAAAGGGACTTTGCGGAAGTGGTTGAGGCTCTTGAGCTGGGCGACCATTCCCGGCGGCCCCGGAGGATGCAATGTCATCACGGGGTGGGGGGGATGGAGGCCAGCGTGAGGCGGCCGCTGGCTTACGAGACAGAGGAAGGGGCCACAGCCCGAGGTGTGCGGGCGCCTCTAGAGCTGGAGAGGCAAGAAGTGCTCTCCTTGCAGCCTCCGGGAGCTGCCCTGCGACGCCTGCTTCAGCCCCTCCAGGCCCGGGCTGGACATCGCCCGAGGGGCCCTCAGGCAGAGCATTGGAGCGCTCGAGGCCACCGGCTCTGTGGCCCCGTGACAGCAGCCACAATGCCACTCAGGGACCCCTGCCCCTTCCTTTCTGCAGAAAGAGACTTTCCTTTTTGGGCGGCGCCCCCATGGCGTGTCTGTCGAGTTTAGTGTTTGCAGGAGTCCGTTTTTTCTGGGAATGGGGGAGAAAATGAAGCGCTCATTGTAATTTAAAACCTGAGTCACTTTTATCAGCTCCTGTACAGGAAATTAGTAGAGTCAGAATGCTTCTGGTTTATTTTGATAATTTTCAAGCCTAGTCACGAAACAAACAAAACTTTTAAAAATGCGTTATATTTTCTTTAAAAACAATTGATTCAGTCTTTTATTCATTTGCTTTTAAGATGTTTCTGATTTTTTGTAAACAGCTTGCTTTTTAAAATATCTGTGAAAGAGAAACTTGACAAATTCATTTTTTTTTTTTTTTGCTTTTCAATTTCCCCTGGCGTTTTATTTCAAAGGTATTCTAGTCATCAAAAATTATAGTTCTTTTTCTACTCAGTAGCAGGAAAAAAATAACTGTGATATTTAACTGTCACAACGATTCTGCAGTGCTGATATTTAGTGAAAGCTCCAGCTCCGTGAGCTCGCCGTTTGCCATACTTGCCTCACGTTCCTGATTATCTCATGCTATGTGCCATGCCAGCCAGAGGCCCTTTCAGAATCTTCCTAATTATCCTGTCCACGTCAGTTCTCCTCTGACCGCGACAAGTGCCGAGGTATCCTGAGGACAGGGCGTGGGACCAGGTCGTGCTGTGGCCTCTTTAGGAAAGGTGACGTCGTGGAGATTGACATCTGCCCCAACCCGCAGCACCAGTGTGTGTTTGAAGGGCTCTTTGTTAAAGACTCTGTAATGTATAAATCACATTCTCAGGTTATTTCAAAAAGAATATGAAGGCTTGAAAGTATTCATTGGGTGAGGTTGAAAAGTACACTGAAAGGTCTAATGGTTTTATTTTTTAGAGCAAAGGCATTTAATCGACTGCTAAATGCTAGCATTAGAAATTCTATTTTTGAATAGAAAGTGATTTTTAGGATTCTTTTTTGCTCCTTGATATTTCTCTATTTGTCTAGGATTCAGGCTTTTTGTTTTTTGAATGTGGCTTTATTCTATCTTAAGGAGTTGTTTTAAAATTCATGATCAACTGGCTGCTGCAGGATTAGCTTGTAGAGCCTTGCTTTTAGGTTAAATACAAACAAAAGAAATCATAGCTGTTATAAATACAGCAGAAAAAACAAACAAAACAGAGCTGGCTTTAGAACAGAGAGTGCTACCACTCAACTGCAAAGGCTATACAAAATGAAAACTTTGGAATTAACATTTCATTTGTAAATCTAAGCAGATAGGCAGACTTGGTCGATATGTATGTAAATATGTTGCATGTTTTAAAGTTTTAAGATTAATGTTTCCTTTTTAGGTGCTGATCTTTGTGTTCTGTTCTCTGCGTCCAATAGTGCACTAATAAACAGGTTTACAGATCCCTCAAAAAAAGGGAGTCATGGCATGGGGGGCAGCACATGACCTCAGGTTTGCTTCTCTCCTAAGGACGCTCTTAGGACAATTGGAGAAATCTAAGCCAGGCCTGTAGCTTAGACACCAGCCCTGTGCCAGCACATCTTTCTCATTTTGATAACTGCTCTGTGGCTTGGTAAAAGAATCCCAAGATTTTAGGAAATCGACACAGGGGCTTTAGTGGTAGAGATCTACAATGTTTATAGTGCCTACAGCTTAGGCTCTGAAAAAATATACAGAACAGAAATATTTTCTAGAAATGTGTGTATGTAGAGAGAGGAGAGAGACAGAGAAGGATAAAGCAATATGGTAAATTGGGGGATTTTATTTTGGGGATATGGGTGAAGGACTCCTTGGGAATTCTTCAGACCCTTCTTACCGCAGAAAGTCTGAAATGTGAAGAAAGGGCTGGATGGCCTTCCAGAGCCGGCGGTGCAGAAGCCAGCACGCAGGCTGCTGGTGGAAGGGCGTGCAGGAGGAGGGCGCGGTGGCGGGCACGGAGCGGCAGGTAGCCCCCCTCTGCGCTCCCGGCCGAGCACAGGTGTCGAGAGAGGTTGCACATGCACCCCCCACTCGTGCGGGGCCTCTGTGGCAAGTTCTCCCAGGCCCAACTTCCCCACCGTGGCTTAAACCGTCGCCACCCCTCCCGCCATGCTGACCTTGAACTGCGCCTGATAGACCCAGCCCGAGAAGAGAGCCTGGAGACCTAGAGGCGCGGACCATGCTTCACACCAACGGCGCCAGTGCAGAGGCGTCCACCCCCTCAGCAGCCTGTGGGGTCCCACAGCTTTAAATCGGCATTTCACACATTGAGGGTGAAAGTTTTCAGGTGTGCCTGCTCCCTTTCTGTAATGCAATTTTAATAAATTTCCTGCAAGGTACACTAGCACGATCTTGAAGATAATAAGGGGTACCAGGTGCAGAAGCCTCAGCCGGCCCTGTAATGAGCATCTCCTCAACCCAGGTGCTGCCCCAAAGAGGACCACCGGCCCCCAGCCACGCAGCTCACCCACGGTCATGCTCCGGCGTGGGCTTTGGCTCACACTCCTTTGGTCCAGTCCCCAGGTCCACCCGCAGGTGCCACTAGGGGCCTGGACTTGCCAGTTCCCCCACCTGCGGGGACGTCTTAATCATATCAAGCCACCGTGGCTCGGAACAACCACCTCTTTCAATCAGGTCCAATTTGCCCAAAGCCACGGAAGCCTCCAGACCGCGTCTCAGCATTTCTCAGTGCATTTGCTCAGAAGCAGCGCTTGCTGAGGCGTCAGCCCCAAGCAAGGCACTTCGTGTTAAGGGGTGCACCTCAAACTCAGCTGGCTGAATTCCAAAACGATTGTCAAGTTAACGTGGGATATCGGCACTGTCACTGCCATGTTTAACTTAGCTGGAGGTTTGAAAAATAATAATAGCATTGCAGGTATGCTTGGGAAGCAAAGAAAGAATCCATCCACTGTTTTTCCACACTGTCAAGCTCAAACAAACACCCTTTGACCGATGAGCACGGGCCACCGAGCGCAGAGTTCAGCCTTCTGCTCCGGAGCTCGAGGGCTCCCGCTCTGCCCAGAATGGCTTCGTGTCTCTCCGTCTGTCCTCGCTCCCCGGCCACCCGGGCGCGCTGCCCGTCTTCGCCTGGCGCGCTGGACCGCGCTGTCCACAGTGACCCAGGCTGCGCAAGAGGCTTCACGGGTGTGTCAACGTCAAGCCTCGTATTTGTGGATTCCATGTCTGACAATTCACTCGCTTGCCAGAATTTATTGTGGCCCGGAGGTCAATGCCCACAGCTCTTCCGTGGTCATCTGTCCCGTGTGCACTCCCACCGAGGCTGACCACGGCGTCGCTACCTTCTTCCTTTCGCTCTTGTCCTGTGAACAATTGCGCTTTCCCGGGTGAGGCAGCACCGCGTTCCTCGCGTTGGGGGCTTTGGGTGGTGATCTCACTGTTGGACGTGGCTCGAGCACGGCGCCACCCCACGTTCCTACGCGCGGGAAGGCTGCACGGGCCTCACGGGGCACACGGTGTGTGATGAGCTTCTTCAGGCGAGTTAGAGTCAACGGACCCACGACCTGAAATCGGGGGTCTTCTCACGAAGCACACGTACGAGGAGGTTATGCAGGGAGCAGTCGGCGAGATCCTGTGACCGGGGGGCTTGTGGGACCCTCGCCCTGGCCCTCCCCAGGGGAGGCGGCCACAGTTGTGTGTTGGCTCATTCCGTGTCCGGCAAAGGGGGGCACGGTAGGCAGTAAGCGTCGGCCCCCCCACCCCGCCCGACGCCACGAGCTCGCAGGCATGCTGCGGGTCAAGACGCCCCCGTGCTCACATTCTGGGGATGACGAGGTTTTCAGAACGCCTGTGTCAGAGCGGGGAGTCCGCGTCGACACCCCAGAGCGACTCACTGCCAGTCGCCTCCCACCCCCACTCTCCAGATTCCAGGGGTGACGCAGAGCCCTGTCTCCCACTGCACCCCCCAGTGGAGTCACCCCGAGGTTCGTGAGATGCAGATTCTGACTCAGCGGGTCTGGTCGGGGCTGCGGGGCTGCGGTTCTGCACGTCCAGCTGGTTCCCGAGGACCGTGCTTGGAGCAGCAAGGATGTAGAGCAGGGTTCTTTTTCCTTTTTAAGATTTATTTTTTATTTATTTCTCTCCCCTTTCACACCTCCCCACCCCGTTGTCTGCTCTCTGTGTCCATTCGCTGTGCGTTCTTCTGTGTCCGCCTGTATTCTTGTCAGCTCCACCTGGAATCTTTGTCTCTCTTTGTTATGTCATCTTGCTGTGTCAGCTCTCCGTGTGTGTGGTGCCATTCCTGGGCAGGCTGCACTTTTTTCACACAGGGTGGCTCTCCTTACGGGGCGCACTCCTTGCGCGTGGGGCTCCCCTACGCGGGGGACACCCCTGCATGGCAGGGCACTCCTTGTGCGCATCAGCACTGCACGTGGGCCGGCTCATCACATGGGTCGGGAGGCCCTGGGTTTGAACCGTGGACCTCCCATGTGGTAGGCGGACGCTCTATCCTTTGGGCCCAGTCCGCTTCCTGTAGAGCAGGGGTTCTTAATCAGGGGTCTGTGGAAAGGTTTCAGGGGGCTCGTGAGCTCGAATTGGAGATTCAAGAAAACATCCTTGTGGGGACGTGTTGGTGCCGGTGTGATGCATTTATTAAATAATACACAGTACAGTGCAGACTCAGTAAAGGGTCTGTGGTCACCTGACTGGCAGGGGGTCCGTGGAACAAAAGAGGTTAAGACCCCCCGCTCTAGAGGAAATGAGGGCAGAGCACTTAAACAAGAGTGCTGCAGAGTCCAACGAGGGAAGAAATCCTCGCCCGCCCCCTGTACTGTGGAAAGGCTTGGAGCGGCTAAGGGACCCCACCCTGCCCTCCGTCAACCCCATCCCACGAACCCCCACCAGCCTACAAAACACCCTTTCTGGCCGTGGCTTTGCTCATTTTATTCTCTAGGCCCTGAAGCCCTCTTGGCTGCCTTTGGCTCAGCCGACTTGCCTCTGTCACCTTCCTCCGTGCCCCCCGAGCTGATGGTGTTCTCTACCAGGGGCCCCTGCTCGCCGCCTTCTGGCTTCAACCAAGGCGGACAGGCACGGGCAGGAGGGCACAGAGAGCGAGGCGAGGGGCCGGGGCAGGTCTCCCCGGCACCTCCCTGCAGGCTGGGCTGGAGCTACACCGCCACCGCCCAGAGCCCCGTCCGTCCAGGGCTCACTCGCTCAGATCTGGCCAGGGGACACCTCTGTCGGGAGCCCCCAGTGGGCTCCTGGCACCTCGTCTTTGCAAACAGCTCCCTCATGACATTCTTCTGGAATTACCCAATTTGAGCGCGGCAAGTGCCTCCTGCCAGTGTCCCGCATGCTGCACCGCCTTCTCTAGACCTCCTGGGTGCTGCAGGAAGCAGAGCGCCCCGTGAGGGTGCCAGCCACGATGAGAACATTTACTATTTTCAGTAAACCTGGAGGCCCTGGCTCTCGTCTGCCTTTCAGGTCGTCTCGGATTATTTCACCTGCGATAGCGTCCTCCTCCTTTGAACCCGTCCAGCAGGTAACTTCTCCATTAACTTGGAGCTGCCTTCTCTTTATTCCAGTTGCTTCCAAGGATTGGTCTTGTCTCCTCAACGTGACGAGAGGCTCTCACAGCACCCTCGTGGCTTTGAACTCTCTCGTCCACCACGGCCCCTCGCCAAGGGCCGGGAGTCTCCTGTTGACCAGAGCACACTGCTCTGCCCAGGAAAACTACAAAATGCCTCTGAAATCCAGCAATCCAGGTCAACCACTGGAGGACAAGCTAGTACTTTATGTGTCCTCCATTTAGGTGGGTACTTGGAAAAATGTATAAAAGCAGTACAGCACGTTTGTAAATCAGCTTTTAGAATACAGTTGAATGATTTTGAAACCCTGTTAGAGTTCAACCAGAAAGCGTCGCCAAGCACTGTAATGTGTAGCGCCGAGCCCAGCATGCACCTGCTTACAGAGCCAACTTCAGCAGAGGCAGGGCAGGGCTCTCACGCAGGCCTGGGGATTCCGTGTCCTGTGAGGGATCATCTAGCTATGAAATTTACTGAGCACGGTTTCCATTTATTACTGCTGGCCTTCCCAATAAATCTGAACAAGTAGCGTTTTGCAGGGCATCTGTCTTCTGAAAGCGACTCCTGCCCTGTCCCAGACAGAGCCCAGAGGCTGGACCGAGGCAGTAGAAGGGCTTGGTTTTTTCTTTTTGATGCTTATAAATAGGAGAGTAATTGAAAACTCAGTTCTCAGCTACCTGGAAGCAAGTTTTGTTTTGACGGAGTGGGTTTGTTTGCTTGCCCGCCTCTTTGGAAGCGTTTTCCTTCTCTAAATTGCCACGCTATCCCCACTTCCCAAGTTGAACTGGCAGGGGTGACGTTGGCAGGGCTTTCACAGGCGATGCACTTTGGACTCGGCGGCTCCAGTGGACGGTAAGGGGCCAGCCTCAACGTCTCGGGGTGGACCCACGAGCGGCCGATGGAGGGGAGTGGGCGACCTGAGGCCTGAGCTGCTCACTGCCCACTCAGCTGCCCACCCTCACCCACCCCACGCCAGCAAAACCAGGTCTTGTGCCTGTCCCTGAGGCTCACCTAAGCCCCAGCCCAGGGTCCATCAAGGGTAAGCGCAGGCTGGAACAGCCTCCTGGCGCTTTCCCTTTGAACCAAGGGTCTTCACCTCCAAAACTGAAATGTGGAAAGAAAAGAAATGTGAAATGTGAGCCTTTACTCCTAAACAGAACCATGTCTGGGCACTCCCCCCAGGAGCAACATTTCAGGGGTGCTAAAAAAACTCAGCAGGCCAGATAAACAAGCTTTTCATGTAGCATTCTAAGGAATCAAGAGTAAGGCGAGAATATTCATGTTGAAGGAAGTAAAAATTTTTAATGCAGTTGGGGTCCTATTCCACACTGGCTCATAGGCCTAAAGCAAGCCAGGTTCAAATACAGGAGGCCATCCTGCAGGCCACTGGCCATCACTTGAGGATTTGCTCTTTCAAATACTGCATTAAAGTGACGTTTGTCTTGACTACTGACCTTTCTGGCATCCCCTTAAATTTCCCCTCCCGTGCCCTGGCCAAGTTGTCTTGACTGCACCTGACTTTTGTGCACGTGGAGACATGCGATAGCTGAAGGGTGGAGCGGGTGGCCTTTCCCTGGGTGACAAGGCAACCTGGAGACGGTGTTCAGTGGAAGAAGGCAGAAGGTGGCAGCTGGACGTGGCGTCATCTCTGCCCGCTGCCCAGGCCTGGCCACACTTCTTTAGTGTACGTGAAAGAAAACTTTCAGGATGGATGAAGCCTCCCAAGGCTGGAGCTCGGGCTAGGATGGGGCCCCCAGGCCGCCAAGTCCACAGAGGCCGTTCATGGCAGCCGCAAGGCCAAAACCCCCCACCTGCCCATCAGCCACTCAGTGGATGAACCACCGTGGTCCATCCCAACCCTGGACCATTGCTCAGCACAGAAAGGACCGAAGTTCTGAGATGCCCGGCAATACGGAGGAACCTCGAAAGCATCCTGCTCAGGGCAAGAAGCCGGAACGGAAGAGCTGCCCCTTGTAAGACTCCACTTGCACGAGGGGTGTCCACGGAAACAGGGGGAGGAGCTGCACTGTGGGGCTGGGGCGGGAGGGAACGGGAGCGGCTGCTGTGGGCACACGGGTTCCTTCCGGATGATGGAAAGGCTGTGACATTAGGTCATGGCGACGGCCACACACCCTGTAAGTGAGCTAAGCACCTCTGACACGGTCGCCAGGAAATGGCTTGTCCGAGGCAGTGTCGTCCTCCGCGCTGACCCCACGTGAGCACAGCCCTCGGCTTGCACCCCGCACACCTCTCCCCTGCCTCGTAGTCCTGGCCCCGCTTGTAGCTCTCATACAGACGGGCTCCCTGGTCCCTCTGTTTGGTTTGGGGGACATATTTTTAAAGTAGGCAGGATAAAGGACATTCCAAACGTTAAGTCACACAGAACACGAGTTCTGTTTGCCATGCCGGTGACTCTGGTTACTTCTACAGGGGAGAATTGAAATCAGAGGGTGTGGAAATGGCCCGCGTTTGCCGAAAGCAGTCATCCACCTGCTTCCTTGGCACACCTGAGCTCAAGAGCCTCTTTCCTCCACAAGAGGGCGTGGCACGGCAGGTGCTGCTTCGGTACCTGGCCGCCCCGCCCTCGGCCCTCAGCAGGCAGGTGCTCCCTGCCCTGTAGGAGCTGCTGAGCTCCGCCTCCCGGGGTGTAACTGAGCTGCAGGGAGAAGGTTTCCTTTGTGAGTCAGCCGCAGGCTTGATCTGATTCAAGGGGTGAGGTGTGGAGACAAAGAAAACGCTGTTCTTGGAGAAGGCCGCTGCCTGCTGCCATTCACGGGGTGTTTACGGGGTGTCTGGCACAGTCCAATGAACTTCACCCCGTCTTATTTAACCTTCCCACAACTCTGGATGGTCCCATTGTTTTGCCCGATTTGCCAGATAAGGAAGCACAGAGAAAGAGCTTTAGTAACTTGCCCAAAGGCTTTTTCCTGGTCTTAAGATCAGAATAATTATCCGGATAATTAGCTAAAGGCTGGGCCTGAGCAGGACAACCTCCTGCAGCCTTCATGGCACAAGGATTTGAGAATCTGAGGCTTCTAGAAAAGTCTAAGTCAAGGTGTCCCTCGGTGAAAATGTTGGCTCCTTCTGATCTGAAAACACAGGGGGCATGCGCACGTGGAGGGCGCAGGGGGCGGGGGGGGGGGGGGGGGGGGGGGGCCTGGCTTCCAGGGTGAGTTACCAGGGGTGAGTCCACCTCCACGTGGCCTCAATGAAAGCCAGGTCTAGCAGTGGACTCGGCCCAGTGGTTAGGGCGTCCGTCTACCACATGGGAGGTCCGCGGTTCAAGTCCCGGGTCTCCTTGACCCGTGTGGAGCTGGCCCATGCGCAGTGCTGATGCTCGCAAGGAGTGCCGTGCCACGCAGGGGTGTCCCCACGTAGGGGAGCCCCATGCACAAGGAGTGCGCCCCGTAAGGAGAGCCGCCCAGCGCGAAAGAAGGTTCAGCCTGCCCAGGAATGGCGCCGCCCACACAGAGAGCTGACACAGCAAGATGACGCAACAAAAAGAGACACAGATTCCCGTGCTGCTGACAACAACAGAAGCGGACAAAGAAGAAGCGGCAAATAGAAACAGAGAACAGATAACCAGGGTGGGGGGAAGGGGAGAGAAATAAATAAATAAATCTTAAAAAAAAAAAAAAAGGCCAGGTCTCGGCCACAGGGCCCTACATCTGCCTCGGAGTCTGACCCCATGTTGTATCAGGCTCTCCCTGCTCCTCCACCCTCAGTGTAACCCTCTGACCTTTCTGCAGGTAGCACTCACCTGGGGCACGCACCTGTCCCCACAAGACGGGGCCGGAAGCAGCGTCTGCCCGCCTCTGGCCCAGGCCCCTTCGCTATGGACGTCGGCTATGGACATGGGTGCGATTACCGGCGGGGCCTGTGGGAGCCAGCGTGCCCGACGGCTGCAGGTGTGGAGATGGACAGGCTCTTCCTTCGCTGAGCTCCGTGACGTGATCCCAGCAGAGCCGGGAGGGATGTCCCCAGAACTGGGGGTTTGGGGTCCTGTGCCCAGCAAGCTGGCCAGTGCCCTGTGCACCCTCACCCCGAGTGTGCGTTCTGCCCCCCAAACTGCCCGTCTCTCAAAAGCCCCCTGCCTTCGAGGTGTTCCCAACTGTCCCAGCGTGTGCAGCCACTGCTGGGGCCCCAGGGCCCCCCAGGACAGCCCATTTCCTGTGCCATCCCGCAGTGTAGACACCATCAGCTTCAGGAAAATAAACCCGCTAAGTAGTGGATAAACACTGTCGGAATTTTAGAAGATACTAAGCAGCTGAAGAGTTAAAACCATCATCGATGATGACCAGGTGAGACTGTCAGCTGTGCAGCCCCCTTAGAGAACAGCCCGGCAGCTCCTCAAAAAGGTAGACAGAGTTACCCCATGATCCAGCAAGTCACTCCCAAGGGTCCGCCCCAGGGAACGAAGGAGATACCCACCCAGACGTGTGTTCTTAGCAGCATTATCCATAAGAGCGTCAGAGTGGAAACAACACAAACGCCCAGACACGGATCAGCAGCGCGGGGGCCTCATCCCCCAGCGGAGCGGCTCAGCCCTGTCGAGGGGGGCCTTCTCCCCACGCAGCCAAGGGGCTGAGCCTGGGAAACACCAGCGAAGAGGAGGAGGACGTGCCCCCAAGCCACGCATCGTACGACTACGTCGCGCGAGGTGCCCAGAAGAGGCAAATCCAGAAACAGAAAGGACGGAGGGGCTGGGGGCGGGGAAGGGGCCGTGCCGGCTCGTGGGTGATTAAAAGGGTCCGAGCTTCAACTGTGGTGACGGTGGCACTCTGTGCACGTGCCGAGACCCACTGAACGGTGAATTTAAAATGAGCGAATTGTACGGTATGTGAATTACACGTCAATACAAATTTTTTTTAAAAAATGGTATTCACCTTAAAATCATGGTTTTCCATTCTACATATATATACACATATGCACACATCTATGTACATATATGTGTGTATAGTCATATATGGCATAGGTCTATGTAGTCCAGGCACTGTTGGAGAGTGTGCAAGTAGATGCATAAAGGCCGTATTTCCTGTATAAAACACCTGTGTGTGTAACTACAGAGAGGGAGGGTCACCATCTGCAGTGCCTGAATTCCATTACACTCGTTCACTAAGACGTTTGCCAATGTCCTCTTTTCGTGGAGGTTGTTTCCAGTTTTTCCTATTATAAGCGCTTTGGTGAGCACTTAGAAGACTTCGCGCCATTGTTTCCTTGGGATAAATTCCTGGAGGAACTGCTGACATATTTGCTTTTTAGAGCTTTTGGCGTGTCAAGCAGAGTTGTCCTCAGGAAGACGCGCCACCAGCTGTGCACGGGGCGATGGCCGGCTGGCAGTCCCCAGGCCTGCGCCCCCCACCACCTAGCCTGCCCGCTTTGCTCTCCTGGCCACCTATAGCCCAGACAATAATCACGCCCAAGTATAGAGCACCCAAGTATGGGCCAAGACGTATAGTTTCCTGCGGGGAAGCAAACCTCCGAGGCAGGAAGCATCACCATTTGATGCACAGAAGTTAGTAGTTTTCCAACACCCAGGAAAAGTGCTCTTTCACCACAGGGGCTGGACTCCTTTTGTCCCCACCTCTCCATGAGAAGCGCCTGCTAAGTGTTGAATTCTCCATTATGTCTGCAAGGGATGTGAACATGAGGTATTCATTGGAGCCCTACTCTTTGCCCCAACCTGGCCCGCCAGCCCGTTCCCAGCTCCGGCACGGCCCCACTTCGTAGAATCGACGAGCATCCAGGCTGGACCTTCACCTCCAGGGAGGTTCCGCTGCCTATGGAAGGTCAGGGCCCTGGGCTTGCTCCCTTCCCTCCTTGACTGGCTGCTTCACGGTGCAGGAGACTCCCAGCATCTCCCTCGGTGAGCCAGCCCTCTCGGAGGGGACGCGGGGAGGACGCGGCCACCTGGAGGCCTGGCTGATGGCGTGCTGCTGCCGGCCTGACAAGCCCGGAGTCTCAGTGCAAGCGGGCCCTGAATTCACGGTCTGAGAATGCACGTCCACAGCAGCCGGGTTTATGAGGCGAGCTCAGCAACGAGGCAAGATCCTTCTGCCGTGGTCTTGATTCCCCAGTGGGCCCTCTCGGGCACCCTGATTTGGAGACCGGGGATTAAAAAAGGCAAAAGGCAGCCCTGCCTCTTTCAATCCTCTCTGGAAGGCACGCTCCCGGGAAGGGGCGCTCGCTCCTGCTTGGGCTGGCAAAGCGCGTGGGCCGGCCCCCCGAGCCATGGGCTTAGCCTCCGCTCGCCCTCTAAACACTCACCCAGGCTGGGCCCTGAGCGAGCCATCGGGGAGCAGAGCCGAGGGGGGCCCAAGCCCACAGGCCCACCGTGCCCCTCTGCCACGGCCCAGCCCCTTCTGCAGAGCACACACCCTCCACCCGCCCGGGAGGCTCCGGGGAGGCCGGCTACCCGCCGCTAAACTAGCTTGACCATCAGCGCCTCTCGGCAGGCCCGGCCCCCTTGTCCACCCGGAGCCCGGCCCTCCACCAAGCCCTCCCGCCACGACGCTCATGGCCTGGCCCGCCCTCAACTGTGTTGGCTCGGCGGCCCGGACGCTCGGGCATTGGCCTCTCCATCCCTGCTCCAGCGGTCCTCGATTGCCAGCCCCGGATTGTCCCACCGGGACCCGTGACGTGACTTGGCGAGGCTGAGCTTCCCAGCCGCTTGTGCAGAGCCGGCCTGCCTGCGACTGGGGGCTCTGGTAGACGGAGCCACGTCGACAGTCAGTTGGCTGTAAATAAAGGGGTCACCTCGAAATGGGGGCGGGCCTCGCCCTGTCGGCAGAAGGCCCGAGAGCAAAGAGCTGAGGCTTCCCTGCGGGAGAGGGAATCCCTCCTGAGGCTGCATGTCCACACCCACTGGGCCTCCAGCCACCCGCCCGGCCTGCGGATTTCTGACCCGCCGGTTCCCACAATCACGGGAGCAAATTCCTTAAAATCACCTCGCAATCTCATCTACACGTGCGTGCACATCGCTAGCCAGGGCGGGGTCTCACCGTCCCCCGTTTCAGGACCTGTCACTGTCCACTGGACATTCATTCATTCACAAAACCTGGAAAGAGGGACTCATTTGTGCCACCCAAGGCTGGGCAGGGGGGAGGCAGGCAGGGCCCCCTGCACAGACCCGCAGCCCGGGGGGTGACGGCCCTGAGCGGACGGCCAAGCATCTCGGGGGACCAGCGGGGCTGCTGGGCCAGCGTGGCATCGCCAATGGCAACTCAGCAGGGAGGGCTCGTCTACTCAAACATTGATCAGGAAAGACAGTGTAATCCTAATGCCGATTCTCTAAACCTGAGGGAACAAAGGTATCTTTTTTTGTTTTGGGGGGGTTTTTTTTTGCTCTTTTTTAAAATTATTATCCCCCCTCCCCCGCAGCTTTTTGCATGCTGTTGGCTCTCTGTGTCCATTTGCTGTGCATTCTTCTGTGTCTGTATTTATTTTTATTTCCCCTCCCCCCTTGCAGCTTGCTTGCTGTCTGCTCTCTGGGGGACGCTGGGCGCATCCTCTCTCGGCACCCCAAATGCCAAGCAGGGCTCCCCTTCCCCTCCCTGTGAGCTTTGAGAACAGCTCAAGTCGCCCAGGGGTCCTGCAGCTCGGGGGAGACAAGCCCAGGCCCGGGAGCCCATCAGCGGTTTGCACCGGAAGAAGACAGCAAGGGCGGCCGCGCCAAGTGGGCGCTCGCCATGGCCCCTCCACACCTTCTCAGCTACCTGCCCAGCACCCCTGTGGGGGGCCCTGCTCAGATGCCCTGCGAGTGAAGAAGCCGCCACGCCAACTGCGGACCACCCTCCCCGTTTCCCGCACCTGCACAGGGGGGCACAGCATGAGCCCCGCACACCTGCGGGAATGGAGGCCGCCTTCTCGAAAACAAGGGCGGGCCTGCGTCCACGCTGGCAGGATCGCCCCCTGCTCAGAAGCTGCTTCAACAGAGAGCAGAGCAGGTCCCAGCGAGCAGCCGCCTCTGCTCGGGCCCTGGGGTGCCAGGGTGCTGCAGTGCACAGGTTTCCTTGTCCCCGCCTTCTTTCCTTCAGGTCAGCGACTCCCGTCCATCCTCCAGCACTGAGAGCTAATGACCGCCGGGCACAGCAGATGCCCCGCCCAAGGCACAGGCGCCAGTCCTTTAAGTCCTACTGCTCACTAGCGGGTGGCTGGGCAGCTCACGTCACCGTGCATGGCACGCCACGCGTGCATGGGCTTGCTAGGTGTGCAGGAATGTGCAGGTGTGCAGATGTGTGCAGGTGTGTGCAGGTGTGCCTGTGTGTGCAGGTGTGCAGGTATGTGGAGGTGTGCAGGTGTGCAGGTGTGTGCCTGTGTGTGCATATGTGAGCTCATGCATATGCAGTTCACATGTGCATGTGTGATGTACATATGTGCATGTGCATTGTGTATGTGAAAGTGTGTGCGGACATGCACGTGTGTGCGTGTGCCCATGGGCTGTGAGTTTATGTGCATATGTGTGTGGGTGTGTGCAAGCATGAGGAAAATGGGCTAAATGGGTTGTCTAGAAAACTTTGACATAATGCACGTCAAGTGCCTGTCACACAGTAGGTCTACTCAAGTGTTTTCTTTGCTGCTGAAAATCCAGGACAACATACCCTGATGGGCTCAAGGCAGGTGCTCGGCAAATGGAAGAAGGACAAATCGTTATCACAGCAATAAGCCCGCTGCCCCCCGGCCAGGGACGAGCCCCTCTCTGAGGACAGAGGCCTGGGTCCACGGGGCGCCGCACACCTGGAGGGCCCCCTGGAAGCCCCAGGCCCAGCCAATCCTGGGGGCAGCTGGAGCCAAGCCTCCCAGGGCCCAGGGAGATTGCAGGTCCAGGAGGAAGAGGGGGTGCTGGGGTCTGGGAGGCTCGGGCCTCAAGCCCCGCCCCTAGTGTGTGACACTGAAGGAGCCACGTGCCCTCTCTGGGCCCCATTTTCTCATCTGTGAAAGGGGGTTCATGATGCCTCCTTCGGGGGGCTGGTTGGGGTAAAATGAGCAAATGCGTGTGTGTGTGTGTGTGCGTGTGTCAATACTAATCCCAATCCCATGTGGTAGATGCGTAGGCTAACACAGCCTGGCCTGTGACATGCTGAGGCGCATCGTGACTGTTGATTCATTTATCGAATCACTGGAGGTTTATTAGGTGCCCACTATTCTCTTGGCAGCATTCTGGATATCAGGGATCTGGAAGTAAATAAAAAGAAATCCCTAGCCTCCTGGAAAGGAAAGTCTAATGCAGGTGACAGAAAACAAACAAATACAACATAAACAAATAGTGGCCTCTCAGTAGTGATAAATGCCGTGGAGAAAAATAAGTAGGAGATGGAGGGCTGCCCCGCGGGGAGGGCTCTGCTCACAGACTGCGCAGTCAGGAACGGCCTCGGGAAGGAGGTGCCGTTGGAGCCCAGGCCAGAATGACAGGAAGACGGGAGCCACGCGGAGTTCCGGTGGGAGAGCATTCCAGCCACTGGACCGGCCGTCACAAAGGCCCTCGGGGGACGCGTCACTCCTCTGCTTTCCAGGGTGGGCCAGAATGGCAAGCCCTTGCCCCCCGGCTCTGGGGACACTGGGTGCTGGGGCTTCTGATCGCCTGGCAGGCTCCCGGCCTCTGGAGCCACGTCTGGAGCCTTTCATTGCTTTAGGGACCAATAGTGTCCTCGCTGGCAGTGGCCCGCGTTAGGCTGCACCGGATGTCCTTCCTCCCTGGTGTTAACTGGCGGGGGGTGGAGGTGGGGAGGGAAAACTAAACAGAGCCTCAAAGGCCCGGGGGTTTTCGCGCTCACGCCCTCTCCAAGCGCCTGGCCGAGGCTGAGCCGCTGAGATCGGACGCCCAGGTTGGCCTCGTGAAATCAAATTAACGGGCGCAGCGGGAGCGCCGGGCACCCCGAGGTGCGAGCCTCCCTGCCACGGTGAAGGGCCCGTCTTGTTTCCCTCACAGATAAGTGTTTAGTGTCCTGACCAAACACCCCCTCCTCTGGGGCTTCTGAAGTTAGCAGAAGTTGAGCTCCAAGCGGCCACGAGCCGAGCCGGTCTGTGGTTTGCATTTCCCGTTCCCTTCGCTGCATTGTGTGGCTCTGCTGGGGGCAAGGGGAAGCAGCTGAGGTCATGGGGGGGGGGTGTCCCAGGACCCCGCTTTCCCCTCGGCCTTCATCTCTGCACCTGCTCCGAGGGCTTCTCTCCCTCTCTGCCCCCTTAGCCCAGGAAGGCGTGGGGCCCCGCGCTCTGCTGCTTTCTCTCTTTTGTCCGCTTGTGGACAGTGCACTGGGGAGATTTCCTCCTGTAAGCCGTGCTGCCAGCGGCTCGGGGAGAGCAGGGCGCCGGGAGGTGCCAGCCGGGCGGGCCGAATCAGCAGCCGCTCCCCTCGATGAGTCTGGCAGCTGGGGCGAGGGGGCGGCAAGCTCTGGCCCTTTCCCCCAACAGCTCTGAGGCCGGGCCTTATCCAGAGAATGGCACGGGGGGGCAGGGGGTCCGAGGCACTGGTCCCGCGGGCCGTGGAGAGCAGGACACGGGAGCTGGAGGCAGCTACGGAGGCCGGTTCTCAGCACCACTGAGGACAAGCGAGGCCTGAGCCTGCCACGAGTGAGCCTGGAGGACACGGCCTCCAGCCTGACCGCGGGCCTGCTGGGGACAGCCACGCCTGCCGTCCAGCCTGCGCGAGACAGAAAACGCACCACGTGGGGCCCCGGTGGATGTCCAGAAGAAAACGCTCCGTGTGGGGCCCCGGCCGATGTCCAGCAGAAAACGTGCCATGCGGAACCCTGGCTGACATCCGGAAGAAAACGTGCCATGTGGGGCCACAGCCGACGTCCAGGAGAAAACGCACCACACGGGATTCCAGTGGACATTGGCGGAAGGCGTGCCCAAGCCCATGGAGAGGCGGCTGGGAGCACCGGCCCCTCCGAGGACCCCACGCCAGGCCCGTGGACGTGTTTGCATGAAGCCTTTTGGGGGTTTCCAAATAAGATGTTTTTTGGTTGGACCCTTAACTTGGCAATTTTCAGAAAGAGCAATCGAGGGAAAAGAGAATTTAAAAGTCAGCCAAACATATTTGAGCATAAGGACTGGGACCAAACCTCACGTGTGCAGCTAGCAGGGGGATAAGAGAGCGCGGGGGCTGGTTCCAAAGGACTGAGGGGAAACCCCCGTCCTCCTCCTGGACCCTGCTCTCCTCCTGGACCCTGCTCTCCTCCAGCCTCAGCTCCCAGCACTTCTGCCCCACGTGACGTCCTTGCCACAACCCCGCGTGAGGCTGGACCTGTTCAGCCTGTGTCCCTGCCCGAACACTCTTCTCCAGCTCCCTGCTGCTTCTCCGTGAGCTTTGGCTTAGACAGCCCCTCCCCAAAACTCTGTCCCCGATTCACCCCCCCTGCCCTTCCCCGGCCATAGGGCACACGGCCTGTAATTGCCTGCCCACCCCTCTGTCTCCTGCAGCCACCCAGGAGACCCCGGGACTAGGAACTGGGCCTTTCCCATCACAGACCCCAGTACAAGGTCTTGGGCCATTTCATCCTCGTGCATCTTGCCTGATTGATACAAGATGGTTGCTGCAGCTCTGAGCATCACATCCTCACCTGACAGTGTCCGAAGTAGAAAGGAAGGAAAGAGACCTCTCTTTGAATGTCTCTCCCTTATGTAAGGAAGGAAAATGACTCCAGAAATTGACTTCTGGTGTACCATTGGCTAGAAGTGGGTTGGTAGCTACCTTACATGTTAAAGAGACGGCAGAGGGAGGGAGGGATGGATGGAGGGAAGGTGGGAGGGGAGAGGAAGAAGAGATGGAAGGATGGAAGGATGGAAGGATGGAAGGATGGAAGGATGGATGGATGGAAGGATGGAAGAATGGATGGATGGAAGGATGGATGGATGGATGGATGGATGGATGGATGGATGGATGGATGGATGGATGGAAGGGTGGATGGATGGAAGGATGGATGGATGGAAGAATGGATGGATGGAAGGATGGAAGGATGGATGGATGGATGGATGGAAGGGTGGATGGATGGATGGAAGGATGGATGGATGGATGGATGGAAGAATGGATGGATGGAAGGATGGATGGATGGATGGATGGATGGAAGGATGGATGGATGGATGGATGGGTGATAGAAGAAGGAAGGTAGGAAAAATGGGAGGGTGGGTGGATTTTTTTCCTTAATTGCTTCCCATGTGCTTCGTTATAAAGTGTGTTTTGGGGGCACTGTGACCAAGAAGGTGGCCACGGGAGATTGATGAGGTTCTGGCCCTGACTTGACAAAACGCCTTCAGGAGCACGAAGAGGCCGTCACAGGCCAGCTCTGCGCTCCACGTCCTTGCGTGGGCTGGCGTCGGCCGTAGCCTCTCGCCCCCAGACCCCAAGCAGAAGCTTCCCAGGGCAGGTGGTGCCAGTTGTCCAGCCACGGTCAGTCCTGCTTGCACACTGGCCAAGCCACCTCCCACGATAGAGGGTAAATTCCAGGGGCTCCCGTTCCCGGGCTCCCTGCCCTCAGCGGGGACTGACGTCTCAGGAGAGGAGCCAGCGAGGCCGAGACTACGTGAGGGAGCTTAGAGGTGGAGCCTCGGCCAAACGACCAGAGAGGACATCAGCCGAACCATCATGACCACAACGCCCTGAGAGGCCCGAGCCGGAGGCGCCCCACCAGCACGTGCCCAGAGGCCCAAGCCGGAGGTTTCCCACTAGCTCATGCCCAGCCACCCAGCCCATAGAAACTCTGAGAAAATAATGCTTATTGTTCCAGCCACTAGTTCGAGGCTCATTTGTTATGCAGCAACTGGTAACTAATACACCCTCCTAGTCTGCCCATGCCAGCCTCTAAATATGTATCTCACTTCATAAGCCTGGGAATTAGCATTTTGCCCATCCTCAAGGTGGATGGCTTAGCCTGATCCTAAGCACTGCGGGTGTCTGAAAAGGCCCCTGAGGAAACCTCAGGAGGAGGGACAGCATGTCCTTCTCACATCAAACTCCACACACCCCAATCTGGTCAGAATTTTTTCATTGCTTTAATTTATTTGTATTTTTACCGGTTTTTTAAAAGTACCACCTGGAACTCTTTAATTCTTGGTTTAAATTCCACGTTAAATCTGTTTCATTTTCCATCTGAACTCACTTTCCTGGGGAGTTTCCATTCCTGTCAGAACCTCTTCTGTCTCGTCGACCTCCCCAGAATTGAAAAGGTTTGTTCTTTAAACAAAATATGCCAATCCCCAAATCTGCAGGCTGTGAAGAAACCGTGGTGCTCAGATCCAAGAGTGTGGGTAATGCAGCCGCTGCCGTGCGGGCTTCCGCGGGAGCAGAGATGAGCAGACGCGACTGCGCCCAAACCCCGGGCCTGAGGCGCGCACCTCGCGGGGCGGCGTGGGCGGCAGGGGGCCCCAGCCGAGGCGGAGGGCAGCGAGCCCCCGAGCGCTGCAGCGCAGCAGGGACAGGGAGTGAGGAGCCGCGAGGGCTGGACAGTGAGAGGGGCGTGAGCTGGGGCCCCCGAGGGGTACGGGCAGACGGCGGGAATGAGGGACACTCACAGCCCCTCTTTTTTCTTTTTTTTTTAAAGACTTAAATATTTATTTTTATTTCTCTCCCCTTCCCCCTCCCCCCTCCCCCCAGTTGTCTGCTCTCTGTGGCCACTCGCTGTGTGTTCTTCTGTGTCCACTTGCATTCATGTCAAAGGCACGGGAATCTGCGTCTCTTTTTGTTGCATCATCTTGCTGTGTCAGCTCTCTGTGTGTGCAGCACCACTCCTGAGCAGGCTGCATTTTTTTTGCATGGGGCAGCTCTCCTTACGGGGCACTCCTTGTGCGTGGGGCTCCCCTATGTGGGGGACACCCCTGCGTGGCCCGGCACTCCTTGCGCGCATCAGCACTGGACGTGGGTCAGCTCCACACGGGTCAAGGAGGCCCTGAGTTTGAATCCTGAACCTCCCATGTGGTAGGCGGACACTCTGTTCATTGAGCCAAATCCGCTTCCCCGCAGCCCCTCTTTCAACAGCTGCTGCCGGTAACGCCTCCGAGGGGATAAAGAACTAAAGGGGTGCCCCTCCCTGGTCTTCCAGCACCCCCCTCAGCAGGGAGGCCTGGAGCCAGCCCCACAGAGGAGCTGGGCTTGCCCAAAGGAGGGTCACCCCTGCACCCGTGCCCTCACTCCTTTGATTTGACTGTGGGGTGCACATGCTGGACGAGGGGCGCTGGCGTGCGGGCTGGGGGCACAGGTACTCGGCCGATGGCCACTCTGGGGGCAGCCGCAGAGGAGGCCCCACCTCCCGGGCTCCGTCCAGCTTCCAGAGGCTTCAGATCCGACAGGAACCGGCCGTGAGCCATGAGGAAGCGTCTTGAACGCCACCCCTCCCTCTGTGCTTTGGGGGCCCCCGAGGGGAAGGGGAAAAGAGAGGTGTCAGCAAGGCCTGTCCCCTGCCCATCATTTACACTGACCCGCCATGGAGATCCTCGAGCCACGCAAACCAACTCAGGGTGTCGCCGAGGACGGCCTGCTGCTGGCCCCCAAAGTGCTGGCCACTGGTCATTCCTACACAGCAACACCATCCGGGAATGGCAGCAGAGCGCTGGCAAGATGACTCTGTGGCCCAGAGACCATTAGCGGAGCTCATCACCGCAGCTTAACAGCGGGCGGTTCTGAGAAAAGAACCATTCCCAGGGGTAATTTAGGAACACTTTCCTCCAGGTCACCTTCATTCATTCAGCTATTAATTGAGCACCAACGTCCACTCACCTCCACTCACCTTCATTCACTGAGCACCAGGCGATGTTCTCTGCACCAGGGATATAGCACTGTATCAGTCAGTTAATGCTGTGTAACACTCCCAAAACATAGTGGTTTTAAACAACCATCCATCAGCTCACGATCCTGGGAGGCAGTAGGGGGAGTCTTCTGGCCTGGGATGGGCAGGCCATCTTCTGCTGGACGTGCTCGCACGCCTGTGGCCAGCTGGGAACGCAACCAGAGCCAGATGATGCAGGCTGGCCTCACGCGCACGTCAGTCGGGGGCAGGCTGCTGGCCGGGGGGCTCAGTTCTCCACGGGGCCTCTCACCCTCTAGGGGGCTAGCCCCGGCTCACTCACGTGGAGGTCTGGGGGTCCCGACACAGCAAGGGGTCAAGTCCCAGGGCCTAGCGCATGGGTCGTGTCTGCCAGTGCCCCTCTGGCCACGCGCCGGCTGCGGAGTGGAGAAATAGACTCCACCTTCATTTGTGAGAGAAACGGGGGGGACTTTGTGACCTTCTCTCATTGTGTCTCCATGGGGAGAACAGACAAAATGCACTGGGAGGGGGATGAGGTGGGGAGCCGCAACCCCACTGGAGGGACTGTTGCCCCTGAGAGGCCGGGGTGCAGCCCAGCCCTGCAAGATGAAGGCAAGTTCATCTGGGAAGGTCCGTATGTGCTTACCGGGCAACGAGCTCTTGGGAGAAACAGAGGCCAGAGCAAGTTTGCCTGTGCATGGATAATCAGATGGCAGGGGTGAGGGGGGAAGGAGGGGCTAAGGAGGACGGGGATGTAGGGGGAATATGGAAATCAAGCACCGGTGACAACGCACAGTGGGCAGTAAGAGCACGGAGCGCCCGCCTGAGCTCTGCTCCGGCACTGTCTACCTGGGTGGCCTTGGGGCATTCCTCACCCTTTCGGTGCTGCAGGTGCCTCGTCTGTGAAGTGGGGACGATGAGAACCAGCTCACAGGGAGAGAGGCTCTTGACACACGACAGGCTCCGAGAGCCACCCCGGCCTGCGGCGAATGTCCGGGGTGCTGTGCAGCTGTCATTGGCCAGGTATCATCTTCCGTGCTCGGCCTCTCGATGGCACTAACCTAGGAGACAGGTGTTTTCACCTCGTGTTGGGGACAAGAAAATGAGGACTTGCGCAACGAAGGACATGTCAAGGTCAAGGGCTGGGAATGGGACCAGAGTCACGTCATGCCAACAGCCTGGGCTTTGAAGATTAGGGGTGCATCAAGTGTTCCATGTCGGGGAAATGGACGTGGCTCAGTGGTTAGGGCGTCCGTCTACCACATGGGAGGTTCACGGTTCAAACCCTGGGCCTCCTGACCCGTGTGGAGCTGGCCCACGCATAGTGCTGATGCACGCAAGGAGTGCCCTGGCACGCAGGGGTGTCCCCAGCATAGGGGAGCCCCACACGCCCCGTAAGGAGAGCCATCCAGCGCGAAAGAAAGTGCAGCCTGCCCAGGAGTGGAGCCGCACACACAGAGAGCCGATGCAGCAAGATGACGCAACAAAAAGAGATGCCGTTTCTCGGTGCTGTCGAGGGGGCAAGCGGACACAGCGAGTGGACAGAGAGAGCAGACACCAGGGAGTGAGGGGTGGAATAGGGTGAAGGGGAGAGAAATAAAATAAAATAAATCTTAAAAATAAAAAATGTTCCATGTGGAAGAGCAGCAGCCTCTGAGCCCCGCTCCCCCCCCCCAAAATTACACTCTTTCGGATCCACTGGTGGAAACGGGGTACTCTCCATGCACATAGCTCCCCTGCCACCTCGCCGGTGCACAGATGCCGGAGGGACCTGGCCCCGTGCGGAGCTCTTGAAAGCTTCTTTTGGGGTTCTCCTGTAAAACCGCTGTTTTCCTTGAAATGGGGAGAGTACTCTGACCTAACTCTCTTTGGCAGAAGGTAGAAAATCCCCAGTTAACGAGTGACCGGGAGGCAACGTCTCCACAGGCCAGGGCTGAGCACGGCCTCGTCCAGGCTCAAGGTGGAACTGCAGTCGGCAGCGCACCGGCGAGAGAGGGGCTGGGCAGGGGAGCATGGCCTCGGGAGCCCGGCGACACCGTGGGGGGTTTGAGGTTCCAGTCCCTGCTGGACCGGCCTGCAGGAGCTCCACGCGGCCGAATAAGGACAATTTATTTGAAGGACCCAAAAGGCGAGACCCCTCGGGGCTTTGCAGAGGCAGCTCAGGGGCGTTTGCAAGCAGCGTGTTCATCTCCGACTGGCCACGCCTGATCTATAGTTTATCCTAAAGTCTGTCGGCATCTCTCGATTCCAGAACATACGGCCCATCGCGTAGAGGAAAACTGCACAAGTAACGGCCTCTGCGCTGCACGTTTCCCGCATGTAGCTCATTGTCCCTTCTGCTATTGTCCCTCTATGACAGATGGGGAAACTGAGGCACGGGGGAGGGAGCTGAAATCACTTGCCGGAGGTCTCACAGCCGGTGAGGGGCAGAGCTGGGGCTTGGAGCCAGGCTGCCCGAGCGCAGGCCCCGAGCCCCCTTTCTCTTCCACCTCTGAGTCGCCAGCCGCCGCCCGCCGGGTCTGAAGCTGAGCCTCGAGCGCCCGCCTCACTCCTGGCCTGGCTCTGCTGTCTCCAGCAGCCTCCGGGCTCCATCCAGGCCCTGGGTCCCCTCAGGGCTAACGTCTCCGCAGGGCAGGCCCAGGAGGGCGCGCCCACCCCCCCCCCGACCCCGCACACTTCGCCCCTGCAGAGAGGCCAGAGGCCAGAGCTCCGGCTGCCGGGCCCGGCTCTCTGCACCCCCTGCTGTACCCCCAAAGTGCCCCCGGGAGCCCGGCACAGGCAGGGGTGTGCAGGCCCCACCCGCTCCTTTCCCACGGGGAGGAAGGGCCCCTGAGGACGCCTATCTCTTCCTGGCCTTGATCCTCGATGGGACGCCCACCTGCCCCCAGGAGCAAGCAGGCAGGGAGTCCTGTGGCCAGTGCGCCCCCCTCCCACTCGCTGGCTCTGCGCTCAGGAAAGGAGGGGTGGCTTTGCGCATTGGCCAGCCTGGCGGGCACCGGCCCCACTGACCGAGGGCCAGAGACGGGCACTAAAGTGCAAGCGACAGGATGACCAGACGTGGCAGGTGCGATGATGTCACACCTGCAGCTGGCCAGGGCTGGGCCTGGCGGCCGTGGTCCGAACTCACCGGCAGCAGAGGGCAGTCCATTGCTTGCTGGGAGGGTGCACGCCCAGGGTGGGCTGGTGGGATGAGATAACCCCTGAGCCTTCAGAGGACCCAGGCCCCTGCTCACGCGGCCCCTCCGCCCACCACTCACGCCTCCCCATCCAAACGACGCCACCCGCGTCCTGAGGCAGAGCAGAGGCTGGCAAAGCCGCAGCCAGAACAAGGATTCTGACGAAGCGCTGGGGGGGAGCGCGTTAGGAAAGGCAGCCCTGCCTCTCCCCGTTCTGCCCGCCCCATCGTCGCGGCCCTGTCCTGCCGCAATGACAGCCCCTCACCCTGGACCACCCAACGACGGGGACCACCTCCCGCCCCCCTGGCCGGCCCAGTCCACCGCCCACAGCTCAGCCGGGGCCGTGGCTCGGCTCTGAGTGTTCCAGGCTCCTCGTCTCCAGGCTTTCCAAGGTCCTCGAGATCGGACCCCAGTGACGCCTTCATGGTCCTCCCTGAAGGCCGGTCCACCCTCCTCCACCCCAGGCTCCCTCTCCCCCCACCCCTGCCAGGCCCCCTTCTTGCTCGAGCCTCTGGAAACCAACAGAGAGGACGACGCGTGTTCAGTGTTCCTTCGACCACCTCTTTCTCGTCCCTCTGGTTTGCCGTAGGGCTGCTGAGGCAAAATACCAGAACTGGGCTGGCTTTTGTTAAGGGTATTTATTTGGGGTAAAAGCTTGTAGTTCCAAGGCCGTGGAGAGTCCAAAAGAGGCACTGTCAGTGGTGCTTTCCCACCATGGTCAGCTGCCACCTGGTACACAAGACGGCAGCGAGCGCAGCCGAGGGCACCCAGGTGCGGGCTTGTCTCCTTCTGG
This sequence comes from Dasypus novemcinctus, assembly GCF_030445035.2. Taxonomy (NCBI): domain Eukaryota; kingdom Metazoa; phylum Chordata; class Mammalia; order Cingulata; family Dasypodidae; genus Dasypus; species Dasypus novemcinctus. Next base: position 3,402,546 of record NC_080690.1, read on the forward strand.
GCCTCCTACAGCAGTCTGGGCGGCTCTGCTTTCTTTCCGAGTTCAGCTATGAGCGCTCAGCCGTGCAGCAGGGCCCTCCCCTGAGCTGCTCTGTGGCTCAGCCTCTTGGCTTCATGCTCAAGTCCTCTCTCAGGACCAAGCACGGTGGCTTCCTTCTCCTGGGCCCATCTCCAGTTACGTCGGACCAAACAAGGGGAAGGAGAGTCAACCTGAGTCCCACCTCAGTGACATCCAATCAAAGGCCCTAACACGAGCTTATCAAGTAATCCAAGGAAATTGGATGGAATGGAAAGCAATCAAAGGGCATCGCACACAGAGGAAGAGGTTCGTTTAAAAGCCTCATCTCTTTTGGGGATTTTATAACGTAATGCAAAGGGCTGCCCTCAGCCTCAGCTTCGGCGGCGGCTCCTTTAGGACCCTCCCCTGACCCCGCCCGAGTCCCCGCTATTGCGTGGCCTCTGGATAATGGCTGTGGGCAGAGGTCATAGCTCAGCCTTTCCCCTGGACCCAGCACCTGGGTCACCCACGCTGTACGCCCCAGATGTGCCCGCGGGCTCTGGGGGCCCAGGGGCGAGCGGAGGGCAGGCTTCTGCCGCAGGGGCTGGCCGCGGAGTCTCAGGAGGGAGGGAGCTCTCTGCGGACACCTGCTGTTAAGGTTTGGACTCCAAAGTCGTATGTTTTTAAAACAAAGATGTGGCTAGATGGCAGGAATCTTACTTCCTTTGCCGTTTTGAGGAATGTTGCTGAGAAGTCACCAGGGTTGGCCGGACAGGGCCCTTTCAGGGTCTTATGCTTTTTTTTTTTAAGGATTGATTGATTGACTCCCCCCTCGTGGTTTGTTCCTTTCTTGCTGTCTCTTCTCTGTGTCCATTCACCATGAGTTTTTCTGTATCTGCTTGTCTCTCTTTGTTGTGTCGTCTTGCTATGCCAGCTCCCCACAGCGCTCGTGGGCCGGCGGCTCTCAGCAGCGTGCGGGCCAGCCCGCCTTCACAAGGAGCCCCCGGGACGCGAAGCCTCCCCTGTGGTAGGCGGGAGCCCAGCTGATTGAGCCACAGCCGCTTCCCTCTTACGCTTTTTGTTTTAGTTCGTGCTGTTGCTTTTCTCGTTTTGGAGCTCAAGTAACCAAGGTGGGGGAGATTTTGATTCTGCCGCTCTTGTTTTCCGGAAGGCAAGGTCAATTCCCCGGGCGCCCGCTGCAGGCTTTTTCTACCTGCGGTGGCCTGAGACCCGTCTCCTTGCCTCGCCCGCCCCTCCCCCACCCCCCCCCACTCTCGCTGCATTTCGTCCCTGGGCTCGGAGCTTTACAAGGCTGCTGGGAGTGTGTCCCCACTGTGGCCTCCAGAGGGGGCTTGGAGCTCCCTCAGCACTCCTGGGGGTCAAATGGGGGCCCCGTCCCCCTCTCCGGGAAGCCTGACCCCGCCTCCTTGAATTACTGCCCACAGCCCACTGCGAGGGCCGCCTGACCCTTCACTGGCAGTGGAATCCGATAAGCCGTCGTCACGCTCCCCAGCCGGGCGGTTGTGCCCTCCTGCCTCCCGGGCCTCTTCCCTGTGCCCTGCCTTTGAAGAGGATCTGACCGTCTAGAACCTTCCGAGGACGCGCACCATACTGCCTGCGTGCTGGGCTCAGGGCAGCAGGGCGCTGGCAGCTGGCGGCCTTCCTGCTCGCAGCATGTCCCCTGGGGGACCTCCTGGGTTTTCCAGGGTGACACCTGTGACTGCAGATGGACGGTGCGGGGGTGGGGCCTCCCCATCTCCCTGGCTGCCAGGTGGGCTCTTTCACCGGTGCCTTCCGGGCTCCGGGAACCCCCGAAACCTCCTCTCTCGACCTCATTCTGAGGGGCCAGGGGCCAGCCCACGCAGGCCACTGCCAGGTGGTCTTTTAAACCCTGCCACGGCTAGGCCGGGGAAGGAGGGCAGGTGGGCTGGTCCAGCCGTGGAGGGTTGCAGAGGCGAACAGAAGCCGCTGGGACCCTCTGCTGAGGGCGACGGACAGCCAGCGCCCTGGCTGTCCCGGGTGGCAGGGGTACAGCGGGAGGGCGGCCGGCCTGGTTGTCTTAGGAGGAGAACGTGCCCTGGTCTGGGGGTGGGAGCAGGGAGGGCACTTGGTGGTGCCGGGAGGGATGGTGCCGTGACACTTATGGATAGGCCGGATGTGGGGGCATGGGCAGAGTCCACAGGCGATTCCAGGACGGGGCTCAGGGCACGAGGAGTGCCATCTGCAGAGCCTGGAGCCCGGGACATGCGCAGGCTTGGGGCAGAGAGGAGCACAGTGGACTCGGAGGGTCCGTTCTGACGGTGACCTCGGGGGGCCTCTCGGACACATGAGTGACCCCAAATGCTCATCCCACGTGTGGCTTTGGGGTCCTTGAGTGCCGCGCTGAGCACTCTCCATGCAGCCCATTTTCACCCTCCCGGCAGGAGTCCTCCCGCTCCTCCCCTCCTACAGCTGGAAATGGAAGCCAGAGAGGTGACGTGGTGGCCCAAGGCCACACAGCGGGTAAGTGGCAAGAGAGGCTTTGGATCCAGAGCACCTGGTGTCAGAACCCCGGTTCTTGGCCAGGACCACACTGGGAAGACTGGAACACTGCACAGGTGGAAAGAAACAGAAGGGAAAGCAGTGGAGCAGGGCGTCTCGTCAGAACCTTCCCCACCACTTTTTACCAAAAAGGCCATCTCTTTGACATTCCGCTGGAGTCCAGCCAAGCAGAACGGCTCTTGGATCTCTCTCTGCATTATTTATTTATATTAAAAATAAGAAGAAAAACATGTAGCCCCTCTCCACCCTGTTCAGGTTTCAACAGCTCAATTCTTCAAGAAACTTGGGGAGATATTTTTTCCTCTCCTTTTGCTGTTTTTAAGAGCATGGCATTTTGTTTTATTTGGCTGTGTCAAGCCAAGCCTTTTTAAAATGATTTTACTCCATCAGAGTTCAGTTTATTTTGTTCCATAAAAATCCCCGAAGCCTGACCTTGTGAAAACATGACGTTGTGCCCAGGGTTCGGAGAGGCGAGTGGGCGCCCAGAGCTTGTGCACAAAGCGGGGTGTGTGTCCTGGGCTGGCCGCAGGGGAGGGCGTGTGTGACCGGGTGCACGTGCAAGGTCCAGAGAAGCGTGGCCACGAGCGGCGGACACCAGCGGAGAGCAGCACAGCCTCCGTGAGGGCGGCCAGAAACCTGACCCCGGCAGCAGTTTGATGTTATTCATGAATTCCAAGAAAAGATACTCGACCACACTTGTAAACTGGTCTGTTCCTCTGGGCGTGATCCCCTTGGATTGCCTTAGATTCAGCTGAGATGTCTTTGATTAAATCATGTTACATTAGGGCTCTGATTCGACTGCGTCATCAGGGCGGCTCTGTTCGAGTCCCCGCCCCCTCCGTGGGCTGTATGTTGGACTCACAGAAGTAGACACAAGAGAAAAGAGAGAGCTCCCTAGACACGACAAGGACGCGGCTCCTGCAGCCCCCGGGAGCGACAAGCCATCCGCCTGCTAGTTTGCAGTTGAAGAGACCAGGGCAGCTGAGCCCTACGCCAGCCGACAGCTGAGATCGGGAGAAGCCGGGGCCACAGAGCCGTAAGAGGGAAGAGGAAGGCTGAGCCCCCCAGACGTCGCCGCCATCTTGCTTCCATGTGGCAACAGACTTTGGGAGGAAGTAACTTTGAGCTGGACTCCTTACGGCCTTGTGACTGTCAGCTTCTACCCCAAATAAATACCCTTTATAAAAGCCACCCGATTTCTGGTCCTTTGCTTCAGCACCCCTTTGGCCCTCTTCTTCTTTTCAGAGGCCTGGCATGGATCCAAAGCACAAAGGCCAATGGTGAGTTGACACGATGTGAGCTGAGCCCACATAGAGTGATTTCTCTACACGCTGAGACTGCAAGCCAGCTGAGGATTGATTTGTCAGTCCTAAGCACTGGGAAGAGAACATCGACTATGACGAGGACATCGAGGGGGTTGTGATCACAGTGGGGTGATAAGGGAGTGACAGAGGCAGGTGGAGAGTACTGAGGGGACACGGGACAGGACATTGAAGCAAGACTCAAGCAATCAGGGAGAACTTCCTGGAGGAAGGGACAGCAAAGCTAAGATCTAAAGCAAGTTTCCAAATTTGGATGATCATGCTTCCCATCAGTTAAAAACTGTTGACCCCACACAATAAGTTCATTTATTATAAATCATATACAAGCACTCTAGGTGTATTATGTATTTTATAAAACAAAAAAATAGAAGGATGGGCTCCATGTGAAAAAGCAGCACTAGATATAGTTTTAGTTTAAGTGTTAATTGTAAAAAAAAAAATGGGGCTCTGTTTTTTTCAGGAGCCACGTGATTGACAAGGCTTCACGAGTTGGGGCTCTCTTCGGAACGTTGTTTCGTTGTTTCGGTGGGCTGAGGCTCTGCCCTGCTGCTGGCCTCGGGGCTCGGGCCTCAGGGCCTGGGCTAATCCCAGCCCCCCCCTTTACTGCCCGCCTGGCCTGGGGCGAGATCCAGAAGGGCTCCTCGGAAACGGGGCTGCAGGGGCCACCTCCGGGGACGCTGGGGACGCAACGGGGCCGTGAGCATGTCCCTTCCCGCTGTCCTTCTGGAGCAGGCTAGTGAGATAGGGAATCAGTAGATGGATCTGGAACCTGACAGAGTCCACGAGGACGTCAGTAACCCCCACGATGGCTGCTGGAGGACCCCCGCCCCAAGGTTCTGCCATCCAGAACAAAGACGTCCTCCGAAGCCAGGAGAAGCCTGGACATCCCCCAAGGCCTTTACCACTGGGCCCTCCTGGGGGATTGATGGGAGGGGCCATCGATCAAAACAGCAAACAGCTGGGAGTCCTCCCCTGCCACTAGCAAAGGAGAGGAATAATTAACAGCTCAAAAGGGGTGCCAGGCCTGAGCTCTCGCGCTCCGCTCTCTCGCCTCTGGGCCCGTTCCCGCCCTCTGCGCCCCGCTCTCGCCGTTTTTCCTCTGCCACGTGGCCATGCAAGTCAACCTGAGCATTTATAACCTGTAATGGGGAATTGCAGCTTGTAAATCAGCCCTCTTTTCACCCCCTTCCTCTCTACCTGGGGCCCATGACCTGTTACTTTCTCCCAGGTCTCGCCCCTCCCCACCTGAATGAATTCCTGGCCTCTCTCACCCAGTGTGCTCTTGAAATTCACTTCGGCCGCAGAGCCAAGCACCTGGGTAAAACCCAGTAGCACTTCCACAGGCGTTCTTGGAGCGCCTGCGCAGGCAGCTGCGCCCACAGCTGCGCCCACGGTCTCCACGAGCTCGCCGACCAGCGACTGAGATCGGGGCGGGAGAGAAAGTCGCAGAGGTGACAGGGGCTGGGGACAGAGCGAGCAAGCTGCTGCAAGAGGCCGCCATGAACCGCTCTGCCCAGAGGTGGCTGCGAGGGAGGCCCCGGGGGACGGGAAGTCCTGCTGCGCCCGGCGTGGGACCACACCTCCTCCGTTCCCACCCCTGCCAGAGCTCCCAGCTCACTCCACGCACACGTGGAAGCGACAGGGGCCCCCAGCCTGGCAGGGCCCGCACCTCCTTTCCTCTCCGATCTCCTTTCCTGTGCGCGTCTGCTCACTTGCTTCGCTCGTGCCTCGCTGTCCCCCAACGAGCTGGAGGCCCCACCCCTGGGCCCCGCTTCCCGGACCACGTGTCCAGCCGTGGAGCCTCCTTCTGGTCGTTCCTCGAATGTCACTTCCTCGCCGCTGTCTTCCTCCTGGGCTCCTCCCAGCAGCCCCGTACCCCATCCCTTTCCTCTGGGGCTCACAGAACCTTCTGGCAAGCTTGGGCTGCTCACCTGCCTGGTGTGCTGTCTCCCTTCACTCCGGCGTGTAAGCCCCACATGGGCAGCGCTCCTGCGTGCACCTTGTCCTGTGATGCGTGGATGACTGGACGTGTGAATCCTAGGCAGAAGGGACAGTGCCAAAGGCACCGGAAATGTGACACCGGTCGATGTGCTCAGGGACCCCTGGGAGTGCCTTGGATGGAGGTGAGCATCCAGGGATGCTCTGTGCAGTTGTCCAGGCTGTGTGCTGCACAAGCGTGCCAAGGTCAACAGGCTGGTGGGGTCTGGCCTCCAGCTGCCCACGCTTATCGGGTGCACCTGCAAGGCTGCCTCAAGGGGTGACTTTTTCCACTGTGCACAGAGGCATCTGTGGGCTACCGGTGGCTTTGAGAATATGGTGTGGATATTGGGGGCGGAAGCCAAACAAGAGAGAGAAATCATAACAAGCTCTAGCCTGGCCACGCCTGCAGCCCCCCCCGGCTCCCCAGCTCCAGCAACGTCATGGGGGCAGTTCCTGGCAAATGCCAACATCCCCTATCTCTCTGCTTTGCTTTCTCTGGCAGCCCAGAGGTTCAGGGGAGTAGCACCCCACGGGCAGCCCTCAGCCAATGGGGCCAGGAGGGAGCAGACAAACGCCGGGACACCCAGACAATTTGGGGCTCCCCGCCCATGGCAGCAAAGTCTCCTTTGGGTGCTCTTTCTGATTGTTCTCCTCCCTTGTCTGGGTCCCTCACTTCCTGCTTCCAGACATATATCACCCCCCAAATAAAGCACCTGCAGCGACCCCGGCCGCGGGCTCGGCTCTGGAGGGAACCACCCGAGGCAGGGCCGTGAAAGAGTCCTGAAGAGATGCGGCCACCTCGGTGTGCACTAGGAAGACCATGTGGACGCCGGGCAGCAGGGGCACAGCGGGCCGGGCAGCAGGGGCGCGGCGGGCCGGGCAGCAGGGGCATAGCAGGAGCAAAGTAGGGGCGCGACGGGCCAGGCAGCAGGGGCGTGGCAGGCCGGGCAGCAGGGGTGCAGCAGGGGCGTGGCAGGCCGGGCAGCAGAGTGGAGGCTCCTGTGACGTCGAAGGCCTGAGCGTGGACCCGGTGGCAGGGGAGTGGAGAGAGACTGGACGGCAGACTCAGTGGCCGATGATTTGGGGTGATGGCGGAGGGAAAAGGAGGCGCCAAACACGGCCCGATTTGAGGCCAGGGAGTGAAGCGGTGGTGGAGTTCTGCTGGGGAGCGGCAGCACTCACCCTTCCCTCTTGTCTGGTTGTAACTGCTGCGTCTAAGCCACACGTACTCAGTGCGTAGCTGACCTCGGGCCACGGGAGAACAGCTCCATGGGCGTCGGGGTTGCCAGTAGAAACAGGCGATACCCTCAAAAGGGGTCACCGTGGAGGGTGTGGCAGAGACCCTCTGACGATGTGCCAGGACTAAGGGAGCCAACCAGCCCGGGGGGGCACCCGGACAACAAGAGGGGCGTTGTCACCGGACAAGGGTGGGGCGTGGCGGCTGCAGGACGGGGCTGGCCAGCCTGAGCCTCGTGCCAGAGGGCACAGCCAGCCCGAGGTGGCATCGCAAAGGGGCTGCGGGGCAGTGGGAGCGCCGCCCACCCCCCAGGCCCCTGCCAATCCGCTGGCCGGTTGGTTGGACCCAACTTGAAGGCAGAAGCATCCCGGGCTGTACCCCAAAAATCAGCCTCTGGGGCACAGAGCCGGGGAGACGGCAGGCAGAGAAGCAGCACCTCCTTGGGGAGGGTCCGTGGGCACTCGAAGGGGACAAGACGATCTCAGAGACCGCACCCCAGATCTCCCGCTTCAACCCCTCGGCCCTGCGCTCGGGTCCACCAGGCCCCCGTGCGGTCTGCTCCTGCCCAGCCCTGCTCTCCGTGCTTGTCCCTCGGGGTCTCCACGGGCCCCTCCCCAGGGGAACGGCCCCACCTCAGCCCGCAGGTCTCACACCAAGTGGCACTGCCCAGGAGGATGTTTCCTTTTTTTTCACCAAAGACTTGCTTGACGTGACACCACACGGGGCAGGTGACAGCAGGACACGGGCACAGGTCGTGGACTCTAAAGTGCCCACTCTCTTAGGAGCAGTTTGGCAATTCACACCATGGTCTAAAATGACCCTTCATTGGACGACACTGGTAGGAATATGTCCCAAGGAAATGCTCAGACTAGATGACAAGGGGTATGTGCTAGGAAGTCCATTGAATGCCATCAATAGCAGCAAATTAGATCAAAACGACAACCTCCGTGTCCATCCAGGACACTTGTTCTTGCTGTGGACGCTCTGCCCGTGTGCGGAAAGAGCATGCGGTTAGGTCTGGATGACCGACAAGGCAAAACGAGCCCAGCCCCACGGATTGTCACAAACGCACGCCACAAAACAGTGTGTTCTGTGTTGCATACACGTGTGTGGAGATGTGCCCCATGTGTGTCTCTTTCTGCCCACACACGCGTGTAAAACACGCGCATCTTTAGTCTTCCAGCTACACCCGCTGCCGGAGCTGGTGTACCTCCTTCCAGCCCCTTCCATCCAGGCCTGGCCTCGCCTGGAAAGCTCGTGCCCACAGGACCGAGAGGAATCCTTCTCTCGTGAGTGGTCGGCGTGGTTTTCAGTAACACATTCATTCCGCGCCCTCGACTTCAGCCAGGAAAGGGAGTGGGGGAGAAAAGAAAACGCCGGGTGTTTGTGTAAGCGTGTGAGGCTCCGCTCAGCCAGGCAGGTGTGTGGTGTGGGCCGCCTCGAGCCTGCGGGGGCCACAGCGGCTGCGGGAGCACACATGAAAATGTGCCAGAGAGTTGCAGCGCCGTGAGGTCCAGCTGCAGAAACCAGAGGTCAAAGTGATTAAGGATGCATAAAATGCGGATTTTTCCGTAATTATTTAAATATGTGTTAATGAGGGCTAGGCACAGGCAGAGCACGTCCATTAAAGGTTTAAAATGAAAGGGAAATGGAGAAAGAGTTGCTCGAATAGTTGGGAAAACACCCATCTGGGGGTCAAAATTCTCCCACTCTTTTGGCTGCAGTCCTCCCGCTCAGAGTCACGGAAACTCGTTTTCTCCAATGGGAAGGAGAGAGGGGTGGGAGGGACGGATGGATCACCGCGGCTCTAAAACGCTCTTGTCCACCCAAAGCCGCCAATCTCCTGCGTTGAATGAAATTAGAAAATAAGGAAGCGAGGCTGCAAAAGGACTCTGGAATTTTCTGAGCCTGCTTAGACCCAAAAGCGGGGGAAAGGAGCTGGGTCTCAATCAAAGGAATGAAGAGACAGGTGGGCCGCTCGGAGGGCTCAGCGGAAGCCCGGGCCCCCCGTCGCCCCGGCACATCCTCCCGGAAACCCATCCCAGTGTCCGCGTGGTCCCAAGGCCCCGGGTGGGGGGGCGCCGACATCCTTTGCTGGGAGAGGAGGAAATGTAGGAACGACATTTCCATCATTTTTCTTCCCAAGCAGGGAAAGAAAAAAAAACATAGAAATAAACCCAGTCCCAGTCCCAGACTTCGCTCTGTGCCATGCCCTTTATTGAAATTGTGACTTCCAAAATAAAGAGAGCAGTGATTGCCTGCGTTTTTGAGGATGTTTCGGGCCTTTCGTCTCCTTTGAAGGCGTGTCACCTAATTACGGCCCTTTCATCCTTGTGTCCCCCGGAGCGCGCCAGGCTTCTCCGCGGCAATTGGTCGGGATGGCGGCGCTTCCACTTTCTGGCCGGTGCAGACAGCCTGAGCATTTGTGAATACCTGAATAAACTCCTTTAATCCAAAAACAAACTCCTCCTGAAAGAACCGGCCTGAAAAGGCCTTTCATAGCCTGTTTTCAAACTCACCGGCTCAAGGTTTCCTTGGATCTCACCCCGTTTCCTGTACTAATGGCCCCTGAATGCGTTCCCAATTGTGGCTTACTGGTCTACCGAGGTTCCCAGCATGAAAGGGGAAGAAGGAAAAAAGTAACACAGCGATGCTTACAGGCGCTGCCAAGACTGGACGGGTTGAACTGGAAAGGAAATACGGGTGGCTGTGAGTGCTATGTGCTTTCTACAACTTTTTTAAAGGCCTGATTCTCTTGGTAATGTTTGAAAAATAAAGTTCCAGCCCCACGTAGCACACGCGTGGCGTGTGCTCCATGCCTAAAAGCAGATGGCCTGAGTTAGTGCGGAAAGCTCACGCAGGCCGGTCCTCAGGACACTCTTCTGGAGAAGCAGGTTTGCTTTTAGGCACGTGACGGCTCGCATGGAGAAAAGTTGCTCTCTGTTTTTGAGACTACAGTGGGCCCCGTGGACTGAGCTCCCCGGTCAGGTCTGGACGCTGCGCTCGCAGAAGCAGAGCTTTCTCTTCGTGGGAGCCCCGTAGCATCGCTTCCACCAACACTCCATGGGTCCCAGCTGCCACCAGGCCCCCAGATTCCAGGGGAGGGGCCGGAGACCCCACCTCTCGGGGGAGGAAGGGGAAAAGCTCACGGGCGGCAGGTGTGCTTGCAGCCGTCTTTGCAGACCATAATCCCCCGCAGGGGACCAACAACCCTCAGGGTTCCACAAATACAGTTTGAAAATAATTAGATTAGAAAATCTCTAGTATCGCTTCCTGTTGAAAAAAAAAGTGAGGGGGGGGACTAAAAAGGCAATATTTATTCATTCAGTCTTGTCTTTTCTTAAAAGCTTTCTGGAGGTCCAATTGGCAGGAAGTGAACGGCAGCTCTTTGAAGCTCACGGTTTGAGAAGCTCTGACGAAGCTCCCTGCCACGGAAACCTCTCCACGAGTGGGAGGGTGAACGCACCCGCCACGCCATAAAGCGCCCTCGCACCCTGCCGGGCCCCTCCCTCCGGCTCCTGCTCGCCCCTCCCCATCTGGGTGGCTGCCGGCGGGTTTGGAGCACTTGTGAATAAAGCTGCGGTAAACATTCGCGCGTGGGGGTTTGTTGGCGGCTGCTGTTGTTCTGGTTTGTTGTTTTTCTGTGCGTGAACCTAAGTTTTCCCTTCTCTGGGGCGAGCGCCCTGGAGTTCAGTTGCTGGGCGTAGGGTGCAGCACGTCTGGGCCATTTTACATCCCCGCTGCCAGGGAGGAGCCGCCCAGGTGCTCTGCAGCCTCGGCAGCACTTGGTATTATCACGTTTTTATTTTAGCCTCTCCGAGAGCTGCGTCGCGCTGTCTCCTCGTGATCTTAATCGGCATAACGAGGTTGAAGGTCCCCGCATGCGCTCATTTTCTGTCAGTATATCCTCTTTGGTGGCAGGTTTCTTCATGTCTTCTGCCTGTCTCATAGGTGGATTGTTTTTTACCGTGGCGCTGTGAGCACTTTTTATATATTCCGGATACTAGTCCTTTCTCAGATATGTGGTGTGCAAATATTTTCTTCCTTTTCTTAAAAGGGTATTTCAAGAGCAAAATGTTTTAATTTTGACACAGTTCAATTTACCAACTTTTCCTTTTATTGGTTGGGCATTGGTGTCATGTCTAGGAGCTCTTGGCCAAGCCCTGGACCCTGAAATTTTTCTCCTGTGTTTTTTCCTAAACTTTAAAATTTTACATTTAAGTCTGTGACCCATTTTCATTTAAGTTTTGTATAAATGAAGTGTGACACTTAGGTTAAGTTTCATTTTTTTAACTTATGATGTCCAGTGGCTCCAGTACCACTTGCTGAAAAGCTACCTTCCCTCCACGGAAGGGCTTTTGCATCTTCTGGAAAACCTGGGGGGCGTGCCTGTGTGGCTGCTTCCTGAGTTCTCCCTTCTGGTCTGCTGATGGCAGGTCTGCCCATGTGCCTTGACTGCTGGCCTCTGTAGTGATTCTTGGTATTGGCTAGACCGTCTTCCTTTGCTAAGTTGAATAGCTGTGCTACTTCCCTTCCCTTGTCACATAGATTTTATAATAACCTTGCCCCTATCAACAAAATAAAGTCTTACTGTGCTTTTGATGGGAATGTGTTTTACCCCTGTGTCAATGTGAGGAGACCTGATATCTTTACTAAGTCAAATCTTCCAATCCATGAATGCAGTATATCTCTCCACTTGGTAAGCTCTCCTTTGATTAAGTTCATCAGTGGTATAATGTTCCGCAGCCGAGTTCTGTACACATGTTGTTAAATTTACACCTAAGTATTTAATTTAATAATAAAATAATGTCAGTGTTTCTGAAACATTTTAAATGATATTGTATTTTTTTATTTTTATGAAGTCTACATATCTTTAAACTAATCCATTTTATTGATACATGTTAATAAAGCATACAATGCATCCAAAGTATCCAATCAGTGGTATTTGATATAATCACATAATTGTACACTCATCACTTTAGTCATTATTAAAACATTTTCATTATTTCAATAATAATAATAATTTTAAAACAGACAAATAAGAAAATTCTTCATCTCTCAATCCCTCTGTGCTTTCCCTGCAGTACATAGCTTCTACTTCTGGCTATTCTTGCACGATTATTAATTTATTTATTTATTTAACAGTTTTATTGAGATATAGTCACCTACCATACGAGCTATCCAAGATTTGTATTTTTAATTTCAGTGTCTACATGTTCATTGCTAGCAAATTGAAGCACAACTTATTTTTGTATATCTATCCTGTATCCTGTGGGCTTGATAAAATCACTTATTAGCTCTAGAAAGCTTTTTTTGTAGATTCCTTTGATTTGCTTCATAGACAATGTCATTTGCAAATAGGGACAGTTTTTTTTTTTTTCTTCCACTCTGGTCTTTAGGTCTTTTATTTCCTTTTCTTGCTTCTTACACTGGCTAGAACTGGTAATTTGTTGAATAAGAGCTGTGAGAGTAGATATTCTTGCCTTATTTCCTATCTTATGGGGAAAACATTCGGTCCTCGCCTGTTAAGTATGTTAGCTCTAGGCTTTTTATAGGTGCATTTTATCAAGTTGAGGAAGTTCTCTTTCTATTCCTATTGTTCTGAGAGTTTTATCTTTTTTTATCATGAATGAAGTTTGAATTTTGTCAAATGTGTTTTCTGTATCAATTGTTATAATCGTGTGATAGTTCTTCTTTAGTCTGTTAATAGAATGGATTGCATTGATTGATTTTCTAATAGTGAACCACACTTGCATTCCTGGAATTAACCTGTTGTAGTTAGACTTTTTGCATCTAATGTAACTCCTCAAGCCTGCCATTGTAGAGAAAAAGCAACTTTAGACAAAGTGTAAATGTATGAGTATGGCTGTATTCTAACAAAATTTATTTAATAAAAAAACATGTAGCAGATCAGATTTGGCTTGCCAGCTGTAATTTGTCAACCCTTGCTTTATTGCACTGCCTAGAGCCTCCAGAACAGTGCTGAATAGGCGAAGTGAGAGTAGACATTTTTTCCTCGTACCTGATCTTTAGACAGAAAACATTCTGTCTTTTGCCATTTAGTCTGATACTAGACATTGGTTTTCACAGATGCCCTTTATCTGTTTAAGGGGGTTTCTTTCTATTCCTAGTTTTCTGAGAGTTTTGTTTTCAATCAGAAATAGGTGTTATATTTTGTCAAATGCCTTTTTCTGTTCCTATTGAGATGATCAAATGATTTTCTTTTATAGTTTTTTAATATAATGAATTACATTGATTGGTTTTCAAGTATTAAACCAACCTTGCTTTCTTGGTCATGATACATTATTCTTTTTACATATTGTTGGATTTGATTTACAAAAATTTTGTTTGGAATTTTTACTTCTGTCTTCATGAGAAATATTGGACTGAAATTCTCTTGTCATTTCCTTGTCTGACTTTTGATTCAGGGTAATTCTGTTCTCACTGAATGAACTGGGAACTGCTCCCTCCTTTTCAATTTTCTGGGAAAGTTTGTGTAGAATGAATAATTATTCCCCTTAAATGTTTGCTAGACTCTGCTTGCAGTTTTCTCTATGAAGATGCTTTTAACTATAAATACCATTTCCTTAATAGATAGGACTATTCAGGTTATCTATTTCTTCTTGACTTAGCTTGGATAGTTTGTGTCTTTCAAGCAATTTGTCCATTTTTTCTGTTATCTGTAGGACATGTAGTGATGTCAACATTCTCATTTCTGGTATTAGTAATTTGTGTCTTTTATCCTTTTTCCTGTTCAATCGGCTAGAGGTTTTCAACTTGTGTTGATTTTCTCGAAGAACTAGGTCTAGGATTCGTTGAGGGTCCCTATTGTTTTCCTGTGTAGACTTCCCCTCTAAATAAAGAGCTCTACCTCTTTCTGCTTTCCCAGTGCCGAAGAAACTCCCTAAGCAAAATGTGCCCCCTTGCCCTTAGTCTCTGGCTGAGCTGCAGGACAAATTCACTTATCAACTTTCAATTTTATCAGCTCCTCAGTCCAGTACCATCATTTTCCATCTCACAAATAATTTTTCAAAGGTGCAGCATCCCAATCAGATACTGCAGTGAAAGCTGGCGTGTAGATATTGAAATTATTCCCTTCCCCCCACCCCCACCCCCCCCAAAAAAAAACTTTAGTGCAGGAATATACATAAACAGGCTCTGATTTTTGCTAACATGTGACCTTGGGCAAATGACTATCTCTAAACCTCAGGACCCTTGTTTGAGGGTCCCATGATGTGATGCCTGCAACAGGCTGGGCAAGGAGTCTGGCTCATGGTAAGCTTTTCACTGGCAGTTGCTATTAAAATGTGACAGCAAGGGTTATGGCCATTCCCTTTACTACTGGAAAGGGTGGATTTATGATCTTCCTTTTCTTATGTTGATTTTGGAGTCAACGTTTATTGCTTATAAATGTTAAAAATATAAACCTGTGGTAGAAATTCACAGACTGTGCATTTCACCCCATTACAGTCAAGCCCACAGTCACACCTGGCCAAGCACTCAAGTTTATATTTCCAACAACCAAAATACACTTCGGTTACAGCCAGCATTGCCTCGGGAAGTTTGGCAGCTCTGCGGCTGCGTCTCAGGAAGAACGTGGGTCCTGGGTGTTTGTCCAGACCCCCTTTTCCCAGGTAGGCGGCCACGTCCATGTGGCCAGAGAGGGCAGGAGGGAGAGCCAGGGGCCCCCAAGTCCAAACGAGCTGTCCCCAGGCCCTGCGGGAGAGGGTCCTCGCCACCAGCCTTCCCTGCGAGGCCCTGCCGGGAGACTTGGGGAGCGGGAAAGAGAAACAGGAGGAAGAAGGCGGCGAAGCGGGCAGCAGCGGAGGGTCTGGGTAGAGTGGGGGGAGCGGGGGGGACAGTTGAGTGGACTTTACCCCTGGCCGCCTGAGAGGATTTAGACACTGTGGCACATTCTTCCACATCAGAGGTGAAGCCTGATCCCCGTCCTGCTGGGGCTGCACCCCAGGTAGAACGAGGCAGACTCCGGAGCTGGGGCAGGAAGGGCAAGCAGCTTCTGTCGGTCTCTCTGGAGACACTTGCTCTGGGAGCCTCCCGTCCCCATGCAAGATGTCCAGCACCGTATGGACACATGTGGACATGTTGCAGAGAGAGAGAGAGAGCTGTCCGAGTAGCCGTTTGAGTCCCCAGCCCAGGGTCCAGACACGGCAGCTGGCACGGCCCCCACCTGGCTGCAGCCGCGCAAGAGCCTCTGAGCAGGAACCGCCAGCTGAGCCCAATTGATCCCAGACTTGTGAGCAAAACAAACGATGCTTGTTAGGCTCTCTCACTATTTGGGGCACATTTGTTACACAGCAAGAGATAACTGTAACAAAGCCCCTGGCCTTCAATGAGTGGCTTCAACTGCCGGCACTCCCTGGTGTGCCTTGACCTGCAGCCACGGCGACGCCCCACCGTTCCCAACCGTTCACCGCCCTCTGCACAATCTAACTTTTGCTCGGCTAATTTATTTGTCTTCCTATTGTTTATCACTACCTGGGATGGCTTTCCTTCCCTCCTTTCTCCTTCTCTTCTTCTTTCTTCCCCTCCTTACTTCTCCCTTCTCCCCCTCCTCCTTCCTCCTCCTTCCCTCCCTCCCTTGCTTTCCTCTCCCTCTGTTTTCTTCATCCCCTGCTTGCCCACCGCCTCTCTCCTCCTCACTCTAGAATAGAACCTCCTCGAGGGCAGGCGCCCCCGCTGTGTCCTCGGCGTGCGGGGAGGCCTGGCGTTCGGCAGCGCTTGGTGAACGTGGGACGGATGAGTGCCGTCTTTCCCACTGGGCCGAGCCCACGGCTCTTGGGACATGCATGGGCAGAAGGGATGCCAGGCGCTTGCCAAGGAGGGCACCTCCCCGAGGGGAGCCCGAGTGTCGGGAAGCAGCTCACCTGGCTCTCCCCACCGCCAAGAGCTCACCTGGTGCCAGAGGTGTGAGCGGTAGGCCGCCATCAGCCCTCAGGGCAGCCTTTGTCCAGGGGCATTTGCAGCCAGTGGCGGACTCGAACCCCAGCTCCCCACTGCCCCGGCCCCCCCGAACCTCGCCTTCCTCATCTGTACAATGGGCCTCCCCACGGCACTGGCACGTCCATTAACTTCACTCTCACCCAAAACGCGGGTCACACGGGCCCCCGTCCCCGGGAATCAGCATTTCCCTTCCCTGGGTGATCCGTGGTCCACCGTCCCCACGCACGGGGGACCTGGAGGGCAGCAGAGGTGCGCTAGAAGCGGCCGACAGGGTCCTCTCTGACCCGCAGGCCCGCGCCGGCTGAGAAGGGGCCTCTCGCTGGCCCTTCCCTCCCGCCGGCCTCGAGGAGGGGGCTGGCTTCCTCCCTGCCACTTCCCACCCTCGGGGTCTGGGGCTGGGAGCGCCGACCCGGAGACATCATCCACTCCGTCCCCAGCGTGTCAGCCACAGCCGAGCCGCCCCCACGCACTGGGAAGGGGGCTCTGGAAGACACATGCGTGGCATTCCTGGAGCAGTGTGAGGGCTGCCTGCGTGACCAACGCCCTTTGCAGGGGTCCTGTGCCTCCCCGCACCCAGCCCTGGGCCCTCGAAGGAGCGGGTGGGGGTCCCGTGGGAGCAGCTGGTGGCGGCTGTGACCCGGGGACCTCCTCACGGGCGGCGCCATACGCCAGCGCCACAGCCGGGGAAGGGGCCGCCAAGGGAGCCCAGATTCGAGGTTTTGGGTTTGGAACATCTGACTTCGGGTACATCAGAATGAGAAAAAAGAAAAGACAATTTCAGAGGCCCAGTCTGGAAAACAAAGTAGCCCTCGAGCTCTTCCGGTGACGGGACATCAGGGCCCCCGCAAAACCGCCGCTCCTGGGCCCCGAGGATGTGTCACTTCCCTTCCCAAGCAGGGGCGCCTGGTCCCTAATCCCGGCCGACCCGGAGCCGGCGTGCGTGCGTGGTGGGACACGGCCACGGCTTCCCGCCCCGGGCCGAGGGGTGTCGTTGCAAAAGCGGGAGCTGGACGTGCACTGGGAGCAGGGCCAGGGAACGGGCCTGCCGGCCGGGGGCTTGTCCCCACTTTACGCGCCATTTCCAGAGCAATGGCCGTGTGGCCACGCGAGCCCGAGTGCGGGCGCCTGCCCAGTGCCCGCCAGTCCCCCGGCCTCTCCCTGGCGGGTGGCTGTGCCGCTCCCACCCCAGACCGAGCTCCACCCTGTCTCCTCTCCCTCCAGCCCCACCCCCAGCCTGGCGGGTCTGGAGTTTTAAATAGCGTGAAAACTGGAAAATTCTTTGGATACGGGTTCTTGTTTAATCCAAGAGGCAACCAAATCACTTCTAAATCTGTTTACATCCCACAAAAGACGGATACGTAAAAAGACCAGAAAGAAATGGGATAGCGTATCAACGGCCCAGTTGTCTTCGGGTGCTGGATTATTTTCTTTCTTGATACCTCCCCTGCTGTACATGGCCTAAATTTTCTTGTGTAATACAAAAAAAATTATTTATTAAAAAACTACCAAGTGAATGTTGTCTCAAGGCCAAAACGAGTTACTTAAGAGAGTGGAAAGTGAGCCCGTAGCAAGAGCCACGGCCTCTAGGGACTTAGGGCTTTGAAGAGTCACTTTTCAAAAACTCAGAAATAATACGCATGGTTGAAACTGCAGTTCCTCTGGGATTGCTATTCCTTCATTGGTTCGAGTGATTTACTGAGTCACAGGAAATTTCGTCGCTGGGCCCACCAGCAGTGCTGATTCCCAAGCCGTCCCCGGGCACATCCCTGGCCCGGCCCTGCCCAACGAAGCCCCTGGGCCTGTGCCGGGTGGGGTGGGTGCGCCCGGCCCAGCCAGTCATCCACTCATGCACAGACATCTACTGAGGACCTACTACGCGCGGGGCACAGTGTTGCGGTGCTGGGGACATGGCAGTGAACGGAAGAGACGAGCCGTCCTGGCTGCAGGATGCTGACATGCCGGGCAAGCCAGGGACGGAGCCGGCCGGGCCCTTAAGGGAGGGCTCCAGGGAGAGGCCACGCTGGAGCCTCGGGGAGAAGTAGGGGCTCCCCTGGCCGTGGGGAGGGGGCCAGGGCCCTGGGCGCCAGGGCTGGTGGCCGTCAGCGGCAGGCCCAGCCGCGGCTCGGAGCGGGCGAGCCTTTCCTCCAGGGAGACGGGTGAGCTCGGGGCGCCGCTGCAGGGTGCCGTGGCCAGGGGCCCTTGCTCCTGCTAGGCAGGTGAAAACAGCGGAGCCTTCCTAAGGCCACGCCAGCCTGTGCGTTACTTAATAAGCACATCCCCCCGCACCAAACGGACCCCAGGAACAAGCGTTCTTTTCTTACTTTTCAATTCAAGCGCGCAGACCCCCGGTGAAGTACCCCTGCCAAGGCGGCCAGCCGGCGCGGGCACAGCCGAACTACCCGCGGCCTCCCGCGCAGGCCATGTGCGCGCTGGACGCGGAGGGCGCCCTGGGCCACTGCCCGCCCTCCCCGCCGGCCCTGTGCCCAACGCACATGCCCCGAGGCGCCTGCCGCGCACCTGCTAGCTCTTCTCTCCCAGAGCGTCAGCTGCACTCGTCCCACCGCCACAAGGGGCGCGGGGACACGGACCCCTGGCCCTGTCGGCACCTGTCGTGAGCGGCCGCCACGACTCCGGCCAGGTTTCCTCGGGCGGGTGCGGCCGTGCCCGCAGCTGGCCCCTGGCACTCGTCCTTCTGCCTGTGGACACCCATGTAAACGTTTGGACGCACGGTCTCTGCACTCGTTGCCCGCTGTAGCCGTCAGGAATGGGCACTCACCCAGCCGCGTCCGGCAGCACGGGAGGTCGGACGCCCGACCCGGGGGCAGCCCGCGTCCCTGCCGGAGGCCCTGAGGAGGCGCTCCTCGCCGTCCCCGGACACTACAGGCCGCCCGCTGCCCTGGGCTCATGGGTCCCTCCCCACGCCCTTCCCCCACCTCGGCTGTGTCGTCCCACCTGCCTCCCTCGAGGAAGGACCCAGCGGGATATTCCAGGCTGACCCCACCCCAAATCCCTCCACTTAGATCTGCAAAGCCTCTTTGCCACCTAACACGACAGTCTCAAGTTTCAGGTGTGGACGCCCTTGGAAGCCCCTGTTCTGCCTCCCACACGGGCTGACGGAAAAGGCACATTTTCCTTCCTCCCTTCCTACCACACGTGGCCATACCACCACGTGCTGGCCAATGGATGGGAAACATCCCACGGAGGTGGGGGCCAATGGATGGGAAACATCCCACGGAGGTGGGGGTGCCTGCCGCTTCCCTTCCTCTCCTTATTACTGTCTGGAAGGCAGGTGTGAGAGCAGGAGCTGGAGCAGCCATCTTAGGCTAAGAGTTGGAACTCAGTTGTTGAGGAAGCAGAGCAATGAGAAACCGGGGGCCTGAGCACCCCCAGAGCCAGGCTTCATCGTCCTACTGTTAGAGGAGAGAGAAATAGGTTTCTATCTTACTTAAGCCGCTGTTAATTTAGTCTTTGTAACAGCAGCCAAAAATACATTCTCCCTAAGAAGAGGATTTCTCAGGCACAGGTAGGGATTCAACACTGAACGGCAGCACACTGTCAAACGCGCGGTGCGTTAGGTGGGAGAGCGCTGGACGGCCGAGCCGAGGCTGGCGGGCAGCGGGGAGGCTCGTCGAGCCCGGGCAGGCAGCGGCCATTTTGATGGCCGGGGCTTCTGGGTCCAGAGCACGTGGAGGCAAAGGAGCAAGGGGTGGCCGAGGGGGCGATTCCAGAAGAGGCTGCCTGGGCTTGTGCCCCAGCTCTGCTTGGACCAGGGGCTAAGCTCCGTGTGCCTCGGTTTCCTCTTAGGTACACATAAAGTAGCCACGGCATTTGGGCGCACTTACACTAAGAAAGACTTACCCATCGTTGATCTGAAACTCAAACGTGCCTGGCGCCCCGGGGCTGGGCTATTGCTGGCCTGGTATGGCGTGACCAGCAGCCACGGGGGCTCAGGAGCCTGCAGGGAAGCGGGCCCCGGCCTCTTCCCGGCGTGGCCGAAGGTCACTGTTGTTGGGATAGTAACAACTGCAAGGGACACTCCGTGCTTTCCTGTTGCTGCTGTAACAAATTACCACAACTCAGGGGCTTTTGACAGCAGGAATGTGTTTTCCTGCCGTCCCCCAGGCCAGGAGACTGAAATGGGTGCCCCCGGGCTCAAGGCAGGGGGTCGGCAGGGCGGGGGTCCCTCTGGGGCCCCAGGGACAGGCCGGTCCTTGCCTTTTCTGGCTTGCAGCGGCCGCCCACGTTCCTTGGCCAGCGGCAGCCTCGCTCCCACCTGGGCCTCATTGTCACACATGCTCCTCTGGCTCTGACCTCCTGCCTCTCTCTGTCCCTTTCAAGGACCAGACTGGAGCCCCCCCCCCATCTCAAGTTCCTTCACTGCATCTGCAGAGTCCCCTTCAGCATGTCCACAGATCCTGGGGTTAGGGCAAGGGCATTTCTGGGGCCAGTATCCCGCCCACCGCAGCATCCACGGCCAGGCCTGGGCCGAGCTGTGTACCAGCCACACGCTCAGCGCGTCCGGTGGGGCAGTGGGCAGGGTCTGCTAGCACCTCCCTTTCCCGGATGGTAAAACCAGGAATCAGAGAGGGAATGCCGCTCTCTGGGGTCACACAGCTGGGGCTGGGGGAAGTGGGGTTGCAAGCTGAGGAG
This sequence comes from Dasypus novemcinctus, assembly GCF_030445035.2. NCBI lineage: Eukaryota > Metazoa > Chordata > Mammalia > Cingulata > Dasypodidae > Dasypus > Dasypus novemcinctus. The sequence continues at coordinate 3,423,234 of NC_080690.1, forward strand.
CGTCCGCCCCGAGCCGGTGCCTGCGCCCCTCACCCGCCCACCTCCGCCCCTCTTGGAAACCTCACGCCCGTGCGAGAAGGAGGCGCCTGGCGACCTTGAGGCCACCCTCTGGCGAGAGCAGCCGCCCTCTGAGCCCGCGGGCATGTTCCGAGCTGGGGAGGAGGATTTCTCCAGCCTCGTGCTGGACGGCGGCTGAGTCGTGGGGTGACCACTCTGTCCCGTGGAACGGAGCGCAGGGCACCCCTTCCGGGGTCACACGCAGGGGACGGCGGCTGCCGGACATGGAGGACAGCTCAGCCTCGTTTATTTTCATTTTCGTGATGGAAACTGCTCCTCGGCCCCGCAGCGTGGGATTGCCGCTCCTTTAAAAAGCAAAAGGAAGTGTGGTCCTGGCAAAGGGAACTGGAGCAATAAAAAATAAATCTTCCTAATTGTTGTGGAGACAGAAAGCAAAACAAATGGGACCTCAGCCCATTGTAAGAACTCGTCAGCCGAGGGGCCGGCGTGGGCTTCCCGATCCTCACTGTCCCCCGACCAGCACATTCGATTTTCTGCGCTCTGCCTTCTGGGATTTCTTGGGATGTCAGCCTATGGCTCTTTTTTCCTTTTCTTGAAAAGGACAGATGGCTGCAAAGACGGTGGCAGGGAAACCCGTAAGGGCCTCTTGACAGAGCACCACCGTCAGCCGACAGCGGGTCCCGGGCATCTCTCAGCCCCTCGGAGGGCACACGGGCTCCCCAGGTAGCAGGGGGAGGGCGTGTGCAAGCGCGAGTGCCTGCACGTGTGCGTGAGTGTGCATGTGTGAGTGTGTGCTGCGAGTGTGCAAATGAGACCTGGACAACTGAAATCCCTCTGAAACCACCCAGAGAGCATGCCCGGCATCATGTCCATAACACGGAAACAACGAAACAGGCGTCTTGCTGTATTCCAAGGTCACGGTGAACGTCTTCCAGGAAACATAAAAACATCCTCCTTCTTAGTGCCACTCGCGACAGAAAAACCTTTACGGTTTGAGTCGGGGCCACAAACAACAAGAAAACAGGGTGAAAGGAGCGCGGACGCGGGGTCCACCGCCGTGGCGCACACAGCCGGTGTCGCGGAGAAGAGAGGCCACTCTCACTTCTGAAAGGTCTGGGGTATGGGGGTGACCTGGCCCCTGCGATGGTCCATTTCCCCTACAAGGACACCGAGGCCAGTGGGGGCCAAGCTGGGCTGGAGACCCCAGCCGGAATGAGTGGACGCTATCGCGTTAGTCACCGCTGCCTCCCAGTACAGGAGCGGGGGGCGGGCCAAGAGCCCCCACAGACCCAGGCCTTGGGGTTCGGCCGCGCCCCTGCTAAGGCGGCCTCCCGCTTGGGGCTGCCCGGGTCTCCTGATTTCCATCCTGAAGGCTCGGCAGGAATTCAGGGCGCAGTCCAAAGATAAGCCCTTTGCTTAGCTTTAAAAGGCACAAGCTGTTTTCCCGTCGGCCCCTTCTGCCTGGCAGGTGGCTGCCTCCCGGGTTCAGAATTCCGCGTTTATCCAGCGCGGCCTCCCAGGTGCTCAGCAAGCAGCAGGGATCTCTCCCCAGAGGCCTCCCTGGAGAAGGTGGGAAGGAGATTTGGGCTGTCCCTTCTGCTGGAAAATGCATCCCAAGGCCTGTTTCCCACCGGCGTCTCCTCCGGTGCCTGTCCAGGCCGGGAAGTGGGGCGCCGGGCTTCTCCCCGGGAATCAGAGCGCCCGCTGCGTGCTCGGAGGGAGAGCAGGCCTCTTAGCCGGACCCCGAGCGCGGCCCATTAGCCTGCGCGGGACGACGCAGGGTCGGGGCTTAGCGGGGTTTACAGACTCCAAACAACCCTGAGGGCCGGGCGGGAGGGGCCTCGGGGCCCGTGGGCGGAGGGAGGCCGCAGGGGTCGAGAGCGCGCCTTCGGGAGCTCCAGAAGGCTCCTCCGCGCTAGCCGCGCCGCTGCGGCAAGAGGCCGGCCCTCCCGCCGCCCCTCGGTACAGGGGGCTTGGAGCGCGATCCGTCAGCCAAGCGTGCGCCGCGCACCTCCTGCCCGCGGGAGTGATTCTAGACACCCGGGCCGAAGCCGGGAGTGAAGCAGACGCACCCCCCCTGCGCTCGCCCCGCTGACGTTCTCCTTGTGGAGAAACACAATCAACAAACAGCGCATGGGACAGTGAGCCGGCTGAGGGAAAGCAAAGTCTGGGACAAGCGGCTGGGCCTGCGAGATGGGAGGGTTTAGGGTGACATTTGAGCACAGACCGGCAGGAAGGGAGGATGCAAACGCGGCAATATCTGGGGCACAGGGAGCACTGAACGTGCAAAGGCCCTGTGGTTGGGGGTGGAGGGTGCTGGGGTTTGGCAAGAATGGGGCAGAAGATCTGGTGGTGGGAAGAGCTGGTCTGGGGTGGGGCCCAGGGCTGGGGCTGTGCCCTAGTGGTGGGGTGGGTAAACGAGGCAAACGCTCAGGACCACGGCTGGCTGCGGGACCACCAGGAAAGGGGCAGCTGCGGGCCAGCACGGCCGTTACCCTTAAAGGCAGAGGCCGCCAGCCCAGACGGCGGCAGCCGGAGAACTGCCTTAGAGGCCCTGAGGGAGAAGCTCTCCAAGACTCTTCATCAGCTCATTCACGTCCCCAGCGGCCCCGCTGGGAAAGGCTCGTTCCTCCTTGAAGACCGAGGGGTGAAGCTGGAAGCTCAGGGCAGCAAGCAGCTTGTGCCAGCGCGCGCGGTCAGTCGTGGAGACGCTCGGCCTTCGCCTCTGCGGCCAGCCATCCTCCACAGACAGGCTGCGCTCCAGGCGCGGGCACGCGGCGTGGGCGGAGGCGCGCGGGCCAGCCTGCGGGTCTCAGGAAGCGTGAGCCGGGTGCACGCCTCCTTCGGACGGGCGTGGCTCCGTGCGCGCGCATGCTGCCTCCTGGGCAAGGTGACGCGCCAACTGACGCCCCAAGCCCTGGCGGTGCTTCCTCTGCGTCACCCTCATCCTCTGGCCCAGGCCAGAGCTGGCCGTGAATGAATGATTTTTTTTTATTACGATTTATTTTTATTTATTTCTCTCCACTCCCCCCCCAGGTGTCCACTCTCTGTGTGTTCTTCTGAGTCTGCTTGTGTTTTTATCAGCGGCACAGGAATCTGTGTCTCTTTTTATTGGGTCATCTTGCTGTGTCAGCTCTCCGTGTGTGCTGCGCCATTCCTGGGCAGGCTGCACTTTCTTTTGCACTGGGCAGCTCTCCTTACGGGGCGCACTCCTTGCGCGTGGGGCTCCCCTACGCGGGGGACACCCCTGCGTGGCAGGGCACTCCTCGCGCACATCAGCACTGCGCATGGGCCAGCTCCACACGGGTCAGGAGGCCCGGGGTTTGAACCGCGGACCTCCCATGTGGTAGGCGGACGCTCTGTCCATTGAGCCACATCCAATTCCCTGTGAATGAATGACTGAATGCCCCGACACGACTGCCAACCCCCCTGATTTTTCAGAAAGGGTTGGAGAAGTCCCCCGTGACCACGCCTCTGGTGAGGAGCCAGCCTCGAACCTGGAGCTGAGAGGCTCCGAACCGCAGCGCCTCTTCAGGGGCCAAGGAGGCCCCGGGGCATTGACTGCTCCCTAACACCCACTCTTTCCCTGCCCCGGGAAGTCAGGAGCAGGACCCGCCTCCGGGCTGGCTCTTTCTTGGAATAAAAGGTCCCCTCCTCTTTGGGCAGGCTTCCGAGGGAGGGGACTGCTTGTGAATCACAAAAGGGGAGCAAGGGTCGCCCCAGTCACCACAGTGATCTGCTCTCCCGTGACCAATCTTCACGTACTGTGAAAAAACAGCTCATCCCGCACGGGCCCTCGCACCCCACGCGCAGTCGCAAGGGGAGGCAAAGAGCTTCCTCGCCTGCGTCAGCCGCCTGCCCCCCGTCAGCACCGCCGGCCCGAGGAGGGGGAGGGAGGTGCTCGATTGGCGATGTCTGCCGTGGACCCCGGCGGTGGCGGCGGTGCCGTGGGAGCCACGAGTTTACTCTTCTGGACCCCGACCTTGGGTTCCTCAGAGAGGGAGCCGACGTGTGTGCGCATGACCAGGAAGCTTCTAGAAGCCTCATGACTGTAACAGCTGACATTCATCGCACTGTCCCAGGAGTTCAACCCAGTTAGTCCTCGTCGTTCCCCGAGGTAGATCTATTATTAGTCGTTGTTACAGATAAGAGCGAGGGATGCAGAGAGAGTCACACGGTCAAGGCCACTGAGCCGGGGGAGGGCGGGAGAACAGCGGAGTCTGCAGCCTTAACCCTTTTTGCCTCCTAGACTGCGGGGGACGGGAGGAGAGGACGACACAGGCTCCATCCCTTCCCCGCTGTTTATCAGAGATACGTGGGGACAGGCTCTGAAAAGGCAGCCTGGGCGCGCCCCGGGCGCAGGTAGATTTTAGGATTTCCACTTCCGCCCTGGAGCCTCAGAGAAGGAACGTGGTCAGGCCGAGGCCACACAGCTGGGGAGGAGCAGAGCGCGCGCCGAGAGGCGGGGCTTCCACCGCGCTGACCCACGCCCTGTCCTTCCCAGCAGAGGAGGGCGGGGACTGGGCCGCGGTTCCCAGGTCCTCGGGTCAGCGCGAGCAGCAGGAGTGAGCTGGACACGAGCGATCCCCCTTTCTCCTTCAACAGAGCTCCGGCTGCACGTGGCTGCCGCAGGGTCCCCCGAGCGTCCCTCCCTGTGTCCGAGGACGCCCGTGCTTTCCGGTCGCTGTCAGGGTGGACACGTGCAGCCTGGCCCTGGCCCGCAGCAGCTGTTGGGTGGTATTCCCAGCCCGCTGGGAAAAGGGATTCGCACGAACCTCGAGAGAGCGCCTGTTCTCACGAAACCCCAGCCGGGGCGGGCTGCGTGGAGTGGGGACGGGAGCGGCGCCTCGTTGCAAATCCTCTCGCCTCTCACAGGGCTTCTGCCTCCGGTAGTCCTTCCGCCCCGCGACAGCAGCTCTGGCACCTGCGGGGCGCCCTGGGATAAAGGAGCGGACGCGAGCCGGATTCCGCGGCCTTTACCCACATCCTGGAGAGGGCCCTGCCGCGCCGAGGCTTCGCCGAGGCCGCTGGGCTCTCCGCGAGCCTGGACGGAAGCACCGCCCGGCCCTGGCGGTTCCTGGGCGGTTTCCTGCCCTCCCCAAGCACCCGGAGTCTCAGCGCGGGGACTTCTCCCACAGACGGTGCCCCTGCTGACAGCCCACCACGCCGACGTGCCCAGGACCTCTCGACGAAGCAGCACGTGCCGCTGTAAACGCTCCAAACCAAGGACAGGCGCGGCAGTGAACCGCAAACGTCCCCAGGCCACATACGTCAGCACAGACATTTCCTGAAAATTCTGGAATGGGTGAAACATGATAATTACTGTTACATAGCTCCAGAAATCAAAACTATAAAAACGCTCTCTCCAGAAGGCTCAGCCCTCGCCATCCTTTCTATCCAGTTCCTCTCGCTGGAGGTGCCAGCCTCCTTCCTGCCTGCCTTATCCTTCCACTATTCCTTTCCTGGGAAAACATTGTACATACGTGTGTGTGTATGCCCACACCATGCATGCTTGTCTGTGTACGTGTGCACGTATGTGCATATCTATACACGCGTGCATACAGGGCTACGTATGTGTGTATGTTTATATATATCTACACACATGCGCACACATGGCTGTGTATGTTTGCATATCTACACATGTGTGCGTATAAGGCTGTGTTTGTGTGTATCTGCACATATGTGCATGCATGTCTATGTATGTGTGTGTGCTTATGCATATCTACACGTGCACACATGGCTATGCGTGTGTACATCTACATATGTGCACGCATGGCTGTGTGTACATCTACACATATGTGCATATAAGGCTGTGTATGTGCTCATATCTACGCACATGTGCACACATGGCTATGCATATGTATATCTGCACACATGGCTGCATGTGCTTGCATATCCACACATACGTGCATATGCGGCTATGCATATATCTGCGTATGTCTGCGCACATGTGCGTATGTGTCTATGTATGTGTGTATGTTTGTGTATGTCTACGCACATGTGCACACATGACTGTGTATGTGTACATCTACGCATGTGCACGCATGGCTGTGTGTGTATATCTACCCATATGTGCATATAAGGCTATGTTTGTGTATTTCTGCACACATGTGCATGCATGACTATGTATGTGTGTATGTTTGTATATATCTACACATATGTGCATACATACCTATGTATGTGTGTATCTGTACCCATGTACATACATGGCTATGTTTGTGTATAGCTACATGCATGTGTATGGCTATGCATGTGCATGCCTGCACAAAAGTAATACATGACTGTGCATGTCTGTGTACATCTGCACACATGCATGCATGGCTATGTATGTGTATCTCTATGCACATGTGCATACATGGCTGTGTGTATGTGTATATCTACACACATGTGCATGCATGGCTATGTGTGTGTGTGTGTTTGTGTATACACACACACACTTCTTAAGCAAAACAAGGCATACTACAGCTGCATTTCGCCCATTTACTCACCTTAGCAGTGTGCTCTGGACGTCACCCCTATCGGGTCCCATCAAGCATCCTCGTCCTTTGCCCGCTGCATGACTCTCCGTTGTGGGATGGAGCGTCATGCGTTGAGCCAGACCTCCTGGGTACAGGGATTTCGACCATTTCCAATACTCAGGTGTTACAAATCAGCTGCGGTGACTAACCTGCCCGCGCGTTGTCTGATACGTGAAGAAGGCGGCTTTCTACCTACCACCAGCCCGTGCGGCTCGCACAGCTGTCCCTCGTGCCTGGAAGAGCAGAGGCGTGGGGTCAGCCTGCGCGGCCCCTTCCCAGCCCGCGCTCGGGAGCCTCTGTGCCGCGGCCTCCTCGCTTGTAAAAGGGGAGATGGAAGAGGACTCTGCTCAGGGCCAGCGCGAGGATACAGGAGCGAACGCGTGGGAGACGCCCAGCGCCGTGGCGCAGCGCCGCCGGCCAGCGGGCCCCCCCACGGTGGAGTCCCAACCAGGCTGGCAGGCTGGCGAACGCTCACCCACCAGCCCTCAGAACGGGCCGGGGGCCGAGGCGCGGCTTTTGCTGGTCTCTGCGGTGGAAATGCTCCCACCGCCGCCCGTTCCAGCTCCCAGCCCCACGCCTGTGCCCGGGGGCCACGTTGGAGATGCACGTCCGACTCCCGGGGTCGGGTGTGAGCGGGCCCAGCCGGCTCCAGCCCCCCCGCCCCCCAGGCGTGCCCGGTCTCCTTCCCAGCTGGGCGCCCACCAGCCCGGAGCTGCCCTCGGTCTGCTGGGGCCCACTGGCCCGTGAGGATGGAGACCCGGAAGCCCCTGGGGGGTCCCAGACCCCCCGGCTCTTGCCCCCGGGCAGGATGGCTGTGTGCGCGGCTCTGGGGCCCGAGGCCGCGTCGGGCACCTCGTGGCTGCTGGCGCCCTCCTTTGCCATCCTCCTCCCTCGCTCTTGCACCTGTCCGACCCGAGAACCCCCTGGCAGGATCTACGTTAGGGACCCCCCACTCGAGGCTGCACCTCAAGATATGTTCTTCCCTGAAATGCCCAGGGCTCTGGGACAGCTTCCTGCCCGGCGATCGTCCCCAAGCTCCCAAGCCCTCCTTGCCGGCAGCCCCCCGCGACCTCTTCTAGGGTCTCATCCACATCTGTGCCCCCAGGTGGGACTGCCACGGGCCGTGACTCACGAGGCGAGGGCCCCGGCGTTGACTCAGCAGCGCCACTTCCTGCCCACAGCCTTCTGGAACTCGTGGACGTCGACACAACGGGGACCTGCCCGCCCCCTGATTCACCAGCCCGGCTCGCTGTCACATCCTGTACTTTCCCCGAGGATTTTTCTGTTCTCCTTCTGACCGAGATCAACGCCAGCCAGCCCACAGCGCCAGAGAACAGAAACGAGGCCAGGCAGGCTCCAGTGTGGTCCCAAGAAGGCTGAGGCCGGAGGGTCCTCGGCCCTGCTCTTGTGGGGACCCAGGTCAGTGAGAGAAACGCACGTGGCCTCTGAGTCCCCTTCCTGGTTTCCCCCAAACCCGCAGTGGGGGGCGGGGGCAGATGGCTTCCCATGTGGTAGAAACGGGGAGGGCTCGCTCGCCAGCGAGCCTGATGGTGCTGGAAGCACTTCAGAGGGCATGTGTGCTGAGCTTTCTCCCCAAGTCAATAAGGTAGAAAAGCATCGGAAAAGAGTCACAGGTTTCTGTGGGAGTCCAGGCCACGGGGAGCCCTGGGGTATCGTCAGGGCTCACTTTCAGGAACAGTTTCTCCACAAACTGAGCACGGACATCTGCTCAGGAGAAGACACCATAGGACCTGGAACAGGCTTCCAGAAGGGCTGAAACGTGAGGGACTGCCAAAAACAATGACCACTTTCAGCGCCCAGGGAGAAGAAAACTAAGCCAACAGAGGGATAACAAGATCCCAGGTTGCAAAACAAAGCAAGCTGGCAAAACTTTTCCGAGAGCTGAACGGGACTGTTCCATGGCCCCCGGCTTATGCAAATCCTTCTCCTCATTCTGGAAGTGTTCAGCTCAGGACTGCTTCTTGACTTCCACATGGCTGACGTGTAGGTGTGGAGACATGCTGTAGGGTGGACTGGGGTTGTTTTCCTTGCTTTTACAGAGCTCACAACAGCTTATTTTAAATGCCTAAGACTAGAGGACATGGCCATGGCAGTCGTGAAATCACTGCACTGCTCTCTACCAGTACCAGATGAGCATTTTTGTAATGATAAAGTAATTGTGGTTTTCCTTCTTGCAGAACTGCATTGACAATCCAAACTATGTTGACCAGAATATTCTGAGACAGACTTAGGATAATTTTTAAACAGGACAAAACAAATAACAAGAAGACAAGGAACAAAAACTGAAATGGAGGATTATCGACTTTTTGGTGAATAGGGACATTGCCAACATCTAATCTAGAAGACACGTGTACAAAACGACTCTTCCATGACCTGATGTTTTTATATTAAAATTCACAGAAAATGGGGCATTCTCAGTTTCATTTCCTTTCAAAGAATCTTCCACAGTCACAAATAAAGCACAACGTCAAGAGCACACACTGGACTTGCACGCCTGAGTTGAAGTCCTGAGTTGAAGTGGCTCGAAGCCACTTGCAAACGTCTTCACCTCCCTAAACCTTCATTGGGGTTTTTTGTAGGGTTGCTGGGAAAGTTCTAAGGCGCAAGGCATAGAAAAGTGCTGGCTAGCTTTTTATCAGCCCTTACAACAAGATTGGTATGTGACATCTGTGATTATTTCTATTTTCTTACTTTGTCCCTATTGGAAACAGATTAGTGACCTCAAACATAAGTTTGTGCTTCTGTAACTTCATAATAATGCAAAGTAATTCTATGTGATACACACACATGTGCATGCACATGTTTAAATGGTTCGTTTTCTCCAAACCACGTTTTAAGGAGCCGTGCGATTTGGGCAGGGATACACACTGCTGCTTTCCCAGGAAATGAAGTTGCCCGAATCTGTTTACTCTCAAATTCCTATAAAAAGCTTCATTAGCAACAGCCATGGATTAAATGGCTGACACGTGGCACCCAGAGTGACAGTCTAAGGAAGCTGGTTTGCCCAATTTTGCAGAGTGATTCGTTTTTAATGAATTAGGCACACTGATCAGAGCCTCTGCTCAAAGCCTCATTTACTCTGGAAATTCCTGGAACTGCTGTTTATTTGGTGGAGTTCTTTTTTCTCCCGGAAAGTTCATGAAAACCCTCTGAAGGAAAAGTATAGGCATGCATATTTTTGTAGATTAAGAAACACAGATGATTTGATAGAAAGCAGGTTCAGGGCGAAATAGTCATGATAATGAATCAGCTCCCTGACTTTTTTTCTTTTTAGCTACTCAATCCCTGACGGCAAAGAGACTTTGATGAAATAAATTCACCTTGGAGCGGCGCGTGCGTGCGGATCGGGGTCTACAACGTCTCTGGAAGAGCTCACGGTTCCAGCCCCCGGTGGAGCCTCAATAGCTATGTGCAGACAAACTGATAAAAGCACATTCTCAACCAAGCTCCTCGGAAAGTCAGCTAAGGAGATGGCCTTTTTCAAGGGGTAGCATCTGTGGAGCCGCCCATCTCAAGGATTCGGGTCCACCCCTGGCCCTCTGCAGGCGAAAAGCGTCTCCCTTTCTCGTGGCGCAGACAGCTGCAGGATTTCTGGATTAGGTCTTCTGCACAGGTTGCGGCAAGGAGACAGCACTAAGTGTGTAGACGGGGCGGGTTTAACGCCCCGCAGCATCCACGAGAGAGGGGAGAAACGGCCGACAGGCAGGCTGCTTCGAAGACCGTCGGCACAGGCAGCCAGAAAGCCAGTGGGTGAGCACTTGGCTGGAAAATAATGACAATGTAGTGTTCTCTATGAAAGAACACTGTCTACAGGCACGCTTGCACCATGGATAACACACGACTAGGCACTGAGCAGAAACCAACGGACTGAGAAGCCCTCCTTGCCCTCAGGAGGCTTAGAGTCTAGCTGGGGAGATTCGATGAGGAGGCTGGAAATTAAATGCAAATAAGAACACAAGGTGAGTAAACAGGCAAAGACAAAAGCAGGCAGCCCTGCACGTCAGGTGATGTGATGTAGAGGAAGACTGCCCCCGAGGCTATCAGCTCTGCCATGAACCCGTGCACCGGATCATTAAGTTTCTTAACCTCTCTAAACTTCAGTTTCCTCACCTATTAAACTGTCCTGAATTGATACTTCATTAGATGGCTGAAAGAATTAAATGGGTAACCCTGGGTGAGACTGCCAGAGAAGGTATCATGGTCCTCAGTTTCCACGGCAGGTGAGAACTTGTCCAAGATCATCCGGGGATTAGGGAGAAGTTCACCAGAGCCAAGTCTTCTGATAACCTGGACTGGTTTGTAAGTTTACTCAAGAGGCCAAGAGGTATTTCATGGAAGAAGAGGTTTGTGGACCTCCTGGGTTGGAGGTTTCCCCTTGCAAATTCATGTCCACCCCCAAAAACTCATGTCTACTCTAAATCCCACAAGGTGACCTTATCGGAAAGAGGGTTTCTGCAGATGGAATTAGTTAGGTCCTGATGAACTCAGACTCTACCTGGTGAGCCCTAATCCAATGACTGGTCTCTTTACAAGAAGAGAGAGACACACAGGGAAAGAGAGCTCGATGTGACCACAGAGGCAGAGATTGGAGTGAGGCATCTACAAGTCAATGCCAAGGATGCCTACAGCCACCAGACGCCAGGAGAGAGGCAGGAAACAGGCTCTTCCAGAACCTTTGGAGGGAGCGCAGCCCCACTGATGCTTTGATTTTGGGCTTCAGAACTCAGAGAGAATGCATTGCAATTGTTCTAGACAGCCCCGTTTGTGGTCACTTTTTATAGCAGCCACGGAAAATAATGCAGCAGTCAACAGCTTTAGAAGATGCTAGGTTAAACCAATTTATTTCATTGAAAGGATTTAAAGAGTTGCTAAACTGCAATTATGTAATCTAAGTCTTCAAGGAATGGGGAGGTGCTTCACAAACTTATTTCAACGCCGAATCGTTTTGTTTCCCAAGAGGCGTTTTAAAGATCTAGTTTATCCATCCACAGTCAGTGAAAGTCTGAGCTGGATTTAAACCAAGAGCGTCTACCTCCAACTGTAGACCTTTCCATAGTGTACTTCCCCCTTGGAGGTAGGAACAGGTCTCAGTCTACTTTATTTAGTATTTGGTTATTGTAAGTGCTCAGTTCATAAATGAATGGCCAATGAAGAAAAAGAATTAAGTAGTATCTTCAAAGAACTGGCGCTCAGCGGGTGCTTGGTAAACGCTATCCCTTCCTTCCTGGGGCCAGATCCCTAGGCTGAGGGTTCAGGGGGAAAAAAGACTTTGCTCCCTCAGCCAGCTGGGTTCAGAGCTGGAGATACCTAGGAGAGCCGGGTTCAGAGCTGGAGCTATGGCTGACAACGCAAGAGAAGCCTCGGGCTTTGGCTGAGTTACAGTGAGCTCAGTGACCAGATCCTGTGCAGGTCAGGGTTTGACAGGAGAATCAGAACCAAGCAGAGTGGGGCAGAACCCGTGCTTTACCAGCCCATCGACTCTGACACCCCCGTGGGGCCTGGCTAAGCCCCCTGGGGAGGGATTTGGAGCTGTCCTGCCATCCCCCGGCAAGCAGCCAGGATGGGAAGATGGACACAGAGTGGGGGGAGGGAGACACACTGGAGCCTGCAAGGAGGAGCCAGAGAAGCAGGTGACCCTCACGAGGCATGCACCTAAGCACACACCGGGCCCAGGAGGCGGAGACGCTGGAGGAGGAGCTGGGGGTCTGGAGGAGCTCCGGGCAGCTTCTCCACGCCAGGCAGGTGCGCAGCAGTGTGCCAGGGCCCTGCGCTGGCCTCCCAGGCAAACAGGAACGGGGCTGCCTCCCTTCTGCCTCCTAAAATTGCCCACAACGTGCCTTGTGGCCCCTCCTGACCTGGAAGCTTGCAGGGGAGGGGACCCCAGGACACGGGTCCCTCCTGATCCGTTCCAAAACTCCTGCTCGGCCATGTGGCCAGTCCACCAGCACCCTCCCCGAGCTGTGGACCTTCCTGTGGATCAGCAGATAGTGACCCCGGCTGGGAGGGGTGGAAACCCCACGGAGGGAGCTCAGCAAACGCCGGCACCATAGTGCCCCAGCTCTCTTCTCCGTTCTCTAGTCGTTGAGCGGGAGAACTCGAACGCGAACCCACCTCTTGAATCTCAGATCACCCATTTTGTCTCCCAGTCTCCTGGAACAGTGACTGGCATGTTATAGGTGCTCAGACACGTCACCCACCCTAACTTCTGGAACACCTCCTGTGTGTCCACAAACTGGAAATGAGACCCATCCAGAGAGAACGTCCAAGGAGCCTGACCCTGGGCAGTGTTTCTAAAAGGAAGGGCCGCAGACGCCCGGGGCTGCTGAGAGCTTTCCCCAGGGTCTGAGAGGTCAACATCGTTTTCACGGGGAAACCGAGGCATCATTTGCCTTTCTTTCGGCCTCTCCGCGACAGCACGAAAGAAACGGAGAGTAAAACTGCTGGTGCCGACGCAGGGACAAGGGCGGTGCCCCAGACGGTACGCGCATCGGCGCCACCTTCCCTGCCACGCGCTCACGTAAACGTATCAACAGCCAGCTCCACTGGAGAACGTCTTTGATGCACAGTAAAAACTACGAGTTCTATTAAATCTCAACCCTTCAAACGTGTCTTTTTAATACTCTGCGTGACAGAATGGAAAAGTATCGGGCGGCACGTCTGCCGTGTGGAGGACGACGGTGTCTCGAGGAAAAGCACGTGCGCAGCTGTCCCCGTTGTGAACTGAACCAGTCTGGGCTGCTGTTGGGTCGTTTTTGTTGTTTTTCACAGAATACTGCTTTCCCTTGAAAAAGCAAGTGCAAAATACTCTGGTGATCAGCCTCAGGTATGTGGCAGACACTTTGGGTCACTCTGAAGGGGAAAATGGACGGTTGGTTGCCAATGACAGAATTTGAACTTGCAAATAAAGCATCAAGTTTTGGAAAATTTGTCCTCTCTACTGCGCGCTTGATGGCTTCCCAATTCTCAAAGGCTTTCCCGACGTGACTGGTGGGGTTACTAATGGATGCGGTTCTTTAAGAGCTTGTGTAACCAAATGTGTCAACATTTGGAAGAAGTGAAGAAGTCAGTGAGCCAGCACAGGTCAAATGCCCGGCGTGTGACGTTACAAAATCACCACCAGGTAAGAGGTCCGCTAGGAGAGACCAGGGTTGTTGTTTTTTTTAAGATTTGTTTTATTTTATTTTATTTATTCTCTCTGCCACCCCCGCCGCCTGCACTCTCTGTCTGCTCTCTGTATCCATTCACTGTGCATTTTTCTGGGTCTACTTCTCAGCTTCTCTTCAGGAGGCACTGGGAACCAATCCCAGGACCTTATGATGTGGGAGAGAGGCACTCTGCCACGTGAGCCACCTCATCTCCCTGGTTTGTTGTGTCTCTCATTGTCTTTCTTTTGCGTCTCTTTTTCGTTACATCTTCTTGTTGCATCAGCTTGCAGCGCAGGCCAGCTCTCCACAGCAGGGGGGCCAGTTTGCCTTCAGGAGGAGGCCCCAGGAACCGAGCCCAGGACCCCCTATATGGTAGACAGGAGCCCAATCGTTTGAGCCACATCTGCTTCCCACAAGTGAGTTTTAATGTGAAAGGGCAGGACAAGTCCCCTGGTAGAGTTTCCAGCTCCACGTTGCAGCCGATCCTTAAACTCGCTCGGTGAGTTTTGCTGCAGCATCAACGGCACACGATGATATGAAAGGGGTATTAAAACACCTCCTTACCCCAGCTGTATCGCGTGTGAGGCTGATTTTCTTCCTACACATCAATGAAAACATACTGCAACAGACAAGTCAGAAGCAGATAGGACAAACTGAGCTGTTACAACAAACATTAACGAGACATACAAAAATGGAAAGCAATGCCCCACTCTTCTCGCCTTTTTTTTTTTGCTTTGAAACATATTGTATTTTTCTTTAAAATGTCTCATTTTGGTTGTGAGTGCTTGTTGTTTTTAAACTAATTAATAAATATTCTAAAAGTTTCTCAGTTTGAACCTCTAGTAAGTGATTATCAATAGAGAGAAAACCCACACAGCTCTTTGGGATTCTCAACAATTTTTAAGAGTGCAAATGGGACCTGAAAAAAATCTTTGAGAATTGCTGCTCCAAGCACTTCCTGAAATTTCCCCCCAAATGAAAGTCCATCTCGGAATGACCATGGAGAGCGCGCAAGGCTTTGGAGGCACAGCATGGTGACTTCTGCGCCCCTGGTGGGCCTGTTCTCGCTCTGAGGATCTCCATTTCCTCCGTTGTCGCAGCCAGGTTGAAATGATTTGCAGAGGATTCTAGAGCTACAAGAAGAGACAAGGCGGAACGGGCCGGTTATTCGGACAGCAGAGACAGATGTTAAGAAGCCGAGAGCTGGCCCAAAAGCAGATCCTTTTCCACCCTGGGACGGGACAGGAAAGCACCAGAGCGCCCCAACTTCCCGGGGGCCCCAGGAGCCAGGGGCGATGGTGCAAGGCCTGGCCGCCTCATGACACATCCACGGCTTGGCCCGCGGCCTCGACGAGGACCAGCCTGGGAACAGCTTGGCGTGCTCTGGCCCCTCTCGTTTCCATCACCGCTGAAACCAGGAATTATCCCAGTGGGTGGAAAAAGAAAATGAGAGCCATTTAAGAAATGTGAAATTAGAGCTCAACAATAGCCTGGCCACCCTCCTGTTTGCTTCTCTCCAAGTTTGCTGCCAGCTTGGGGTTGCTCATCAGGGAAGTGGCTGCAGCCCGGTCTGGAAACGCTGGGATGATTTCAACGCAACGCCGGGGGCCCCTTAGCTGCAGCCCATGAGCCTCCAGCCTCCCTGGGCCCACCCGGCCACAGGCTGTGCTCCGTTTCCCACACGCTGCCCTGAAAAATGATTCCGAGCCCTCGACCACAAGGGGCTTTTTATCTGAGCTGTCAGCCTGAAATACATGCAGGACTCAGAGCAATTATGGAAACATTTGGATCTCCTGAACTTTTCTCTGCTGGGTTTCTCTCCCAAATAAAATGAAATGAAGCTTAGTTCTTTGGGGATTAATATAAACAAAGATCATAAAGGCCTCTAGTGGGTGGGGGGCGGGGGGCGGCGACCACAGGGTCACTGGCCCACAGCCTCTCCCGCGCTGCTCGCAGGAGCGTCGGGCAGTTTGGGGGAGCAGGGCCTTTCGAGGAGGCGCTCCATGAATAAGGTGAATTCTTTTTAATTAGAGCCTGAGAAAATGTTGTTTCAGCACCGCCCCCCATACCCCCTCCCTGTCAATCCACATCTCTAAGTCCTCAACAGTATCAAATGCAAATATCTTTTTTTTTTTAAATAAGGCGGTCAGAGGGTGCAGAGGGAAGGAGGGATTTTTGAAGTATGCACTAAGTCAACAGACCCATGAGCAGTGGGACAGTAAAATTTCACAGCCGGGCTTTGATCTGGATTTCAGAAAAATGAAGCCATAAATGTAGAATGTTTTATGAACCCCAAAATAAGAAACTCTTTGTCTTTTATCTAAAATGTCTACAGAGAAAAATCAGAGGAGTACATAATGTCGAGCTCATTATGTTTTATTTGTGGCAGAGTAAAAAGGGAGCACGAAAATATTTACTGAGGTTTAACTCTAAATAAACGAAAAGTCGTTTTTAAATATATATTTTTCCAGTGGATTTCAATGGCTACATCCATCAGGCCACATACATAGAAATGAACGCCTGTTCTTGCTGAAATTGAAATGTTCCCCCAGAGGCGGCCACGACCTGGGAGAAAGTCTCCTTCTGTGATCAGCTCTGCAGGTGAAAATCCTTTCCTTCGCCCACGGCCACCTAGCAGCCACCCTCCTTGGACAAATCCTTGGGCTGCCCCTGCCGGGGGCTTGTTCGGATGAACTCAAGGCTCCCTTCTGCCCGGAGCCTCTCTGCTCTCAAACGTTGTTATTTTGTTTTATTTTTTTGCTTGTTTTTCACGAGGAGGAGGAGAGAGAAGACATTTAAATTCAGCAGGCGGTGACGGCAGGTCACCTTGAGGAAGGGACTCCCTCTCCCCTGGGGGGGGGCAGGGGCTTGCAGGACAGCGGGAAGAGAGCGTGGCCGTGGGCAGACCCTGCTGTGGCCCACGGAGGGGAGGCCACTTTGGGGAGGCAGTTTTATCTCTCTGAGCCTTCACCAATGCATAAGAAAAATAGAGGGTGCCACGCAGCCAAAGAAGACGAGGGAAGGGAATAAGTGCTGGTGGGAGAGGGGGTCAAAAGGCTGGGGGGGCGGTCGCCATCAAGATGACACTTGAGGAAGCGGATTTGGCTCAACTGATAGAGCGTCCGCCTACCACATGGGAGGTCCAGGGTTCAAACCCAGGAGCCCCTGACCCGTGTGGTGAGCTGGCCCATGCGCAGTGCTGATGCGCTCAAGGAGTGCTGTGCCACGCAGGTGTGTCCCCCGCGTAGGGGAGCCCCACGCGCAAGGAGTGCGCCCCGTAAGGAGAGCCGCCCCATACAAATAAAGTGCAGCCCGTCCAGGAGTGGCACCGCACACATGAAGAGCTGACTCAGCAAGATGACAACAAAACGAGACACACATTCCCAGTGCCACCGAGAATGCCAGCGGACATAGAAGAACACACAGTGAATGGACACAAAGAGCAGAAAATGGGGGCGGGGGGGCGCGGGGTGAAGGGGAGAGAAATAGGTAAAATAAATATTTAGGAAAAAAAAAAAGAGGAAACTTGAAGGAGGGGAGGGGTGGGCCTGCTGCCTCTGGGGGCCGAGTCCCGGGCAGCAGAGGGGACAGCAAGCCCCAAGGCCTGAGGCGGGAGCACGCCTGGCCACTGGACGGCTGCCAGGGGCCAGGAGGGCCGCGCACTCAGGGGCCCAGAGCCACGGAGACCACGCAAGGCGCTGGCCGTTTGCCCCGGGGGGGACGGGAGTCACTGGGGGCCGGGCAGGCCTCTTCGGAGCGGGCCCTGGGGGACAGCTGTCGTTGCCCTTGTCCTCTCTGCTCCCCTCGGTCCCCTCCGAGTCCCTGCCCACCAGCAGCACGCTCCCCCAGCCACGAGGATCACCAGGTGGCCGTGGTCAGCTCAGGGCCTAGCCACTGCCTCGACGAAGACAGAGCAGGCCAGGCACATCCGGGTCGGAAGCACCTAAGCTCAGCCACAAGCCTGCACCGTTCGCTCCCCGTGGCACGACGGGAGGGGCTGTGGAGAGAGTGGGTGGAGCCAAGGGCTGCAGGGGGAGCCAGGGGCCTCGGTGACAGTCACCAGAGCCCCTGAGTGTGATGCCCTCCACCGAAAGGCAGCAGCTGGGGGCCAACTTCCCCGCCGAGGGCCCCTGGAGCCCGCCTGGCTGGGACATCCAGCAGCGCCTGGCACGGCTCACGGGGCAGCTCTGCCACTGTCTCGTGGCACGTGGGTGTGTCTCAACGTGGTCCCAGCTGCCCCTGGAGCTGCTTTCTTCCCCTTTTCCTCAAAGCGCTTCGTCCACGGGCCATTCGGCAGAGGCTTGTGGACTGTTTCCTGTGCCACCGCCCATCAGTAGGCCACGGAGTCAGCACGTGGGTGAAAGAGTTGATGAAATAGAATAGACTGAAAAGAACAGAAGGTGAAGGGAGGGGAGGGGAGGGGGGCACTTACAAGAGCCCGTGTCATGCAAGAACAGGCTTGCTTTTGAAACATTTGTCCATTGCACGTGTGAGAGCCAGTGTATGTGTGAGTGTGCAAGTCAGCCAGGGCATGTGTTCTGCTGCTGTAATAAAGACCCAAAATATCGTGGCTCAGCAGGATGGACTTTCGCCCACCCCCCCGCCAGGTCAGCCGGGGTGGGTGGGGCTCTGCTCTGGGGGATGTCGGGCTGTGGGCTCCTCCTGCCCTGTCCCCGTGTCACCTCAGCCAGCTCATGTCCTCAGGCTCGAGCTGCCCAGGAAGGGGAAGGCGAGCACTCTCCTTCCTACAGGGTGGGAAGAGGGCACCGTGGCAGCCACAGTCCTCTCCACCTGACTGGCACAAGCTTCGCCTCGGGGCCATACCTGCTTGCCGGGGATGCTGCCAGGTCCCCGCAGAAACTGGGGAGGTGCTACCCGTAAAGGCAAAGCAGCGGGAACAGAGGCGGGTCCGCGAGCTCCGGCCCCTCGACCATCTGGCAAGGAGACGACGGCTCCCTGGAAGCCACGCTCCCACCTGCCCTCTCCCCTCCCACCTGCCCCGCCTGCCCTCTCTGATCTAGGGGAGAGAGCACGGTCTGCACACCGCACTCAGCCCTGACCGCTGCCGGGCGCCCCTGCAAGGCGCGTGGCCTCCGGGACGTGGCACCCAGCTTCGCCCATCCTGGCCTCCCCAGGTGGAAATCGAGGTCCTGGGCGGCAACGCCTCGCGGAAAAGTGAAAGACTCTGGCCCTGCTGCTAACTGGTCCCTGCCCTTGGGTGAGCTCCTGCCCCTCTGGATCTCAGCATTCACTCTTTTTTTTTTTTTTTTTTTTACAATTTTTGTCTTGTATTTTAATATTTCTCAAATATTATAGAGTTTCTCTTGGTTTTTCTAAAATAACAAATGCACAGTTTATGGTCTTTAGGAAGGATTATTTAGTTTTTATCCTAAAGTATTTAATCGTTTCTTTTTTATATATATATATATTTTAAATGTTACATTCAAAAAATATGAGGTCCCCATTCACCCCCACTGCCCCCACCCCACCACTCCCCCCACAGTAACACGCTCCCCCATCATCATGACACATCCATTGCATCTGGTGAGTACATCTCTGGGCATCGCTGCACCCCATGGCCTGTGGTCCACACCATAGCCTACACTCTCCCACATTCCATCCAGTGGGCCATGGGAGGACATACAATGTCTGGCAGTTGTCCCTGCAGCATCACTCAGGACAGCTCCAAGTCCCGGAAATGCCTCCACATCTCATCTCTTCCTCCCATTCCCCGCACCCAGCATCCACCATGGCCACTTTTCCCACACCAATGCCACGTTTTCTCTATTATTAACCACAATAGTTCATGAATAGAATATCAGTAAGTCCGCTCTAATCCTTACTGTATTCCTTCTTCCTGTGGACCTTGGCTTGGTTGTGTCCATTCCACATCTATGTCAAGAGGGGGCTTAGATTCCACATGGATGCTGGATGCAATCCTCCTGCTTTCTGTTGTAGGCACTCTTGGCTCCCTGGTATGGTGGTTGACATTCTTCAACTCCATGTTAGCTGAGTGGGGTAAGTCCAATAAATCAGAGTGTAGGAGCTGAAGTCTGTTGAGGCTTAGGGCCTGGCTATCATATTGTCAGTCCGGAGATTCAAATCCCCTAGATATATCTTAAGCCCCAGCACCAACTACAATTCCGGTAAAGTAGTGTGAAAGGCTTGTGAAAAGAGATCACATCTGAGTCCAGCTCCATCACGCAGAAACACCAGCTCCAAAGAAGGGCCAACTGACATGGCAGTGAACTCCATCTGCCATGACCATAGAACCAGTGGGTCTCTTTATCCCTCAAAAGAACCAATACCTGGGGTTGTATCTACTTTATCTGTCTCTTAGACTCTGCTCAGGTGTGCATAAGGGCAATCCTTCTGACAACCTCCAGACCCTTTTTTAGAGGATGCCCACTCTCTCCCCTTCTATTTAGCATTCACTCTTTATATCCCAGCGTTAGAGGGGGTGACTTCAAAAGAAGGTCTGGCATCTTAGCATCTCCTTTTCCTGCCCCTGCCCTGAGGCTTCTCCATCTAGACCAAGCTGCTTAGCAGTAGGTTTAAACAGAAGAGCTGGAATATCGCCGGAAGGCTGGTGTCATGGCCATAAGCAAGGTAAGCATAAAGCATCTATTGAGCCGCATGTCGGCGTTCCAAAGGGACCGAGGAAAGGGCTTGCTCACAGCTGAGTCTGCAGGTGTGGCATCACCAAAGGATAAACACTGGATCGTTTAAAGATCAGTGTGCCCCTCAATGAAGAGCTCATTTCTAGCATCCAGAATGCAGAGGTTGTTTTAAAAGAGAGAGATTGGAGTGGGATGGCTTTTAAAACAGAATAGCCCCTTGCTGACACTGCTTCCTGGGCAACGCCTTGCTACCCATCTCCAGGGTCACTGATCCAGCCCAAGGTCAGTGAAGCAAAGTGCCATTGGAACCAACATTTTAGACAAAAGGGAATGGCTTTGGTTTCCATGCCATATCATTATACCTTGAAACGGAGCTCTTGACATGCAGTGCTTGAAATGTACAACATTTAGCTAATTAGAACGTTTAAAAAAATGCAACTTAATGAATTCAAGACTTGTTTATGCTAACCTGCCAAGGCGTTTGGCAAAGAAGAAGTGTGATTTGGTCACCATCTGATTGCAGGCCGGGTGGAATTCCATATGCGGGGAGGCTGGGTTGGATCGGAGTTTTATTGAACTATTGTCTAGAATGTGAACTAATTTCCGACTACCTCATGAGGACTTCTAAGCAGGGTTGACAAAGGATTTATCATAATCATGGCTCTGGCCAGGACCGTGATTATAAGTGATACATGTGTAAATTGTGTTTATAAAGTTTCCGAGTCACAATTAAAACATGCTGTAGCTTTTTTCCCTTTTCCCTTCTTACCTCCCAGTGATGACTTGCCTTAAAACTAACCTTTTTTCTCCCTCAATTTAATACCTGCCAGAGACTTCCTCTGGACAGAACAGATTCCCGACACATACACACGCAAATTTTCAAGAAGCTTTTGATCTGCCCTTTTTTCAAACCTGCCCCCTGAGAAAGTAGTTTAGCTATCAATACTTTACATAACCCTTCTTTTCAAAGGCACAAACTGAAAGTAATTTGGAAATGTCATTCAATGCTCCATTTTTTTCTTATTTAGTGCCAAAAAAATTTTTTTAATCACAGAGTACATTGAGGACATATCTAAAAAAGGAACAAAATGGCTTTGAGTTGCTGAGCAGAAGGAAGATGGAAAGGAAAAAAAAGGGAGAATTTAAAATCTGGGCTAGAGAACACAAAAAAGTCAGTCCCTGTTTTTTGGGCCTATACAGTTTTTTGGGTTCTATACAGTTGTGTGTGTGAGTGCTGGAGCAAACAGTCACTGCCTTAGTCCAAATTTCATGTATTTGCTATATTTGCGTTTGAGCTATGGGCGTCTGAAAGGGTATAGTAAAATCTCCAATTACTGGAGAGTTGATTTACCTATTTTGCCCCATAATACTGCCTGTTGTGGGTTTACTGGTAGAACATTTATAGAACTAAAGGCTCTTCAGGAAGCAAGTATCTAAGAAGAAATTTAAATAACTATGGAAAACAAGACCCAGAAGGAGGCGAAAGTGACTTCCTGAGGGTCACACGGCAAGTCGGTGACAGGGACAGGTGTGGCAGGCGGTACTCCGCACACCTGAGCCCTTCTAAGCTTCGCTTCGGGCACCACCTGCTGTTCCAGCTCCTCCCTGGCCACATCTGATTGGTCCTCAGCTGGCCCTCCACTCAGGAGCAGCCGCTCCATTGGCCCTCCAGTAGCCAATGACGTGCCTCGGCACAGGGGGTGTGCTGGGCCAATCAGAAGCCGTCCCTGGGGAGCTGGGAGCAGGAAGCCCCGAGGGAGGTGTGGGCAGGGGGCGCCGCCACGGGGGGCAGCTCGCTGCAGGTGCGCAGGACGGCTCGTCGATTTCGCAGGTTGCGTCAGGCCGCAGAGGGTGTGGGAACACCAAAGCCACCAGGACGCAGGAGCCGCGCTGCAGTGCAGAGGCCTTGGGCTCCCAGCCCCATGCCCACTGGGGACCCCCCGTGCCCTCCCTGGCCCAGGGACCCCGTCCCTGAAGGGCGCCCTCCACCAGGGAGGCCGAAGGCGGGGCCCCAGGTGTCCCCACCACTGCTCCCCCAAACCCCAGGGAGGTGGAGATGCGGGCGTCCTAAGGGACATTTTCACCCAGACGCAGCCGGTGGGCCTGACGGCCCCTTCCCCGGGTTCAGCCCGCCCCTCCCCTCCCGCGCTGGCGGCAGGTCAGATGTCGGTCCTCACCGGGCAGAGCCTTCCCTGTCTGACCTGGACCTGAGGCTGCCTGCTCGCCCCGGCTCTGGCTGGAGGGAAGGCGTGTCCAACACCAGCGCCATTTCCTCCCGTGGAAAATGGGACCCTCGGTGGCCCCTCCTGCACGGGGCCACATCGGGCAGGCCAGCCTTCAACAATCAGCTGCTGCTTGGAAGGTCGTCAGCTACTCATGAGCGGGTCCAGTGATTCCTCACATGAAAATCTGTCCTCACCCCTCCCTGCAAGCTCCACGCGGGCAGCGAGCACCCTCTCATTCAGCCTCAGAGCGCGGGCCTGGCAGAGCCCCGAAGCCTGTTAAAAGCTTGGTAAGTGTGTAAGGAATGAAAGGATGAGTGAGAAGTGGAACGAGCCAGCATTTTGGAAGGTGCAACGTGCCAGCTCCCAGTTCCGACAGATGGAATTAGGTGTCCACAGAGGAAAGGGGGATTCTGTAGTCAAAACTGTTTGGGGGGAAACGGACTTTGGCCCAGTGGTTAGGGCGTCCGTCTACCATATGGGAGGTCCGCGGTTCAAACCCCGGGCCTCCTTGACCCGTGTGGAGCTGGCCCATGTGCAGTGCTGATGCGCGCAAGGAGTGCCGTGCCACGCAAGTGTGTCCCCCGCGTGGGGGAGCCCCACGCACAAGGAGTGCGCCTGTGAGGAGAGCCACCCAGCGTGAAAAGAAAGTGCAGCCTGCCCAGGAATGGCGCCGCCCACACTTCCCGTGCAGCTGACGACAACAGAAGCGGACAAAGAAACAAGACGCAGCAAATAGACACAAAGAACAGACAACCAGGGGAGGGGGGAAATTAAATAAATAAATAAATCTTAAAAAAAAAACTGTTTGGGAAGTGCCTTCTTGAACCTCGGAACCCTGCTTTTCTGGAGATGATTCCATGGGACACGCTTTGGGGAATGAACTAACCCCAGGGCTTCTTGTGAAATGCTCCTACGGAAGGCTGGTGTGTCCAGAGAGACTGGTCACATCTGTCCTTGCGAACCCCATGCAGCGATGATCAAATGCACACTCTGTTCCCTCGCAGACAAACAAGCTCTGAGACATTAAAATTTAAACGAAGGGGTGGGGAGGGGGCCCTTGGAGAGCATGCAGC
The DNA here is from genome assembly GCF_030445035.2 of Dasypus novemcinctus. Classification (NCBI taxonomy): domain Eukaryota; kingdom Metazoa; phylum Chordata; class Mammalia; order Cingulata; family Dasypodidae; genus Dasypus; species Dasypus novemcinctus. The sequence continues at coordinate 3,446,854 of NC_080690.1, forward strand.
TTGCCCCTCTCACTCTACATTAGAAAACGCTGCACCAGCCAGCACTGCCCGGAGAGGGTGAGCTCATAACCCCTCGGCCTGGGCTCACGTCCTGGCTCCACTTTTTTCTAGCCAAATGACCTTGAGCCAGTCATTTAACTTCTCTGAGCTTCATGCGCCTTCTCTGTACAATGGAGCAGCCAGTGATGAAGGCCAGGTCCATGGGCTCAGGGGACTGACCCACAGAAAGCACGCAACACAGCAGCACCTGGCAATTAATAAACACTCAGTGGATGTAACTGTTATAGTTGTTTTTTTCTTTATTTCATTTTGCTGAGAATAAAAATAAAGCTGTGGTTGAATGGCCTATTGGTTTTGCATATGGATTTCTGAGTCAAACTACCTGGGTTTAAATTTCTGCTCTGCAACTTATTAAATGCATAACCTTCAGCAAGTTGTCTGGCTCCATGTGCCTCCATTTCTTCATGCACTAAATGGGGGACAGTAGTGATACTTAGCTGATGGGTCGTTGTTAAAAGGAAACACATTAATGTTTGCAAAGCAATGCTGGGTGCAGTTCATGCTCAGTAAAGATGGTTATGACTGTGTCCTCATCTCCTCAGAACATCCCAGAAGCCTGAGGCAGGATCTCCCTGAATGCTTTGTTCTTCCAAAAAAAACACTGTCACGGGGATGCTTCTGGAGGACGGGAGCCACTCCTTCCCCCTTCCTCCCCCCAGCCCCAGGCCCACAGCCCCCACCCTTAACCTCCCACCCCTGGCCCCCCAGCCTCTACCCCCCAGCTCCTAGCGCCCAGCCTGAGTCCCAAGACAGGCCCTCAGCAAAGATTTGCTGACCGATGGCCACGCATCTTCCCTGAGCTCCCCTGGGCCCTCGGCCGTGCCAGCTGCCCACTCACACGGCACCTGTCATCGGGGTCGAGGCCTGGAAGAGCGGGTGCTCGGCTGGCCGCGGGGGTGCAGGACGGCTGTGCTGAGGCCGGGGTGCTCCGGGCCTCCGGGGACCTCGGGCAGGGAGGTCAGCCTGGCCTTCACCCGACATCCTGCCGCCGGGGTTGAGTCTGAGAAGCAAGAGGAGGGGGGGCCCGCAGGGGCCTCAGCTGGGAATGTCCACTCCCACCTGTGGGTGCCGGCCCGTGGGGAAGACAGGGAAGTGGACGCCAGGAGGTGCCAGGGCCTAAGTGGTGGCGTGTGCCCCCTCGGAAGTCAGCCGCCCGCGGGACGGGTCCCCTGTAAGCTGCGTCCCTTCTGAGGGACTTGGGGGAAACGCGGAAAACCACAACAGTTACACTCGGAGTTTAAAGGGCTGGAAGGTAGGCCACGGAGCCCCACCAGGGCCCATTTCTGGGGTGTGCTGTGCAGCCCCCGCCTCCCACAGCACCCCCAGGGGGCCGGGCCTGGCGGGGCACGCCGGCATTAGCAGACCTTCCTGCATCCCTGCCGCGCCTCCCACCGCTCACGCCCAAGCCGCCTGCACCAAGGCCTCAGCCCGGGCCTGCCCCTGGGAAGCCCCCCAGCAGGTGGCCGAGCTCACCCTCGGGCGCCTGCGGTCACGTCCCCTCCTGGGCACTCAGCAGGCCCTGGCCGTGGGCCCGGCCTCGGGGGTCCTCGGGCCACAGCTTCTCCGACCCCGAAGCGACTGCTGCGGTGGCCACTGCCCCACCGTGCCGCTGTCCGCGCGGCTGAGACAGAGAGAGGACGGGCCTCCGAGCCGCAGCCATGGGCGGCAGCAGGGCGAGGCTGCTGTTCTGACTGCGTGGACCAGTTTCTTGGGAAGCCTCCGTTTTCCCAGCTGAAAAATAGGAGAATAATCACAGCCTCGTCCTGAGGGCCTGTGTGTCGACCAGAACGCAACGGTGCCGTGTGGTTGTCAGAAAGCTCGCGGCAGGGACGGGCACCTCTGCGCCCGCGCGGGGCTCCGTCAGGGTCCCGGAGCAGGGCATGAGTAAGGTAAGGAAAGCCGACCGCGTCGGGATCGGGAGGAGCGGCTGGTCAGTGGTGGGGACAGCCACGGGGGCTGTTTAATGGGCCCAGACACCAAGCCACGTAATTTGCAAACATGCCTCGTTGAATCCCATCAGCATGGGAGGTGGGTGCTTTCCGGTGCATTTTACAGATGTGGAAACCGAGGCAGGCTGAGAAGATGAATTCACTTGCCCAAGCCATACAGCCAATGAGGAAGCTGAGCTGGGCCAGGATTCAGCCTGACTCACCATGACCCTACACCTGCTGCATCATCTGTACCTTTTTTCTAAGTTAACCTCACAGGACCTCCCAAGTTCAGCCTGAGAGTCTGTTCTCAGGGATGCAAGGAGGTGTGTCCCTGACTCCTGTGACAGCCAGGTGAGAAGAAGTACTCCACTCTTACCTCTTCAGCTCCTGGATTTTGAAGAGAACTCTTAGTCATCCTTCAAAACCAAACTTAAATAGCCCTTCTTCAGGGCAGCCTTCCATAATTGTTCATGTATTCTCTGGTTCCCATAACTCATGGCACTTCCTTCAACTATAGCACCTGCCTGTCCTGTAAGATTTGAGTCTGCGACAACATTTCCTCCATCGGTGCATCAGTAACCCTGTATTCTACCCAGGTACACGCAGGAAATAAAGATGACCTCGGCAGGCCCTGCCCTCGGGCGCTCATCCACCTGCGGAAGGAGCTGAGACACTGTCACAGGGCAGAGAGACGGCCAGCGCATCTGCTCCATCCTTCTCACCTGACCTGACTCAGAAATCGCCCTCTCTGAGCAGCCTCGCTCCACCAGCCTCCGCCGCCGCTCAGCTCCGCGCCATGATGATCTGGCCCCCTGCCGCCCTCTCCCTCCTCGACCTCCCTCCCAGCAGGGGCTGGGAAACTCGAGACTCCTTGGGAGGCAAGCTGGAGGGCCCGATGGAGCTGACTTCAGTGGAAAGCAGAGAAGTTACCAGAAAGGCATGGGGGAGGCTCCCGGGCCCGCGGGCAGGAAGGCGGCAGGCTGCGGGGGAACTGGCGTCAGGAGCCGAGGGCTGCGCAGACACAGGGGCGCGCCCTGGCTGCGTGGCATGGCCTCGTCCGTGCTTCCACCTCCTCCTTCTCGCTCTGCAGACCTCCTGGCCACGGGGCAGGAAACATGGTTTTTCTGCAGCCCCAAACGCTTTTTGCAGGCCCAGCAAAACAGAAGCGCGCTCTCTTTCTACCCAATTCCCAGGGAATGGGTGCTGCTAACCGGCTTGGACCCTGTGTTGAGCCCTCGTCCAGGGAGCCACAGGCACAGAGCGGAAGCTGCACAAATGTCCCATCTTCTCTACTCCACACGGCTGCAAAGCCAGTCTTCGGAGTGGGCGGTCCCCTGGTGAACGTGCCCAGCAGTGGAGGGCTGCGGCCAGATGCTCGGAGCACTTTGAACTGAAGTTCTTTGAATTGCACATTGACTTGGCAAACTGGGGGGCAGTGGGAGACCCGTGCCCCTGATCACTGCTGCCTCTTGCTGTGCTCGAGACAGCCCAGGATGCTGAGTGGACGGGACCCAGCAGAGGTCACACCGCCAGGGGATGACCGCAGGGTCTCTCCTCCCGGAGACGCAGGCTGTGGGAAAGAGGGGTGCGTTTCACGGTGGCAAAGCCGCCCCTGCAGGAGACATGTCGAAGTCAGGGCGCACACGCCAGATCCGATGGCATCAGCTCTGCAGGAAGACCCACCCCTCTCCTGGTCAGCGGCCCGGGAGCCTGGGGTCATCTGCCACGTCGCCGACCTTCGTCCCCGCCCCTTTCCAGCCATCAGGAAAATAAACGCACTTTGTGTCAGACAGAAAGAATTGAAGAGAGGGGTCGGTTACCCAGGAGGCGGATGGCTACGAAGCCACAGAGCGCAAAGAGGCAGCCAGTCATCAGCAAGAGCAGGAAGCTGCTGCCGCCGGCCAGGCAGTGGGGTCCCTCTGGCCCAGAAGCCGGGGCCATCAGCAGGAGCTGGACCAGGGAGGAAGGGCTACCCCAGAGGGAGCTGGCGGCAGGGAGGAGGCGCAGCACCATCGGAGGCTTGCCGAAGCAGGGGAGACGGGGAGAGCTGTCCCTCCACTGCCCCCTCCCCTCCACTGCCCCGTCTCAGCCAGGTGGCCCCTGGCTCAGCCCACCCAGCAGCTGGTGGCAGGGGAGCTTGGCAAGCACTTTCCAAGAGGAGCAGGGATGGGTCTGAGGAAAAGCCAGCAAAGGCTCCCCTCCCTGGTGTGCCCACCCCCACCCCTGTGCCAGACAGAAAGAGGAGGCATTCCTTTCTCCCAGGGCAGCCAGCGGTCACCCAGCCACACCTTCCTTCCAAATCCAGCTGCCTCCTTTGGTCTCCCTGTTTGGGGCAGGCTGTTCATTCTCGGTGACTCCAAAATCGCATCTCCATCCCTGACTACTCGGTGGCAAAGCTGGAAACTCTCCTCTCTCAAAAAAAGAAGAGAAGATGTGTGAATACATTTCATCTCTCCCCCTGATAAAATACGATTATTTTCTTTCCATTCGACAAGTCCCATTACTTCCCACAAAGTCTCTCCGTTCTCCCATAAAACTCAACCACCTCCCAGAAAGATGAATAAGTAGACGTTAGGCTATACGAAAATCTGTACCGTGATCCCACGACCCCAAGACCATGCTGCAATAGTCAAGTAGGTGCCAAAAAAGGACCACCCGGCTATCAGGACGCTGGAGTGGGCAGCCGGGCACAGGCCAAGCCGCTGCGCCACGCGGCTCTGCGGCTAACTCGGCTGCGCCATCTAACCCCATTCAGCCATTGCCCCCGTTTTCCCACAGCTTGGAAGTCGACTTCTCTGGATGGGGTTCAAACATCTATACATTTTCATCAGTTTTTAAAAAATGGATGTTAAAAGTCTAGTGGGATTGCAAAGTAGAGATTGAACAGGTCCAGGGGAGGAAGTAACACAGGATAAAAAGGAGTGTTCAGTTTCAAAGGCTTCTGGTAGAAAGTTGAATAGAAAGCACTTGTCCTCGGACCGCCGGTTCTTATTACGGATAACTGGTCAGAAGAAGAAGTGAAAATGTCAAGTAGAACAAGAAATTGGATGACCGCGGACTTTCTTCGAGGAAGGGAATTTTTAGCTGAGTTCATTAGTCATTTCTCGCAGGCTTGTGAGCAGTGGGCATCTAGATCACGGTGCAGGGCTGGCTGTCGTGCACAGACTCAGCTGAGCTCTGCGGCCCAATTTTTATTTTTATTTTTTTTTGGTAATCTTGGTCGAAGACTTCTGGTCCTTTGTGGGTTTTTGGCTGAAAGCAAATATTCCGTCTCCTCTGGGGAACCCCTGCCTTGGCTTGACAGGAAAATGGAGGTGGTAACCTAATAGAACTCGTGCATCTCTGCTTACCAGGTCGCGCTGCGCCTTTAATCTCCACTGAATGACTCAGGCTCCAAGGATCGGGTGGGAGGTCTTCGGAGAAAGGCTCACGGCGGTTTTGACGTGCGCCTGCTATTTCTTGCATGCCCATCAGGGACCCTGAGAGTGGGCCATTCCTGAAATCAGACCTAAATGGCTTACTTTTTCTTTCTGACAGTGACATACAACAGTGATTTCTCCTTCTTATTTGATGTGTTTCAAGATGTAGTAGTTACTGCAAACTATTTCCCTAATTGATCTGGAATGCAGACTCATTCCTGAGCTCTGAATGGGTTCATGTGTCCCATATTTGGAAATTGCTTCCTACATTCAAGACCAGCTTTGCTAGGACTGCAATTTAGGGTTTTGCTTGAAAATCAAAGGGAAAGACGCAGAAGGCTCTGCACTCTGACCTGATTACAAATGCTTTTCAAAAGTCCTGCAAACGTGATAGCAATCACGATAACGATAACAAAAACAGACAAAAGCGAGGATGGGGCCTCTACTCGCCAGGCAACGTGCTGCGTCGCCTGCACAGAAGGCATCGGCTTTCCCCCAAATCTTGGTAGGCTGGGCATGGGCACATACGGAGAAGGTGGCGGGGGCCGTGCAGAAGTGAGGTTTACACGGACAGCGGGAGGTGGGCCTAGGCCAAGCACATCCCTGCCCTTGGTTCACTCTACTCAGGGCTGTCCATGGGTGTAAACTCTATGGATAGTGGATGGGCTGTGAGAAGAGACACTTCCAGGTAATGCTGACCCCACAGCTTTGACCAGGGGACCACCACAACAAAAGTTTCTCGCGAGTTAAAGGTAGGAATCAGCTCCCCATTTCTTCTTCCCCCTTGTCCATCCCAGAGACAAACTTGACCTTGGCAGAGGCTCAAGGCGGATGCCAGCGCCGATAAGTCACATTGAGAGGACGTACTCTCCCTGGGATGAGTCAGGAGGACACTTTCCCTCTGGGGTCTTCCTCCCAAAACCCACCAGCCCAGTCTGCCCGTGAGAAAAACACCAGCTGAACCCATGCTGAGGGGCGTGTCACAAACCACCTGGTCGGGCCTCCACACTGCCAAGGTCGTGGGGGACGTGGGAGCCTGAGGCACTCTCCCAGACAGGAGGAGGCCAGGGAGGCACGGCGACAGAACGCGAGGAGGGGTCCTGGAGCAGAAAAAGGCCGTTAGGAGAAAAGTGGGTGGAATTCCACAAAGAGTCTGTAGCTGCGTTACCCATGGCACGCCAACGTTGGTTTCTTGCTTTTGAGAGCTGTGCCACTGCCCTGTCAGATTAGGGGGAGCCGGGGAGCTCTGTACCGTCTTTGCAACTTTTCTGTAAATCTACAATTATTCCAAAGAGAAACGGTCATTAAAATGCAACGTAAGTACCCCGCCTTGCTTGCAGCTAAGGATGGCCAAGGACCCCGTTCTGGCCGGCGAGATGGCGAGAGCTGTCTGTTCCCAGGTGGCACAACGCGGGCCCTGCCCCTTGCCACCTTCTCCCCGGCTGTAGTGTAGAAAGTGCGTGTGCTCAAGTCGGCCGGGCACGGCCCGGAAGGCTGCCGGGTCCCGGGTCCCGGACGAGTCCCTCCAAACACCGCGCCAGCCTGGACGGCCCATCCTTGTTGGAATTCTGATCCCATGAGAAAATCAAACCTGCTTTAGCTAAGCCGCTGGGTCAAGTTTCTATGAGAGCGCCAAGGCCAACCCTAAGTTTATTAGGTTGATCTAGAGGAAGTTCCTGATATTCGACTGGTTTTTACTTTTAATTTTTATTCTAGTAACATATCTACAACCTAAAATCTCCCCTTTTCGCCATAGTCACATATATAATTCAGTGCTGTTAATACACCCATCACCACTATCCATTACTAAAACTTTACAATCAACCCAAACAGGAACTTTTTACATTGACCTACAGAAATGGCAGTTTCATGAGGCTCAGCCTACCATGGGCAATTTATTTTTCTAAATGTCTCTGAACCATATTGATCAATCTTAAGGCTAAATAATAAGGAATAGCAAATTGTCTCCCTCCAGCTACCTTTTGCCTTGGTATCTGAATTTGTCCTCTGAAGAACCGTAACAATCGTTTTTAAAATATGTGTCTTACCAAGTGTTCTCTTCTTTTTGAGTCACATTCAGGAAAAGAGCTTCACAGCCTCCCACTACTGCATGCATTAGATGCCATTGAAAAGCCAGTTCTTACTGGTGTTTTGAAAAAAGTATGCTCATTCCCAGCAATTCCACTCCCAGGTATATCCCCAAAGAACAGAAACAGGGCATCAAATATACTGGTGCGTAAATGTCCACGGCAGCTACTCACAAAAGCCAGAACGTGGAAATGACCAAACGTCCTTCAGCGGCTGAACAGACAAATGGAACGTGGTCTGTCCACACAAGGGGACACATTCAGCCGTGAGAAGGGATGGGCAGCTGCGTGCCACCACGCGGATGAGTCTCAAGACCATCGTGGTGAGGGAAGCCAGACACAATGGCCACGTGTGGCACAAAGCTGTTTATATGAAGTGTCCAGAATAGGCAAATCCATAGAGAACAGAAATAGATGGGTGCTGGCTGAGGCTGGAGGGAGGGGCATGCCGACGGGAGCGGGGCTTTCCTTTGGGGTGGTGAAGGGCGTGGGCCCTAGAAAGAGGTGGCAGATGCACACCATAGCTGCCTGAAAGCTGCAGCACTGCACACGTTAAAATGGTAAATTTTATGAGATGTGCATTTCACCTTCAATTTAAAAAATGTTTTCCTTCAGTGCCTTAAATACAGCATAAACCAAAATAATAATCCTACAAAATGACTTAGAATTGAGATGAAACAAAACAAGACCAAGCAGGCCGAGGAGAGAAAGTTCTTAACACACAGATTTTTACATCACCAGATTTGTTGCATTTATCTCAAATGCTGCAAAATAAACCCCGAACTTTAGTGTCGTAAACCTGTGAGAACACTTTTGAGCGCAGATATGGAATTTGTGCTCAACTTGGCAAGGACAGTCTGTCTCTGCTTCTGCTCCACTTGGCGCCGCCCCGGGTTTCTTGCAGCTGGAGGCTGGACTCCCCGGAAAGTGCTCTTATGCACCTGCCGGGCGTTTGCTGCTGGCCGCGACCGCAGGCGGGACGGGGTCAGAACACCTGCCCGTGGCCTACATGTGTCCCTGTCGTAGGATGGCGGCTGGGTTCCGAAGGGGGTACCCCCAGGTCCGTGCGGAAGCTGAGCCACGTTTCATGCCCTCGCCCCAGCTGTCACAAAGCGTCACGTCCACCGTGGCCACGGGCCTTCCCAGGCGCAGCAGGAGGCGGAGGCCAGCGGCTGGCTGAGAGGGCGCGTGTGGGCTGCCGGACGCCAGCACCCCCAGCCCGTGGTAGAGGCTCACGGTCTTGCAGCTAAAGGGCAGAAAGGAGCAGTGCTGGGAGGAAGTCCCGTTCCTGGAGGATAAGCGGGAATCGGGCGGTGGCTGGGGTTGACGGTGGAGACACTGTCTGGGATTTCACCTCAGAGCCCAGGAGTCCAGGCTCCGTTGAATGATCACGTCCCTCTCCACTCAGCGTCATTGTTCAGGTGTGTAAGCCCCTCTCATCAGCCCCTCCCGCTTTCCGCTGTAACGAACAACTTCTGGCCCGATTGGTGCCCAGAGGTGTGTTTCGTTGACTCCACACACGCTGTGAACTGGTTTGCAGCATTAAACACATCTGTGTTTACCCAATCAATAATTTTTCCCTTCAAAACAAAGAGAGGGCGAGAGAGAGAAAGGAAAAAAAAAGTGTCTTTCTGGTTGTTCGGGTTGCACGCCTGCCCTTCAGTCTCAGAGTGGAAAGCTTCTGCCCAGGGCCACGCAGCCACGTGCCTTCCGCACAGACGCACGGACTCCTCCCGTGATTCCTCGCCCCGGAAGCCTGGCTCCTCCTCGTGACCCGGCGATCGGGGTGTGGCGTGGAGGCGCGCGGTCCGGCCCTAGGACGCAGCGTCCTTACAAGGCTCCCCACGCGGGGGGGCGGGCTCTTCCTCGCAATCCCACCAGGTTTCTGCCCCCGGGTGGGCAGGTACCTCTCCCGGCGCCTGCGTGAGCTGGAAGCGGGGACGGCGGCATTGTCATGAGCGCGGTGGGCTGCAGCACGGAAGGCGTGGAACTGCCCCACCCTTGGAGCCCAGTCCGGGGTCCCTCCCCACCCCCTCCCACTTTTCTATTCACTTTCATTCTCAGCATAGACATGGTGGGGGGTGAACTGTGTCCCCACCCCTCCCCAAAATGTGTTCATGCTCCGCTCACCGCTGGTGTCTTACGTGGAACTAAGGCCCCTGCAGGGGCAATTAGTTAAGATGAGGTCAAAGGTCAAGGGAGGGCATGCACACACCCTGACCCAGTGCTGGTGGCCTTTTAAGAGAAAACAGAGACACAGGGAAGGGGCCACGTGAAGACGGCGGAGAGCTTGGGGGAACGCGGCCGCCCCCGGAGCTGGTCGGGGCCGGAGGAGGCTGCCCGGAGCCCCCCACATGGCCAGTTCTGCTCTGGCCCCAGCACTGGCGAGACTCGGGCCCTGTCGTCCTAAGCTGTTGCATCTTGTTTTAGGGAAACAAGTAAATTCATCACGTGAAACTCAAGGTGAAAGCCAATGTATGTTTAAAAAAGAAAATTAAAATTAGAGAAAAATTAAAAACAAGAGAGGAAGCGAAAAGCCCGCTGTTTTTCGGACCCCTGAGGAAAACGGGGCCCATTCGTGCTCATCGGGGGGCGGGTCAGAGGTCACCTGGGCCCACACGCCCTGCCAGCCCTGAGGTGCCCCTCACGGGGGCAGGCGCCTCGCGGGCATGAGGACACAGCCGTCGCGTGCCGGACGCCGGGAGGGCCAGCCGGAACCCCGTCCCCCGGCGAGTCGGCCCCTCGCGTTCGCTCCAGCCCTCACGGGAGGCGCTTTCGGATACGTGAGACCAGAGCTCACGGCAAGTTCTGGAAGATCGAAGCGGTGCCGGGCCCCGCCCGCCAGGCCGAGCTGCTCGAGGGCAGAGCCGCGCCACCCCCGCCCTGGCGCCACCGCCTCCCGCAGGGGGCGTCTGGCCTCAGCCTGCTGAGAGGACGCCGCTTCCTGCGGCAGAAACGACGCCGAGCTTGTGCCCTGCCTTCGGGGCTCGGCCCGCTCTCCAGAAGGGAGAACAGCGGGGCCTGTGGGCGGCCCCCGTGGCTGCTGCCCCCGCCGTGCCTCTCGGCAGGGGCGTGCCATGTCGTGGGGCGCTCCGCTGGGTCAACTTGCTGCTCTCACTCCCTGCCCCTGTGCGTTCAGCTTGGGGGTCGGGCCAGGCTCTCCAGGCAGGCCCCCCCTCCCCCCCCCTCCGCTCCGTCGCCCTGGGCCCTGCCGACGCCGGGCCGTGGAGGGTCCCATCTAGGGAGTTACCTTCACGGCGTCAGACACAAACAGCCCAGGGCCGTGATTGCGGGCCGTGCGGTGAGGAGAGCGTGGGGCGGGGGCACCCATTCACAGAACTGCAGGAGAAGCCCTCCCTACGGGGGGGCGGGGGTTTAAGCAAGAGAAGGGGGCGCAGCGGGGTGCTGCAGGCAGAGGAGGGAGCCCTGGAAAGGTCCGTTTCTTTCCGCCCCTGCTGCACCCCCTGAACCGGTGTCCGCGCCTGTGAAATGGAGAAAGCAATTAGCTGGGCTCCCCACTCCCACCTGAGCCCTCACGGGCTCGTCCCCACGCAAGAGCAGAGGGACCCTTTTAAATCCTGAGTCTGGCACTGCCCCTCTGCTCGATCCCCCCACGGCTCCCACTTCACTTGGAATTAACAGCTGAAGCCTCGGCCAGCTCCGGCGGGCTCGCCCTCCCCCTGCCCCCTGGCCGCCTCTCCTTCCGCCTTCACGGCCCCCCACCCAGCCCCTGCTGTAGCCATGCTGCCCACCTCCCTCCTCGCACGGAGACTTGCCACCCCAGGACCTTTGCACGGGCCTTCCCCTCCGCCTGGGAAGTTTCTCCCCAGGCACCCTGAGGCCCCTCCTGTGCGTGCCTCCAACCTTGCTCCAGTGCCACCTCCCGAGAGGCCGTGCCCAGCGACCCCGGCCCCACCTGCCCTGCCCTCTCCCCACCTGGGGCTCTCGCCTTGCCGGCTCTAGGTGCCTTCCCCACACTTCTCGCCACTCAAAACAGTGTCTCTCTCGATTGTCCTGCTCTGTTGTGTGCCCAGCTGTGACCCCGCCCCTAGCACAGGGCCGGCACGCTGAAGGTGCTCAAAAAACATTCGTGAGATACTCGTGGGTTGAATCGGACCCACACTCCCCCAGGAAGCCTCCGAAGGCAGCACTGTGGAGCCAGCACGTTGGAAAGGGCTATTTCTCTGACTGCACGTGCCCAAGGATTTCCTGCCGGGAGAGCCCCTCGCCTGCCGTGCTTAACATCGTGGGAATTCTGTTCCATCTCCAGGGAGAGCTGTTTGGAAACATCTCACACGACCTCATGGGCCCTGCCCCGTGGGCTCCCTCAAGCTACCCACTCCCAGGAGCAAACCAGCCCCGAGGCCCGCGCCACTCCCGTTCCCCCACCGTCCGTCCCCCTGCGAGGCCACGTGAGCCACGGCCGGGGAGGACTTGGCTGAGCGGAAGTTTCCGAGGAATAAACATCCATGGAATTAGCAGGTGCCCACCAGCTGTGCCCTGAGCAAGGGCGCCCTGCTAATTGAAAATGCCTTTAGGGCTCCTGTCCCTGCTGCTGCTCCAGGGACTAAGGGAGCGCGTGTGGCTGCACGAGGGCACAGAGCAGCTTGACCGTCCCTTCTCCAACCGGAACGTTTTGGAGATCCCTGCAGCGGCCCACACCATGCGTCTCAGCTCTTCTAAACCCCAGCAGAGCCCCAACCTGGGTTCCCATGGAGGGGTGGGGGGTGCCGTGAGAGCCCCCAAGGGCTTGCCTTGACCGTAGGGCAGCTCTGAGAGCGGAGATTCAATTCCACCCGGAACCACACATGTCCCTTGGGATTGAGAAACAATGTGTGGGGAAAAATCCTAAAAGCCCTGGGCACCGAGGGCCCCCCACTAGAGGATGCTACAGGCCAGGGGTCAGCAAACCAGCACCCAAGGCCAAATCTAGCCCACCGCCTGTTCTAAATAGTGTTACATGGTACAAAGCCACGCCTGCTTGTTTACACACCGTCTACAACCGCTGTCACACTGTAACAGCAGAAAGTTGTGGCATGCACCGTTTTCCCGCAGAGCCGAAGATATTTACTCTTTCACCTTTATATTCACCAACCCTTGCTACAGGGTGAGATGGAAAAAATCTTCAGGCATTGCTGGGTGGAGGAAAATGTAGGGCGGGCGTGATTATCACCACCGCGCTTACCACTTAAAAGAACAGACCTGTATGCCTACCATGGGGGGCTTTCCCTGGGCGGAATAATTTAAAACGATTTTGGGAGAGCTCTTCTTTATTTCCGGCCTTTTCTGCAAGGAACCGGTAGCACTTGCTTAATAATAAAGAGCAACAGGTGGTGTGGTGGAAGCAGGCCCCAGGTCCAGGTTGGGAGACCTGGATTCCGATCATGCCCCGAGCTAGCTGAGTCCATGGCCTTGACCGTGAGCCTTCTGAGCCATGCTAACTCCTCCTTAAGGCCTGGCGAGCAGGTGGGCTGCCGGGGGGCCCCGTGAAAAGCGAAGCCCCCTTCCCGGCTCTAGGGTTGCACTGCCCAACAGGCAGTCACCGGGCATGGGGGCCTGCTTAAATGTGAATTAATCAAAGTTAATGACATCTACAGGGCTGTGCCATGTGGCCTCCAGGCCCTGTCCAGGGGCGCCAGAGCCGGTTCATTCCAGCTTGGAAGCCTGGGGGGCACATCTCTTCACAGCTGCGTGCTTGGGGAGTCACCCTGCAGCTCGGAGTCGGCCGTGGGGCTGCACTTACACCCCAGCAATCAGCAAGCGCCGCTAACCAGAGCTTTGTACTTCCAGAGAGCCGCGTTAACTCCCTGCCCCCCGCCGCCCCCACGGGCCGTGTCTCTTTTGTGTTTCTTTGGTTCTACATCCTTCAACGTCCCTCCAGTTTCCTCCCACGGGTAGCACTTGGAGGCGCCGGCTGTGCTCCCGCAGGCTCATCTCAGACGGGCACCTAGCCCATGAAAAGCAATTTCTAGAAAGAGGGTTTCAGGGCGAGGGCCCTGCTCAGCAAAGAAGGCTCACGAGGGGCAGGGTTTGAGGCCGCAGCCCTGGGAAGGCTGATTTGGCCAGTCTCGCCCGGGCCCTCAACCACGGCAAGCAGCCGCACACACGGCACCCGAGCTGGGGGGCAAGGGAAGAGGGAGGGGCCTCGCGGTTGCCCGCCGCCCGCGCAAGGTGGAAGGCGAGACGCCCTTCCTGCCAGCTTAAACCAGCCGGTCCACGGAGGCGGTGAGCCGTGCCAGTCGGGGCCCCAGGCCTGGAGCGGGGGGAGGGGGCATATCCCGACACTCCTGGGTGGGCTTTGGGCGGGGCTCTTGCTAAAACGGGAGCCTCGGTGATTCCCGCAGCCGCCGCGGGAACATGAACGCCTTGGGCACCGGTCGAGGTTCTCACGGGCTTTCCATTTGGGCCCAAAGACCTGCAGTGGCGTCTGGGCCCAGGGATGACGTGGTCACAGAAAGGGCCGCCACTGCGGGCAGGTGACCGGCCTCAGGAGTGGCCCCGGCACAGCATCCCGCGGCCTGCTGGCTTCTCCGTGTTCAGAAGAAACGGGCCCACAGGTTACATCAGCCGCCAAGAGTCACCGCCGGCCCCCACGCCCGGGGGACCCCAGCTGAGCTAGGCTTTCTGAGCCTCGGTTTCCTCGTCGATAAAATGGGATTCACAACAGCGTCGCCCTCAAACTCAAATGAAATAGCGCGTTCAGAGCGTGGGCAGGGGGCTGGTGCACAGGACGCCCTGGAGGAACCTGGGCCCGCAGGCTCCGTGGAGTAACACGTTCCCAACAGGCACGAAGCTCGTTTCCCTTTCCCAGGGGCCACCTACTTAACCCGCTAACAGCGCTGGGGAAGCGTCTGCCGCGCTCCAGCTCGAGGGCATTCACGCTTGCCACGTTCCTCACAAAAGTCAAATGCCAGTTAGGAGTCTGCAAGCCCGGGCCTTGTCCTCGGGCCCTACCTTCCCCTCTGTGCCTCAGTCTCCCCGTCTGTAAAATGGAGCTGCTGCCGCTCCACTTTCTGCAAAGTCAGGTGTGGTCCCCATGTGGAAGCTGGGGGGACAGGGCCGAGCCAGGCATGTGGCCCGAGCGGGATGGACGGTCCCCAACTGGGCAGCTCCTTGAGACACAGAGCAGCCAACAGCCAGGAAAAGCCCTGCCTTTTTTTTCAAGATTTACTTGTTTATTCCTGCCCCCCTCACAGCCCCGTTGTTTGTGCTCTCTGTGCCCATTCTCTGTCTGCGCTCTGTGTCTGCTCATCTTCTCTTTAGGAGGTTCTTGGAACCAAACCCAGGACCTCCCTTGGGGGAGGGAGGCGCTCACTCACCTCTGTCCGCTCCCTGCTTTGTCGTGTCTCTCATTGTCATTCCTCTTTGTTGTATCACCTTGTTGCATCAGCTCGCTACATCTGCCCATTGTGCCAGCTCGCTGTCTGGCTCATCTTCTCCAGGAGACAATGGGACTCAAACCCAGGACCTCCCATGTGGTGGGCGGGAGCCCAGTTGCTTGAGCCACATTTGCTTCCCAAGCCCTGACTTTTAACCAGAAGCTTGGTCTGTTTCTGACAAGATGGCATTATCTGCACAGGTGTCACTGGGCCACAGGTATTCTGCCCCCCCACTAAGCCCCCAGACTTGGGACATGGGAAGATGGAATTCTCCCTGGGGAGTCCTCCCCATTAGGACATGGGGGCTGGTCAAAGGGCGGCCAAGGCCAAGGGCGTCCTTCCCAGGACGCAGAGAGGCCGTGCAGGTTGGTGGTGATCCTGGGTGCCCACACGTGGCCTCTCCACAGCCCAGGGGGCAGGGGTGCCCAGCCCCGCTTTTGGGCAGCGCAGGAGGCTCAGCAGGGCACGTGGCCTGGGCAGAAGTGCTGGGCACGTGGAGAGCCGAGGGCTTCTCACACCAACTCCCTGCTGCTTTCGCCAGTGGGGGGCCCTCCCCGTCCCACTCTGAAGGGACCCAGGCTCCAGTGTCCACTCCCTCCTGCGTCGAATGGGACGTCTGATCTTTCTCGAATACTCTCTGCTTTAATGGATCTAAGGAATTAGCAAGCTGTGCAGTATAAAACAAGCCTACGTTTGCTCGTATTTTAAAACATTACATGCTCCGCTGGCTTTTCTTGGCTAGTGTGTTATTAAAACTTGGTCGCAGGAGTCTGGGAGAATATGGCTCAAAGAGCCCCCGGGCCTTTCCAGAGCTCTCCTTTCTTCTTTGGAGTAAGCGTGGTGGCAGTTTGTCTGGCTCTCTTGGAGCTCCCGGCTCTTCGGGCCTGACAGCTGACGGTGGTGGAGTGCGGGAGCCCAGGACTGCCCTCTCCACGGCGTCCACACCTGCGGGCCGCTCTGCTCTGCGGCCTCAGGCGCCCAGCTCCCCCCCGTGCTCCTCCACGCTAGGGTCTCACCCCTGCCACGTGGGCCACTACCCAGGTCAGTGGCCTACCACGGCCTCAGCATGGAGGGGGGAGGAGCGGCACGTCCTCCGCCGTCACGCACGGCCCGGAAGTGCCACGTGGCTTCCGAGCACATCGCGGGGTCCAGACTCAATCCCCAAATCACGCCGCCTGTGCGAGAGGCCGGGAAGAGGGGGCCCAGCACAGCTCTCTTCCTGGGACAGCCGGGGCCGCCGGAAAGGGAGCTGGGCCTGACCTCCCTCGTCCGGCAAGCGGGCCTCCCCCACTTCCCCCCGAGGCTGCAAGGAGAGACAAGGTGCATGGAGGGTCCCGGCGGCGCACGGGGCGCTGGCGACCCCTGTGCTTCCCCAGGAGCCAGGTCCAGGCCAGAGCGCCTCCACGCGCTTGGCTTCTCATTTTAACGTTAAAGCGGTTTCGTAAGCACGTTTATTTTTTTAAACATGCACGAGGCAGGGGTTCAAACGGGTGTCATGGCTCAATGGACAAAGTGCTCCATCCGGGCAGGGGTGAGGGGTGCCATGCAGACGCTGCCCAGGCTCGCCCAGCCGGGTCGGGGGAGTGGCGACGTGCTCGGTGGCCGTGGCTGGTCGGCCCAGCTGGCCAGGCCCGGCTTTCTGAGTCAGAGCCCGCTGCGTCATCAGTGCCCCAGGCTGACCCAGAGCCTCAGGCCAGGAGCACGGGCACCCCCAGGAGATGCCCGTCAAGCGACTGACCGCCCAGACCAGGGGGCTTCCACAGCCTCCGGGCCCTCGCAGGCTCGAGGGCAGGGCTGCGCAGCAGCAGAGCTACGGAGCCGCGAGGGGTTGCCGTACTTCCCTTGCGCGTTGTGCACGTGGTGAGCACCTGCGATGGACCCGCCCCACGCCCAGCACTGGACGGAAAGCCCACCCTCGACGAGCGCCCAGTTAATGGGGTGGGGGCCATGGAGCGGTGGCAGCCACGACCCCGGAAAAGACAGGCACCATGTCAGCCCTGGGGTCCAGGGATGGGCGCCCAGAGAAGAGGGCACTCGAGCTGGACACTGATGGCAGGGCAGGGTCAAGAGAAGGAAGAGGGAAGAGGATGTGGCTCGGCCGGTTGGGCACCTGCCTACCACACGGGAGGTCCCGGGTTGGGGCCCCGGTGCCTCCTAGAGAAGACGAGCAGACGCCGCCTCTGCCCCAACAAGCAGATGCCACAACCCGCAGGGAGCAGACGTGGTCAGGCCATTGGGCACTCGCCTATCACGTGGGAGGTCCTGGGTTCAGTTCCTGGTGCCTCCTGGAGAAGACAAGCAAACAATGAGTGGACAGACGAGAGAAGCCTCAGGAGGAGAGGGGACAAATAAGGAAAAATAAAGTAAACAAATAAATCTTCTTTAAAAAGAGAGAGAGATTGGAAAAAGAGTCCCCCTTAAAAAAAAAGAGAGAGAAGAAAGGGACGAGGGCCCTGAGTACGAGGCACGGTGCGGGGGCCACAGGGGCCGAGGGCAAAGGGGGTCCAGACAGCGGGGTCTTCAAAGGCACCCTGCGACAGGGTGGCACGGCGTGGCCACAGGGAAGGGGCCTGGTCGGGCTGGACTTCAAGGGAGTTCACGGGGTCTCCCTCTGGAGAGGGGACGCACGGGGGAGCTGGAAGCCGCAGCACCCGTGGGGGCAGCTGAGAACTTAGGCTGGTCGGGGCCACGGGGCACGCAGGGTGGTGGGTGCCCAGTGCCACCCCGCGCTGCGGCTCCTCCAGCCCTGCACAGGGACGTGTCGCGTCATCTTTCCAGCACCCCGCAGTCTCCGTTCCGGGGATGGAGTCCAGGGAAGGAGATGGGTGCCCGTGGGCCGCCCAGCTGGGGCCGAGCCGTCACCCCACCGTGTGGGGGATGGGCTGCAGGGAGGGGCCCGGGGGCTCCAGGCTTCGGCTTGGGCCCCTGGGTGGGGGTTGGCGTCCTGCGGGTTCGGATGCAGGAGGCTGGGGAGCCCGCAGGCCTCGGGGAGGGGGCCGAGGGCCGGGGCTGGGAGGGGGTGGGAGCCGCTGGGGTGGGGTGATAATCAGCGGGGGCCAGGGTGGGGGAGGAAGGCGGCGGCAGCGTCAGTCTCCGGAGCCAGGACCCACGCCCCACCCGCCAGGGGGCCTCGGGCTCCACCTTGCACAACACCCGTCCACAGGGCCAGCGGCCCGGCCTCGGGTGGCCTCGGTGACAGCGCCCTGCAGCTGGGCAGCCTGCGCCTCGCGCCTGCC